>NC_091960.1:38033953-38337703 GCF_031021105.1 Erythrolamprus reginae
ATCTCGAGGAGGAAGTTGATTCGTGCAAAGAGAATTTTCAACGGCTTTTGCAGTCCATAGAAAATGGTGAGCCTAGCGTCCCGTCCAGAGCTGTCCTCGGAGCTGGGGACACAACACATCCGAGGCTTTAAGGCTGACCGGTAGCCTTGTGTTTTATCTGTGTGTGTGGGTTGGCCTGGTTTTGAATGCTACCTGAAGTTCATTGGAATCGTGGTGATTGTATTGGAGGTCGTTTCCATGGTTTATTTGTGAAGGTCCCCGAGTGTTGTAGAAAGCAAGAAACGACACACGTGGCAGGAAGTTCAAAGAAATAAGGAGCCCACAGTTCAAACATTATGTGAGGCTTCCCTGCCACCTGTCCAGGTTCATTCTGCCCTCACCCAGCGACTCTCCTGCAGGGCGGGACAGCTCACAGCAGGCGGCCCAGTTCAGGGGGCTCCTGTGTCTCCGGCAGAGAACGGTCCTGGTGGGCTTGGCTGCTGCTTTAAGGGGTTTGTGAAGGTTCCCCGGTGACCGGAGGCCGTGGGCTCTGCAATCAAGGGGTCCCTCCTGGGGCTCCAGGTTCCCACTCAGCTCTACTTCCCGCCATCCGCAGTCATGTTCCCAGCTTGGCTCTTCTCAGCTCTTTTAGCCAGAGATGGTGGGGGGTGACTCCAAGTCTGTGGAAGCTGCGCCTTGAAACCAGACAGGCTGCCATGGGTCTGTGGAATCCTTGAGTTCCCACTGAACGTCCCCTTCTTTTCTCCGTGAGCAGAGGACAAAGATGAGACGGCGTCCCGGACTTTCCTCTCTGAGCTCAAGAACATCCGCCTTCACCTGGAGGAGTGTGAGCAGCGGCTGGTGGGCACCATCCGGACCCCCAGCAGCACCAGGACCGACGGGGATGCTCTGCAGGAAAACACCTTCCGAGTGGCCGAGCAGGAGGTGGGCATGCCCAGGGGGGTGGGGGGTGGGGGGGTGCTTTAGTAATTTCCCAGGCTGCCTTCTCTTTAGAGCAGCGTTTCCCAACCTTGGCAACTGGGAGATAGTTGGACTTCAACTCCCAGAATCCCCCAGCCAACATATTTATTGATTGATTGGTTGGTTGGTTGGTTGGTTGGTTGGTTGGTTGGTTGGTTGGTTGGTTGGTTGGTTGGTTGGTTGATTGATTGATTGATTGATTGATTGATTGATTGATTTGATTTGATTTGTATGCCGCCCCTCTCCGTAGACTCGGGGTGGCTAACAACAATAATAAAAAATATCATGTAAATCCAATACTAAAAACAACTAAAAAACCCTTATTTGTAAAACTAAACATCCATACAAACATACCATGCATAAATTGTAAATGCCCAGGGGGAAAGAATATCTCAGTTCCCCCATGCCTGATGGCAGAGGTGGGTTTTAAGGAGCTTACGAAAGGCAGGGAGGGTGGGGGCAATTCTAATCTCCTAATTCTAACTCTAATCTAAATGCTGGCTGGGGGATTCTGGGAGTTGAAGTCCAAATATCTCCAAGTTGCCACGGTTGGGAAGTCCAGAGGCCGCAGACTGTGCTGCTGTCGGGTGGAATTGAAGAGGGAACCTTGTACCTGTCCCTCACAAAATGAATCCCTGTTTTGTTTCCCAACTTCCTGCCCATCCCAGCAGCAGGTTCTGTGGGAGACCCAGAACCACAATGCCCTTCAGTTCTTTGTGCTGCTTCTTCTTCATCTTTGCCAATTGGAAGAAGCAAATTCACTCAGAACCTTTGCCTGAGCTGCAGCTTTCTATGAGAAACTCAAAGTGAAACAGTTCATTGCTTTGATGCATCATTTTGTTTTCATGGGTTTGCTTGAAATGCTCAGCCGGCCTTTCTAAACCTCAGGGAGAGATTGCTCTTGTTATTAGGCTTATTTTCCAACCGTCTTTCTTTCCCAAACGTTAGTAAATAGTATCTTGCTAACATAGATTGAACATGTTAATTCCACTTTATAAGGCCTGGCTAAGGCCACACCTGGAATCCTGCATTCAGTTCTGGTCACCACAATGTAAAAAGGAGGTTGAGACTCTAGAAAGTGTGCAGAGAAGAGCCACAAAGAGGACTAGGGGACTGGAGGCTAAAACATACATAGAACGGTTGCAGGAACTGGGCAGGGCTGGTTTAATGAAGAGAAGGACCAGGGGAGACAGGAGAGCAGTCTTCCAATATCTCAGGGGTTGCCATCAAGAAGAAAGAGTCAAGGTATTCTCCAAAGCACCTGAGGGTAGAACAAGAAGTAGTGGGTGGAAACTAAACAAGGAGAGAAGCAACTTAGAACTCAGGAGAAATTTCCTGACAGTTAGAACAATTCATCAGTGGAACAGAAGTTGCTTCCTGAAGTTGTGAATGCTCCAACACTGGAAGTTTTTAAGCAGATGTTGGATAACCATCTGTCTGAAGCGATGTAGGGTCTCCTGCCCAGGCAGGGGGGTGGACTAGAAGACCTCCACGGTCCCTTCCAACTCTGTTGTTGTTGTTATATTCATATGTTTAAAGAAAATGTCAAATCACTATCATAATCCAGACTGGGGGAAGAAAAAAGTCTGGTGGCATAGGAGACACAGGTTCTGTATGGATTGAGACCAGGGATGCAGAGTCTTCCCAAAAGACCCTTCCTTAAATGCTTCATCTCCAGACATGTGGCTGTGGGGGAGCTTGGACGAGGCCTCTTGGCCCGACCTCTAGTCGCAGAGGAGGCTTTGGGGTTGTGCTTGTGCTCACAGTTTGTGGTTGTGTCTGCAGCGCCTGAAGGGAGATTTGCATCACTTGAGGGTCGACCTGGACCAACTGGCCGAGAGATGCAGCCTTTTCCTGCACAAGTCCCCCACGGGGTCAAGCACCCCACAGCTCCGGTCTGAGCTGGACCTGCTGGTGGAAAAGATGGACCAGGTCTATGGGCTCTCTGCCGTCTACCTGGACAAGTGAGTGGCCGCCATTCCCCCTGTTGACTCCCAAAGGGGAACTAGGACGTTGGCTTATGGGAGAAAGTTGGCAAGTGGCAGGACACCGGACACTCTTCATCCCTCTCGCTTGGGGTGTTTGTCCTGTTAAAAAGAGAGGATTCCTAGTAGATTTGCTCTGCCTGCAAATAAAATGTGGCATGTAGAGGGATCTGTTTGATTGTTGGGTGCCCTGCTGACGGGTTCGTACAATCAAAGAGAGTTTCATTCTCTTGAATCCAATTTCTAGAAAGGCAACAGCTGTCGAAGAAGAGAGAATTGCTTCTCGGCTTTGCTTTATTAACAATAAATGCATTCGATTGTCACTCATTTTTCAGGATGCCCTGCAGTTATTCCTGGAGCCCTGGATGCACTGCAAACGATGGGCAGCATTTGCATAACCAGCCCAACATGAAGAGTCATGTTATCTGTTTAAAAAAAACATACAGAACGTGTCCCCCTCTTTCTGATACACAAAATAAATATCTTGTCATGCACACAAATGTAGAGAGAGGCCTGGGTGCTGGCTAGACTCCCCTTGCGCTGCGCATTCGTTGGGCATCAGTCTCAGATTCCTTTGGACTGGGACCCGTCGTCTGCACAGAGCTATACATCGGGCAGGCAATTTGCTGTGGCCAGTTTTTCTGTCCCTCCCCTGCCCTCGCCTGCCGTAGGGTGCCAACACTCAGACCGCTTTTTACAAAATAGGCAGTGACCTAATAGTTATTGTATGGTGTTTGTGAAACGTTTATTGACCTCCTAAGACTGATGGGCCCAGCGCTGTAGCCTTCTCTGCTGGGCTGTGGTGCGTAGCCTGGTGTTGCAGAGGGATTTGAGTCCTGCCTTTGAAAGGGGAAGGGGGGACACATGGGGAGCGAGGCCTTTGGGGAAAGGTTTCGAAACTCTGGCAATAGATGATTCTACAACAATAAAGTGGTTGCATTTCTGGAATCTCCCCAGTGTCCTTTTTGTGAGCTGGCCCACCTCCAAGGGCTGCCAGCAGTTCCCAGATGTGGCCATGGGCAAGAAGGGGGTGAAGGGAAGGGGACAATGTCGCCCTGGCCTGGATGGTCTCTGGATCAGGGAGTGACCTTTCCCTTCTCTCTCTCTCTGCCCCCGCCAGGCTCAAGATGGTGGACGTCATCATTCAGAACACGCAAGGAGCGGAATCCTTGGTCAAAGGCTACGAGGGGAAACTGAGTCAAGAGGAAGCGGTGCCTGCAGACGTCGTCGCCATTCAGTCCCACCGAGTCTCCTTGCAGGTTGGTCGTCCTGAGAGGCTCTTGCACAAGGCCGCAAATCAGTGCCAGTGGCCCCTCCAGCCCTCTGGGCTGCCCGAGTTGGTCCCACGTCTTCCCTGGTCTTCCTCTCCTTGGCCCCCAGTGTGGGAGGCAAACCCCCTTGCGCATAACCATGTACCTGTATCCAGTTGGCTTGCGTGGCCATCTTGGCTTCTGGCTGAAAGGATGAGCCGTGGCAAGGTTCATGTTTTGGGAACATGAGTTTCCGAGAAAGAAGCTGACTTGGACACAGGGTCCTTGACCCACAATCATAATGGACCTTGCTGATGATTATCCTAAGTAATGACAATCACAAAACAGTTCATTCCACGATCAGCCCAATTTTATACTTTGCAGAGGTTGTTAAATAAATCACGTGGTCTTAAATGTCTCCATGGGGGTCACCAGGGGACATTTTTCTCAAAAACTGGAAGTGAGTGAGTTTTCAGCAGAAATGTCATCAATTGTGGTCATGTGACCGTGCCAGGCTGCAAATGGCCATAGATCCAGGATGGCTGCTGTGTGGGCAAAATGTGGTCACCCGAGGGCCGAGTCAGAACTTTGGAACCAGGTTGTACCTACCTGTTGGTGAAAAATCTGTTCACCTGCAGAAGGTTCGGTAACTGAGCAGGTGGCTGCCCTGGTCACTCTGTGAAGGACCATCCTCCCCTTCTGAACCTTCAGCGCATGGCAAGTCGGCTGGGGCAGCTGGCGTGGCTGAGGACCTGGGTGGCCTCCGGGTCTCTTGGCCGAGCATCCAAAGGCTTGTGGGCTTGGTTGACAGGGGGCTGGAGCCTCATTCTTACGAGGAAGCCCTGGACGTCAGGCCCTCTGGAGCGACACATGAAGGTGTGCCGATTGTTGAGACAGAAAAGCCGAGCAAGATTTGGAGCAGAACCCCCCCCTCCCCCCCTGTGGCAAAAGGAGCAGGCACTGGCTGAGAACGAAGCCACCAGCAAGTGGCCACTGTCCCTCTCTGGGGAAACCGCTTGTCCGTTCCTCGTTCAGTGGTAACGTTTGCTCCTTGTCCTTCTTTTGTGTCGTTACCATGTTCCAGCACTGGATTAGTGAGGTCAACACCAAGACCGCCGTCTTTGCCACCTTGGAGGACGACCTGGCGAGAGCCAAGGGGGCAGCGGACCAGCTGTACCGCTTGAAGCAGGAGCGCAGCCTGGACCTGGACCACTACCAGGAGAAGCGGGCGCAGCTGTGGGACCGCTGGCAAAGGGTCAGCCTGCAGATGGAGACGCGGTGAGGAAGGGGCTGCGTGGAGCCTTTTCAGAGCCCCCCCTGCAAAGTTTTTCTCTCTCCTGCTCTCAGGGCGCCGTGGTTGAAGCCTCTTTTATGCGCTTTCTCCTTTCCTCTGCTTCCTTCCCTCCGTTTCTTGGCAGAAAATCCGAGCTGGAGAATATTGAGGACGTTCTCCGGGACTATCGGGACTGTCACGGGGCCCTTGTCCGGTGGATTGAGCAGACCACGGTCCAGCAGGAGCGGATGAAGCCTGGGCAAGCAGAGGACAGCCGGGTGCTCTCGGAGCAGCTCAGTCAGCAGATGGTAAGGAGGAGGGTGGAGAGAGGCGAGAAGGTCCTTTCTATTTCAGTCTCAGCTCCATGCTAGGCACAGTGGCCTTTGGGTCCAACGCAGCTGCCCAGCCCTTATCTCCTTCGGAATAAGCGCTGTGAATTGAGAGGGAAAGGTTGTGTCTTCCCCAAGAGAGTCTGAAAACACCAGTCACGGCTTAATAGGATTATTGGAGAGGAGGGGGGAAATATCTCCCTGCCCCAAAACATGGATTTAAAAACACGAAGTTATTTTGAAAGGCAGAAGAGCCTCTCGCTTGTAATTGTGATTTTGACTTTGGCTTTTGTGTTGAATGCAAGGCCCTGTTTGCTGAAATAGAAGCCAATCAAGGCAACCTGGACCAATGTCAGACGCTGTCTCAGCAATATTCCACCTCTGTCAAGGTAACATAGTCCCTCCAGTTGTGCAAAGAAGGAGCCCTACACAAGGGATAAAGACAGACAACGACACCTACTAGGCAACACTTACCCTCAGCAAAAGCACAGCCCATAAAACTCACAACCTTACTAAAACCTTCCCAACCTCTCCAGTGTCTCCCCTCTTACTGACCCCCAGACAGAGATGTCTCAGTCTGGCCAATCAAAAGGGGATATTTTTAGTGCCTTATAAACATGCCTGGGTTTCCATGCCTGGGCTACGTCCAGTAGCTGCTCCAGAGTGGGCGTAGAAGTCGTGTGGGGCTGAGTTTGCTTTGGGAGAGGAGGAGGGTGATGGTAGTTCACTTTGGGGAGAAAGAGCATCAGGGCCTGTTAGCCATGCGTGGAGAATCGCCCTGCAGCAGCGGAATCCCTCTGGTCCTTTTGCCCTCTCAGGAGTATGAGTTGCAGCTGATGACCTACCGGGCCTTTGTGGAATCTCAGCAGAAGTCCCCCGTGAAGCGCCGGCGTGTCCTCTCCTCCTCCGACGCGGTCACACAGGAGGTGAGTGGTGGCCCCTGCGGGCCCTGGGTTTCCCTCTGCAGGGCCTGGGGGGCAGGGGAGCCTCGGCTCTTAGCGTTGCTCCTACAAACAACTTCCTTTTCCCATCAGATTAACTTTTGCCTTTGGAGAATAAACCATTGATAACAATCACCCAAGAAAGCCAGTCGGGGCGTTGGTCTCCCAAGCCTTGCGCAAGGGTACAAACGCTTGGCTTGTGCGCTTAGTCAAAACGCTGGACGTTGTTAAGTGGCGCTCTTCAACACTGAGCCGCCGACTCCCCTTCTAATGGGGGGAGCGTGAGGACGCTCTCTGCCACCTCTGGAGGGTCCCAGGTGCAGGGATTCCCCCCTTTCATCCCGAGGGTCCAACGAGTCAGGCAGACCACAGTTCTTCTCACCCCCTAACTTAAGAACTGCCTGCCTCCTCCCTGAGATTGGTTGTGAGCCCCCCCCCCTTTGCCTTCCTTTGTCTTCCTTCTTGTGGGGAGGAGGAGTATCTTTCTTTTGGGGGGGGGGGTCTCCTGTGTCTTTTGCTTTCTGTAAATGAGAAGCATTTTACTTTACGCTTCGTTGTTGCTGGCTTTAACGGGTGTGTTCTTTGTGCTTCTCGTACCTTGTAGTTCATGGATTTACGGACACACTACACAGCCTTGGTCACATTGACTACACAACATGTGAAGTACATAAGCGATGCTCTCCGGCGCCTGGAAGAGGAAGAAGTAAGGGCAGAATTTGTGTCCTCTGGTGTTTGCCTGGTGAATCCAGTTGGGCCCCCTGGAGCCTTTGTCTCATGAGCCCAGGAGAAGTTGGGCAGCCCCCTCAGGGGGGCATCAGAGCGAAGGGTCTTGGAGACATTCTGCAGTCAGCAGTTCTGGCTAAAGGGAGGTCTGAGCTCCTCCTCTGGTGCCACAAGGGGAGGACCCCGCTCTGCCTCCCCCCCCCCCCCCAGGCTGGTCAACTTCACAGCCAAGACAACGGATCTCAGCAGAACTGTTCCCTCTTGGCATTCAAAGACTTCTACTTTCGTGTGATCTTTGTGCCTTGTTTCACCTTTCCTGACACACCGCAGAGGACCTGGGCCTGGTCATTCCCTCCGGCCCCCTGAGTTCATTTCAGTTCCAGCAATGTTCTGTGCCCCCCCTGCCCCCCAGCCCTTCTCCTTACACCCTGGGAAGCCCCCAGGCAGGTCTATATCCACTCGCCTTAGAAGAGGGTTCTGGCTCACTGGTCCCATGTAGTTTGACACTGTTATGCCTGTGCTATGCACCCATGGTGGCTAGCGGTGGCTTTGGTGTGTATATGTTGTCTGATATCATTTTTTTGCAGAAAGTGGTAGAGGAAGAGAAGCAGGAACACCTGGACAAGGTGAAAGGACTCCTGGGCTGGGTGACCAGCTTCAAGCAGAGCCCACCGTCCAGCAGCATCTGCCCCACCAAGAGGAAAATGCTGGGAGACCTTGAGAAGTCCATTGTGGAGCAGCAGGTGACTCCTCCCTTGCCTTGAACCCCTCTTTCTCATCGTGGGCCGCTTAAGTGATGTCTCCCGTGCTCTCCACCTCCCTCTGAGCTTCTCATTCTTGGGGGGCAAATGTATCACTTGAAGGTCCCTCTGTCTCCCTCTCAGGGCTTGAATGAAGAACTGGCTGCAAAGAAGGAGGAAGTCTCAGAAGCTATAAAAACTGCTCAAATATTTCTTGCAAAACATGACAACAAGTAAGTTGGGAAAATAACACACATTTGGAAAGTTGGATTACTGCAAGCCTGAAAAGCAGACGCCAGAATAAGTTTTAATGGAACTTTCCCCAGTCACCAAATTGTACAAATTATTTGCATTTGTAGTAGAAATCTCGTGATTCTGACCTTTGTCTGGGAAAGGAATTAGATGAAGGGAACCTGACTTTATATCTCTGCAGAAAGGTCACGGAATGAGACCCCGTTGGGTAATGGGCCATTTCAGCCCCCCCTCCCCCCGGAGATGGGTACTGCCCTCCCCCCTCCTTGCCTTCGAAAGAGTCTAAAAACTGACCTCTGCCCCCAAGCTTGGGCTCCTTAGATTCTGCCCCCTCGCCAGTGAATGTACAGTGGGTTTGTCTGGATGGATATGCATGTGTTTTAATCGGGTTTTTAGTTTTTTCAATGTAACCTTTTCAATGTGACTTTTAATCTAATGTTAACTGTATCTGGATGTTTATTACCCTTTTTACATGTTGTCAGTTGCCCTGAGTCTTCGGAGAGGGGCTGCATATAAATCTAATAATTTCTGCCCAGGAAAAAGAAACCCCTAAAAAGACCCTGAGGTAGAGAGAGGCACCGGGGGCTTCAGCGCCCCCCCCCCCCATTCTTAAGGCCTCTTCGGGACATCGGCATGGCTGGCAAAACAAGGCACAGTGGCGTTTGCACTGATGCAGCCCACACACACAAGAGCCACATGGGACCCTGGCCTGGCCTTTTTTTTTTTTTTTTGAAAATAAATTTATTAAATATATACTGTACAATAAAAACCAAATACAGAAAGACAAAAGAGATATGCATATTGTACATTTTTTACACTCTACTTATGTAGTAATTGGGGAGTGGAAGAAGGGGGTTGTGAAGGGAACCCTGGCCTGGCCTTCTGTTTTATCCTACCGTTTCTAAAGGGTTTTTATTCCATTTGGGCGCCTCCAGAAGACCGTGGTGGTAGTGGACAGTTGAAGAAAAAGGCCGGGCATTGCTGCCTTAGCAAGTTACTCCATCTCCCTGCATCCCAGTCATGTCTTGGATATAGGAAGTGGTATCAATATTGACCTATTAAATAAACACATATTGTCACTTATTCCTGCTATCATAGAGTACCGTAGTTATAGTAGCCACCCACCATTCACATCTGAGGCCTCGGAGAAGTGTGGCTCACCGATGTGCAAAGGCTTTGGCCAGGATGACTGTTGGCTGCTGCCCACTGGCTGTTTTTCCCTGTCCCAAGCTGCCTTTCCTCCCATGCTGCAGGCTTTCTGACCAGGAGAAGGCGCAGATCTCGGTCCAGCTGGATGCCCTCAAGGAGACTTACCACCAGCTCTGCTGCGACTCCACGGAACAGCTGCAGCAGCTGCAGAGACACATGGCCCAGGAGATGGCGCACCAGGTAGCTCTTTCGCCACTCCCTTTGTCTTCCACACCTGTGGCCTTCTCTCCCCTGGGGTAGAAGGGAAGGTCTGGGCTTAGGGACACCCTGAAAAACTCTGAAAGTTCATAGAGGCACCAGGAGAAAATTCTCAGTCTGTAGGGAGGACGGAACCAGGCTGAGAAGGTTTCTTAGAGCAGCTAACGGTTAGTAGACGGTAGACTAGGCCTGGCCCCTGAAGGGCTCTTCCTTCCTTCCTTCCTTCCTTCCTTCCTTCCTTCCTTCCTTCCTTCCTTCCTTCCTTCCTTCCTTCCTTCCTTCCTTCCCTCCCTCCCTCCTTCCTTCCTTCCCCCTTCTTTCTTTCTTTCTTTCTTTCTTTCTCTCTCTCTCTCTCTCTCTCTCTCTCTCTCTCTCTCTCTTTCTCAGGGAGGATGGTTAGTTTGTGCTTCCTCCAGCAATATTTCTCCCAGACAGTTGTGAAAGGCTTATCAAGAAAAGCTGATGGACACCCAAGGGAGAGACCAACCTGTGGGAGCCCTCAGCAGATCCTGGGTGGAAGAGACAGGGAGGGGGCAGGGGGGAGGGGAGGGTTATTTAAGAAAGGGAGAACAAAAGGTGAAAACCCCAGAAATAAGCCAGGTGACCTGCAAAGCAGGGTGAAGAACGTGGCTGACATAGGATTGACGCTTGTAATCCCGAAAGATTTTTTTCTCCTCTCTCCCCGTTGGCCCACGGAAAGACCCCATTGGTGGCCAGTCCACAGCCTGCGATGCTTTGCAATCATGAAGTGTGTCAGTGGTCAAAAATGGCCAAAGCATTTCTCCCTTCAGATCTCCTGTTCTCCTGCCCTCTTTTCTGATGCCCTTGGCCCATTGTCCATCTTTGTCCCTGCTTTGTTCACGAGTCCTCTCTGAATATACCTGTGTATCATTGTATATAAATGTGATATTCATGTGTCCAATGCCACCTGCATATCTGTGTGGAATTGTGTTTTAATGCTTACAGGATCCCTCTGCTCTGAAGCATTGCAAACCAAAACAGCCAGACGGATAGATGTCACTCTGTTCATTTAGGCACCCCCCCTGCAGAGAAAGGGGTGCAGTTTCAAGTCATAGCACCACAGCAGATGCCCCCAGAAAATCCTCCCAGGGGTCTTCTCCAAGTATTGCAATCACTGAATTTGGGGGTCCTTGGCTAAATTCTCTTTTGTCCCAGCCTAGAAAAACCTGCTTATTTCTTCGTGTCCACTGTGATCCCTCTTAGGGACTAGCATCCCTTTATAATTCTGGATGCCTGATGTGGAACACGTTCTGGGGAAATGGGGGGAGGGGGGGAGAGGAATCCAACAGGTATTTTTCAGTTTCACCAGGGATTAAGCATGAAGCGCTGACTTTCGGTTTGGGTGCTTCACGGCTGCATGGGACCCCTGAAACATTTCTGCTTGTGGAAAACCTCCAACTTTTGGGGGGACAAAAAGATTGTTCAGGTTTTAAGGCAACGGGTGGAGCAGACAGAGCTGCACATCCGAAACACCAGAACTGGCGGAAGCCTCTGCATTGAGCATGATGATGTGTCCCTGTTGTTCTCTGTTCCGTGTTTATTTACTATTCAGAATAACTACCACCCTTGTTTACAATTCTCTGTTGTTGTTTTTGAAAAACTAACCTTCCTGGAGTTTGCACCAAACACATCTGGGGCCGTCGTGGGGGTTGGGCCTTGTGTGGGTGTTCTCTCTACTTTTGTGCAAACCAAACAGTCGCATGCCGGACGCTAACCCCCAGCTTTCACACTGTGTGCGCCACACACGGCTGAGCTGCTCCCCAAAGGCTCGGTCTCTAACTGCAAAGCCCCCGACTCGGGTAAGTAAGACGCCTTTTGACGCCCCTCCTCCTCCTCCTCCTCCTCTTTCCCCCTTGTCCTAATACCTGACCACGCATGTCTGGAGTCGTGGCTGTGGCGGTAGCAGCCCTAAAAGGCCTTTGCGGTTCGCTTGGCCCAGGGAGCAGGAGAAGGGCCACCCTGGGGGCGGTTCTGGGTTCAAGGGAAGAATCTCTGGGGCCCTGCAGCTTTCTCACCCCTGGACCTGTCGTCGTGATGGCCCAAAGCGTCCAAGGTGTAAAGATCCACGGATTCTCTCTTCCGTTACTGCTGACCTGCTATGCCAGTGGTTCCCAACCTTTCTAATGCCGTGAGCCCTTAATACAGTTCCTCGTGTTGTGGTGACCCCCAACCATAAGTCTAGCACCAATTCTCCCAACAGAGCTTGAAGCTGGTTGGCAGGAAGGTCCGAGGGACACCCCCACTGTCAACGCCTGATTGGTCGGATGGTAAAGACACGTCCCAAGGCGCCAGAATAGAAGCTTTAGTTCCTCAACACCAGGGGAAATTTGTCTTTCTTGCCATGGTCCTAGGCAGCCCCTGTGAAATGGTCGGTCAGCCCCCAAAGGGGTCCTGACCCCCAGGTTGAGAACCACTGTGCTAGACGGAGGAAACGCAGCCTTTCCATGAGAGGCCTCTTCTGGAAGTGGACGTGCCGTGGCCTTAGGCCCAATTCCCATAAGATTGAAACACATCCCCTCACAGCTGGGAAGATGGTTAACGGTGAGATGGAAATCTGGTCCTCCAAGGGCAAACCACACGTGTGTATTCACTGTATTTGATGTGTGGCTTCATTGTCCCTCGGAATTGGGTGGCTCATCAATTCAAATAAAATATTTCATGCCACTCAAGAGACAGTGCAGAGTGCTCCCTCCTCCCCTTGACTCCCAGAAACCTGTCAGGTGGGTTGGGATGAGCCGGAGGGGCAGTGGCCAGAGAAGGACCGGGCCTTCTGGTCTCTGGGTTGCTGGCCCGGCTCTTTCCACTGCTCCAAAATAACTTCTCCCAAGCTTCACGCGGTTTAGGTTTTCCCAGATTCCCACTTTGGAAGAGCTGCCGTGTCTTGAAATTAAGAAAGTCGTGTTGGGATGGCAGAAAGCGCTAAGTGGCCTCCTTTCCTCTAGGCTGCCCCTCCCAAGCCAGGCGAAGGGACGTTGCCCCTTTGGGAGCCGCCTGCTTTCTCCTGCTCCCCCTTCCTAGAACCCCCTGGGTGGTCTGTGTTGTGGTCCTTCTGTGCTGCCTGTCTCCCCCTGTGCGCAAAGGGGGCTCTGGGAGTGCATGGCCGTGGTTCTGGGCAGGATTCTTCTCCCCCCTTTCCTCTGTCTTCCTCCCCCGGGGAAAGTGGCTGCAAGAAACCCCCTACCTCCCCCCCGCTGCTGCTTTGCTGCTCTTGCTGGGTGTCCGAAATGTCTCAGTGGGGCCTCACCTCCCTGGCTAGATTGAGCTCCACACTGAAAACAATTTGCAAGATCAAAATTGTCCCACAACGTATGTATATCAGCAACCTAATTAACAGCTGCTCTCTAGTCCAGTGGTCCTCGCGCTTCAGACGACTGAGACATCTTGGACTGGGCTGCACTTATGGGTCCACTAGGGCTGTGGCTCTGATTTCTCTCTCTCTCTCTTTCCCCCCCAGGGAAGTGAGGCTGTGGCCGGAGTGCTTGACCTGGGCACCATGGAAGTCTTCTCTGTCCCTGACGCCATGCAGAAAGGCCTCCTGGACCAAGAAACGGGCCTTGTCCTCCTGGAAGCCCAGGTGGTCACCGCTGGCCTGATGGTTCCCAACGCCCGGGAAAGGCTCTCGCTGCCCGAAGGCCTAACAACGGGCATCATAGATGGCAAGACCTTCCAGCGTTTGGAGCAAGTGCAGGAGGCTGTCCAGATGATCAACAACATGCCACCCCAAGGCAGCCCCTTCCATCCTGTCGTTGCTGCCATTGAAACCGGAGTCATCAGTGAAGATACTGGGCTCAGGATGGCCCAAGCACAGCTCCTCACTGGAAGCTTTATCCATCCGTCCAGCCACGAGCAAATTGGTCTGGAAGAGGCTCTTCAGAAAGGCCTCATGACCAGCCACTTCCACCAGGCGTTGGCATCTCGTTTGAACTCTTGCCAAGAGGCTTTGGCTGACCCAGACTCAGCTGAGAAAGTGACCTTTGATGACCTGATGCGTCAGTGTGTCGCCCACCCGGAGACAGGGCTGAAGCTGCTCCCAGTAAAACAGGCGCCAGGTGGGAGGGCGAGCTCCCAGTCGGGCCCAGACCCCTGCACCCTCCGCGCAGGTCCTGAAGGAGTGGCGGAAGAGGAAGGGACACGGGAATCGCTAGGAGGCCATTGCAAGGTCACTGTGGAGGAAGCTGGGAGAGATCATTTAATTGAACAAGAATGGGCTCACGATCTCCTGGTCAGACAACTGCAGACCGGAGGCATTGTGGACACGCTGGCCGGAGAGAGGGTTTCCCTACAGAAGGCAATCGAGGGAGGCCTGGTGACATCACGGCTGGCGGTGATGGTCCTGGAATCCCTCCGTTCGTTCATGGGGCTCGTGAGGCCTGAGTCCGGGGAGGTCGTGCCTGTTAGGGATTCCCTGGAGCAAGGGGTCCTGACCTCTGAGCTGGCTGATGACATTTTGAGAGGCAGGCAAAACATCAAAGCACTTTTTAAAGCGGAGACGAACGAACTCTTTCCCTGGAAGGAAGCTGTTGACTGTGGAATCCTGAGTGAAGATGTTGCCCAAACATTACAGTCCACTTGCCTCCCTGACTTCATCCCAGAGGAGGGGGCCCCTCCTGACCCCTCCGGCAACTTCCAGGGCAAAAGCTCTCCCCCTGCCCAACCAGCGGGTCCTGGGGAAGGGAAGGAGGGCCCCCGAAGCAGCTGGGAAGAAGAAAAGAGGCTGCTCTACTTGATGAGCCACAGCTACGTGAACATCCACAACGGTGAGAGAGTGCTTCTGGTGGATGGAGAGTTAAGTAGCCTGTCCGGAATCCTGGTGCCAGCAAAACAAAATGGCTCCAGCATTGACCTTTTAGGAGCTAGCAAGACGCAGCCCCAAGAACGGCGTGAGGGTGTTGGCAGGGGGGCCACAATTGAAGACCCTGGATGCCACGATGAAATAATTGTAGAGGAACTCAGCCTTAATTCACCTGCATCAGAAAACACACAGGAACAGAAACCGCAGCCCCACATTTCTCTACCGAGCAAAATCATCCGATTGAATATTGGAGACATCAGTGAACTTGTGAATGTGAAGGAAGAAGAGACGGTGGCTGATCTTGCAGGAGGCCTGGGAGGAGAGTTGGGAGGCTCCAGAAGAGAGCAAGGTCTGGTGCAGATGCAGAACAACAGTCGTGTGGAGCTGCAGGGATTTTGCAAGTCCGATTGTGAAAGGGAGACCAGGAATGAAGAGGTCAAGCTTGAAAAAGAACTATCAGAAGAGGAAAGGACGACATTGGAAGAGCAAGGAAGAGAAGCGGGGGGACATGAGGTCAGACAAAGAGATTTGACTGCTGACACTTTGGAAAAGATGGGAAAACCTCACATTTTAGAAAAGGAAGTAATAGCAGCAGATAGGAGGCCAGAGGCTACCAACTGGTCAAGCATGGGGAAAGTGCAGAATGGATCAAGAGATGGCCTTTTTATTGAAGCCGAAGGGGACCCTGTGGATGGACATATTGAAAGGGACCAGTTGGCCACCGACAAAAGCGTTGTTCCCATCTCTCCAAGCGCCACTTCCGTGTCGCCAAAACCACCTGCAGGAGGCAGCGCTCTGACCCTGCTGTTAACGCAGCTGCAAGAAGGGGGCGTCATTCATGAGCCGACAGGGAAGAAAATGCTCCTGGACGAGGCCGTGGCCTGCGGAGCTGTGCCCAGCCACACGGCCATGAAAGTGATGGGTGAGATGGAGATGTTCAGGGGCTTCTTTGATGCAGGGACCTCTGAGTCACTAACCACTGAAGAAGTGGTCAGTGCAGGGCTGATGGATGAGAACCTTCTCCAGAAAGTGTTGGCTGCAGATCAAGCCATAAGTGGTGTTATTGACCCATGGAGCAAAAGCATTCACTCCATCAAGGAGGCATCTGAGTTTGGGCTGTTGGACACAGAAACTGCCACCAGAATCTTGGAGGCACAAGTGGCGACTGGAGGAATTGTTGATTTCAAGCGTGGTAAAAAAATGTCCGTCACTTTGGCTTCCAACCTTGGCCTGATACCCAATTCCGGTCAGGAAAACCTTCAGAAGCTGGAGAAAGCATTTAAGGGCAAATGTGCTGAAGAGACAGTGAAAGAAAAACTCATTGCTTTGCAGGCTGAAGTAGGAGGTGTCTTGGATCCTAAAACCCGTGAGCCCCTCACGGTCGCCCAGGCTGTGCAAAGGGGGCGTCTGAGTGAGGAAAAGGCCTTCGGACTCCTCACCAAGCAGATAGCCAGCGGAGGCATCCTCCACCACAAGACGGGCATGAGGCTCTGCGTGGACGATGCTTTGGAGCATGAATTGATTGATGGAAACCTCTACCGAGACCTCCGAAGGGCAGAGGAGATATGTCTTCACCGTTCCATTCATCCTGAAACGAACAAACCCGTGTCCTTACCTCCAGCCGTATCCCTTGGATTGATCAGTTCAGATTTTCAAAGGAAAGTTCAAGAAATCCAAGCCTCCACTGGCAGCATATTTGACCCTGGTTTGGGCCAGAACATTACGTTGGCTGAGGCTGTTAAGAAAGGGCTGATGTCCAAACCAGTTATGGAACAAGCAGCCGTCTCCTCTGAAATGAAGGAAGCGATTCTTTATCCAGGTAGCTGCAGATTGGTGCCACATTCAGAATTGGTCAGAAGGAGCAAGATTGACGTTGAGTCAGGGCACAGATACTTAGAAGTCCTCCCCTTTCAAGAGGTCAAAGATGAGGGGACTGGGAAGGTCTTGTTGGGTTCTCAGGCAGTCAAACGTGGCAGAGTGGACACCACCCTTGCTCTGAGGTTGCTGCAGGCTCAGGCAGACACAGGTGGCATCCTGGAGACTTCTACTGGCCAAAGGCTGTCCTTGGCATCTGCTCTGGAGAAAGAGGTTCTGGATGAAGAGACAGCTAAAATCATTGCTGTCAATCAGGTTCGGGGCGGAGGGATTGTTAGTGCTGTGAGTGGAAAGCGGGTAACTTTGACAGAGGCCACGGAAAAAGGCTTGGTCACCCCCAAACTAGCCAGTGCAATTCAAGCACCTGATCTCGTCACCCATAAATGGAGACATGGCTTAGAAGGCCACAAAGGCCCAGAGCCCCAGAGGTTGCCGCAAACCGATGCCCCAAAGCCTGGAACATTGGCCAGTCACAACTGCCCTGGTGGTGAAGAGCCGGTGGTGCCGCCTGAAGCAACGGACTCCGGCACTTCTGCCGAAGCTCCCACGGCTTCATTGAAGGCAAGTGGGGAGGGGGAGGGGGAGGGACCGACTTCCCCTTCTGCCGTCCCAACTGCGGACAGCTCGTTCAGTCGGTTTTTAGAGGAGAACAAACCGGCCCCTGAGCTGGCCTTCATGTTGGACCCAGTTGAAAACCTGAGGGTAAAGACCCAGAAAAAAAATAGCAAAAAGAAAAATAAGTTGAGGAAGAAAGAATTTTCTAAAGAAAGGCTAGAAACACAGACAAATCAAGAGGCTGAAAAGCTTCCGGAAGGAACTTCCCCCGTGGACAGTAGCACCATGAATGGAGACCAGGAGCAAAGAGAAAAGGTCTTTCAGCCAGAAGAAAATGCTTGTGGATCCCGTGGCCTTGAAATAGCTGATAGAACCCCACACGTGGACTCCGTAGAGGGTCAGGCATCCCGAGAACGCAGCCCTGCAACTCAACAACAGAAGGAAAGCGGTGGTGGGCATCTCCAAGGCTCTGCCGAGATTGGGTCCAACAAGCAGGCTGACCACAAATTGCTCACGGACGGCAGAATGGAGCTGCCAAGCCAAGGTTCAGAATTGAAAGCTCATGAACTCAGCACTTTGGAAAGTGTTGACTCAAAAACCACGAAGAAGAAGAAGAAAGCAAAAAAGATTAAGAAACAAAGCAGCCCCTCACCAGCCCCCAGCGACACCCCCACGACAAGAAGAACCAAGGTGGAGTCCATCCCCAGCACTGCAGAGCCCTTGTGGGAAAGTCCCCCTGGTGGGGCAACGAGCCCACTTAAAGGAGGTGGAGGTCAAAGCCAGGACCCTCAGGCGGGCGGGAAAGAGCAGCAGCATGTTGGGGCTGAAGAAGAGAGCCTTGCCCCCAAGAGAGAGGCACAAAAGACCAGACTGGACAGGGATTCTTCAGCAGATGCCACAGAAGAACAAACATCGCTTAAAAAGGGGGAAGAACCTTCTAGCGCAGAAGACCAGGGACCCAAGCACACAGAATTCTTTGGGCCTCCTGAGTCCAAATCAGAAGATGTTCAGAAGGAGGGAAAAGGATTAGGGGACAAGTTGAGGTCTTCTTCCCCAGTGACATCGCTCATAACAGAAGAAACCGGGGTCAAAGAAGGGCTTGGAAAAGAGGACACCCTTGACCGTAAAGAGCTGCCCACCTCCTCAGGAGGAGAAGAGTCGAGGCCGGACGGGGACATTGTTGGACCAGGGGGACAAATGCTGCATGATGGGGAGTTTCCAGAAAGCAAAAAGGAGGATTCGGAAAAGGAATCAGAAGCAAACAGAGACGTCGGGAACGTTGCTGAAGAAGAGAAAGGTCCAGATGTTTCCACATCCACCAAGGTAGGTAGTTGGAATCTTACGGCTGCTCATGCATAGCTCATAAGTTAACTAGACAACTAGTGTATTTATGAAGGACAAAATGGACACCTAGGGAAAGTTCTCCGAAAGCCACTGTAGATAGTGGTGAAGGGACCTGGCTCGGACCTGGGGAGCGCTGGGGTTCTAGACCCGCCTTAGGCCCAAATGGGTGAGTTTGCGCCAGTCCCTTTCTAGCAGGCCGTGGAAAACCTCTTCTGAAATCTCGCCCAGAAAACTACAGGGACAAATCCCACCGTCTCCTCCTTGAACTGTGCAGCTTTATAGTTGCTTTGTTTCATTACTTATTTAATTATATTCACTTGCTGCCTCCTGCCTGGATCTAAATCCATGGGGCAGCTAACCAGGTTGTACACAGTCAATCAGTGTTGTCAATTTATCCAGCATAAATGGAAACGTCGGCACTCAAATGTTTACATTGAACAATATTGCAGCTAAAGGCTTAAACCTTATACAGAACCTCATGTGGCCGAATACAAAACCCAGTTTAATACAATGTTGGAATATTTGATGGGGACAGGTAAACATTGTGGCAGAGGGTTTAAGAAGGTGAGGACAGAGAAATGTTTGCTAGCGTTTTGGAAAAACGATCTTTAACTTAAAAAGAAACTCAGGCATATTTAGAAAGATGGCCGTATAGTGCAGGAATGCAAGGGAGGGCGAAGGGTCAGAGAGGAGAGAGGCCAGTGTCTCCGTCCGTGCCCCTCCTGCCCACCCTCTCCTCCTCTTCCAGGCCCCGTTGAGCAAGTGGCTCTGCCTGAACCTCGATGAAAGGCTGGTGGCGCTCCTCTCCAGAGTGCGCAGCATTGAGATGCGCCTGCAGAGGGTGCAGCTGGCGGGGCGGGGCCTCCCAGCGCTGCAGGAGATGCTTCGCCAGGCCGAGGTAAGAGGAGTGGGCCCTGACCTCTGGGGAGGGGGCCCCGTGATTCATGTGCCAGGCCTGCGAGGGGGCCCAGGTCAGGGAACGGGGTCCACAGGGCGGCTGGGACTGCGGGATTTGGCATCCCTGCCTGCGCTCGCCCCCCTCCCTCCTACACCTGGCCCAGGGGGAGAGGGGTGGAGGAGCCCAGCCGAGCCTCTTCCTGGCGCTTCCTTCTCCCCCCGGGCTTAAGGCCTTTGCCCTTCTTGAATGTGGAAGGGCTCTCGCACATGGGCCCCAAGGCCATCGTGGTGGCTCTTCTATGACTTGTGGACTTCAACTCCCAGAATTCCTGAGCTAGCATGATTGGCTCAGGAGTTCTGGGAGTTGAAGTCCACAAGTCATAGAAGAGCCCACTTTGCCTCCTACCCCTGGACTGGGAGAATGGAGTTGCTTCCTGCCTTGTTTGTGCACTTGGTCCAAAAGGCTTTGGATACCTTTGAAGCCCATTTATAATGTGCAACGCCCTTCTCCCAAAAGGAAAGTGGTGGAGGGAAGGCTACAAAAGTCACATTGGGCCTTCGGATTCCTACAGACCTGAGTGAAGTCCAGCCTCCTCTAATTGCATTGAACTGCCCTTCAGCCCTGGCAAGAGAAGCTCCGTGGAGAGCAGAACCCTTCTAGAATCCAGCTGTTGGCTTCCAGTGGAGGTCAATGCCCGGACAGTGAAGCTGCCAGGGCCCCAGGGGTGGGTCTTCTGCTTGGCCAGGGTTGGGCTGACCTGGAATGGGCAGGCAGGGGTTTATTCCAGACTTGGAAAGCAGTGGGCTTGGCTTAGGCTAACAGCATCCTCTTCGCCTTAGGCCTTGGATGGGGAACTGAAGGACCTGTCGGCGCCTGTGACTCAGGATCTGGGAGCTGTGCAGGGGCTGGTGGCCAGCTCTCCTCGGGAGGTCCCCGAGCAACTGCTGAGGGCTTTGGAGACGGACGCCAAGAATCTTGGGAAGTCTTTTGGCTCCGTCAGAGACGCCCTGGCTGCCTGGCTGCTGGACCTCCGCACTGCAGCCGGAGCAGGAAAGGTATCTTGCCTTCTTCAAGGGCCAAACACATTCCGGGTGGGGACAGTTGCTCACAGGCCGGACATTTCTGGCACTCAAACTCTGTGGAAGCGAAAGGAGGTGGTGATTCCAGGTGGGGGGTTTTCTTCACACGGGACACAGGGCAGCTGGTCTGGGAAATGTTCCCCATAAACCAAAAGGGGCGTTTGGAGCCCAACCTCACAAAGTCAGCTGGGGTTTGGAGGCCCCGTTGCGGTCACATTTGCTGCCCTTTAGTTCCTAAAGTAAGAAGTGGCTGTTGAAGTTCACTGCCTGCAGTAGGACACGGATGCTGTCTTTCATTCGTGGCATTTTGGTACCAGGAAATGGCACACGTGTACATGCCAGATGTGAGCTGGGCAGTACTTATTTGGCAATTTTTTTTATATTATATACTGCTCAAAAAAATAATAAAAGGAACACTTAAACAGCAGAATATAACTCCAAGTAAATCCAACTTCTGTGAAATCAAACTCCACTTAGGAAGCAACACTGGTGGACAATCCATTTCATTTTGTGGTCAGAACCTTCAACTTTGTGCAGAAGAAAGGATTCCATGGGAATGTTTCCTTCCTTCAGACCTAGGGTGGGTCCTTTGTGGGTTCCCTTCACTTCCTTGAGCAGTATGGACATATATGGTCTCCCACTTTCTGGCCCCTTCCTGCCCGTGTGTCAAAAGGGTTTGGAGAAAAGTCCCCGTCTCTTGTCTTCCGTTGGTCTTCTGCCCTTTCTTAGGATGTGGGTGTGGGAGGACCCCCTTGCGGGAACAGGGCCTTAATTTCATTTCAGAATTGTCCCATATCGTGACAGCGTGACTGGTGTTTGCTGGAGTTGATGCCTTCCGCTAACCTTGTTTTGCCTTTGTGTTTACATGGCGGTTTAATGCTCTGTTCTCTTTTTATTCTGAGGCCAAAACCCAGGCCCGGCACGGCGAACTCCGTGGCGAATTGCAGGGGCTGCTGAAGTGGGTGGCAGAGACCACCCACCAACTCAACGGCCTTGAACCCGGTGCCGGGACTGAGGCCGGCTGCTGGACCCCTCACCTTCAGCGCTGCAAGGTAGCCATAGCAACAGCCGCGTCCAGGCATTGGTCTGCAAGAGAACAATGCGCTTTGGGGGAGGGTGGGTGGGTGGGGAAGAATAGGCGGAGGGGATATTTCATGAACACACCCCCCCTCGCCATCATTCATTCTCCTGTGAGCTGGTTGAGCTTGCAGAAGACCACAAGGTGCTGGAGGGAGGAAGCCCCTGGGCTCTTCTAGCGGTGCACTTGACCTCCCAATGCCCTTGGAGGGTCTGCTGGGGGGTGACCTCCCAGGGGAAGGCCGTGGGCCTTTGGGGGCAGGCATCCAAGGGCCAGAATTGCCTTTCGGATACTTGGGGGTCGCCCTGTGCCTTTCCAGGCAAGAAAGTCATGGGGATTTTGGGGCCGGTTCCCTTGTTCTTCTCCACAAAACCTGGACTCACCCTGGTCTGTCTTCCGTCCCTAGGATGAAACTCTCCCCCCCCCCCCGCTCCTGGCAACTTGGCCTGTCCGTGGGAGGGGGTGAGGGATGGACAAACGATGGCTAGCAACCTATCACCCATGGGTTTGCATTTATAAACATTGCTTTGGCCCAGGGCCCATCACCATCTGCAGGGACTTGTTTGGGTTGTCACCCTCTATGGGGACGAATTCTGCAGACTCTGGACATGGGGACTGGAAAAAAGTTTCCTTCCAAGAGTTTGATCACAGGTTCATGCTGGATGGGTGGACTTTCATGAAAAGGGGGAGAGGGGAGGGGGCTTGTTTTGGCCCACCACTGTTAGACAGACCTGGCTTCCCTCCCCTGTGGAAAGAGCTCAAAGGCAGTGCAGCAAATCAGAGCTTAGTTTCCTTTGGGCAAAAGGGAGCAGCCCTGGGTCCCATGGTTCCTTCTCTTTCCCCTGGTGGCTGTAAGAAAAGCTGTGAGAAGGTGGCTTTTCATTGGCTACAACCAAAAAATGCAGCACTGGGCCATTGAAATGTTTGGTCTTATGGCAGGAAGTGAGCCGGATCTCCGATGATGCTGTAATACGGTTTCTTGAGCAATTCCTGCCCGGCCTCAGGATAGTTTGACTTGCTGACGGTTTCTCTTTCTGCTCTCTCTCGGAATGTCCAGGAACTGGCCAAGCCCCTGGCGGAGATGGAAGCTCGGCTTGATGAGATGGCCTCGAATGTCCAGCTCTTCATTTCTGAGCACGCGCAAGACCTGAGCACTGAGCAAAGCGGACAGTTGCTGAGGCTGCTGAATGCGCTGCAGAGGTCTTTCCGGGAGTTGTCCGAGAGAGTGACCGCCCACACGGAGGTCCTGCAGGTCTGTCTCCAGCCAGGAGAGCTGATGGAGGAGATGGCGGGTGGGACTGCCCTCTCCTGGGCTGCCCCCGGGGGCTTGTGGCTGTGTCTGCACGTGTGGCTTTCACTCTGGACGAAGCAGTGGTGCTCCTGCTGGGCATTGCAGGACCTTTAGTCTCATTCAGAGCATTGAACGAGTTCGGGACAGGAAGGACCCCTTCTCCTGGCCCTGCTGACCGACTGTCTCGGGCAAGGCAGGCAGGCCAAAGGTCTAGAGCCAGGGGTCGCAGCGTCATCACATGGCGTATTGGGACTTTTCCCCACTCTCACCCAATCGGGCATGGACATAGCATCCGACCCAGGGTCCAGGCCTTTGACGGCCCCGGTCTAGAGGGCTGGGAGGAGAGGCAGGCAGAGCGTGACCCCAAGAGTGGCCGGAGCCTTTGCAAAATGCCCATGCAGTCGTGGGCAACATCAGCAGAGAAGTAACTCTGCTCTGAGTCCTCGGAGAGGGGCTGCGTACAAATCTAATAAGTTATTATTATTATTATTATTATTATTATTATTATTATTATTATTATTATTATTTAGTGAGCAAATCATTGGAGAAGATTTCTTCCCGTTAAAGTATTGGATTTTGCTCCAAATGCAGAGTTTTCTCTACTGAAAAATTTATGCACTGAAATAATTTAAAATTCAGTGTCTCAAAGTTCACTCAATGATTGTAGTGGAATTATTGCTTAGACACAAATCTCCAAATAAACTGGAAAATACTTTATCAAAATACCTGTAAATATTTAAAACCAACCCAGCAGTGTCCTGCTCTTATCCTGCACTGCTTCTATGTAGGAAGATATGAAGTGACTATTTTTCCCTTTAAAGGAGCCAATGGATCCTCATGGGGGTCTAAAAACTTTAATCCCAGGGCTCAAATTGCGTAACTTTATGAAAGATTCTCTGTGAAAAGAAATAGCAGCATCCCTGTTTTTGGTAGGGACACAGGGGTGGCTAGGTTTTGACATTAATTGTGTGTGTGTGTGTGTATACTTGCATGCAGGGGATGTGGGGGTGGGGATAACTTTTGCCAAGGCTGCAGTTGGCCGAGGGGGTCTTTCCCTGCTCAGATGACCCGCACCCTCTTTTTGGCTCTTCCTTGTGAGCCCGGAGGAGCTTCTGGGTTTCCGCACAGCCTCCCTGGCCCCTGCGCTGCCCCCTTCCTCCTGTTCCGGCTGCTGCCCCTCCCCCTCCCTCGAGGGCAGGGGCTCTTGTGGAGCAGTGGCCTCTGTCCCCCTGTGCTCTTCCGCCTCTTGTCTCTGTGTGTACTAACCAGTGTGCTTTGCCTTTTCAGATTGAATGTCTCTCGTCCCTAGTGCAGAAGATCTCGTTGCCCTGCGGCTTCTGTGGTTTGGCTTAAGGCTGCCAGAGAAAGCAGGACAGCTCCTTTGGCCCCAGGATCCGAAGGGGCCAAGCTGGACAGGAGGAGGGCCCAGGGTCACACACATCATGCTCAATCTCCTTACTCTGTGCCCAGAGCAGCCTCCCCCAGCCCAGCGCCCTCCCAGCAGGCTAGGCCGCAACTCCCACCACCTCCAGCCAGTCTGGACGGTCAGAGTTGGGATCCAAGACCGCTGGAGACTGCTGGTTGGGGAAGGCTGCCCCAGAGACGCCTGTGTATGTGGAACCTCTCCCTCCTTGCTCTCCTCCACCCCCCCACACGTCCACCCCCCACAATCACTCACAGACACAGGGCTGCCTGTGGAATGGCCTCTTGGGGGTCACTGCAGTGGTGCAAAGGAAAATTGACTTGGGCTGGTGAGAAGCGTCCGGTGGCCTCCTTCCGTTTCTTCCCCACCCACCCCCACCCCCACCGTATGAGTTGAGTCATACTGGTAAGATTGGCCTGGAAGAGGGACGGTGCAGGCGAGCAAGCGGGGGCAGGAGACGGACAGTGCGTCTTGTCCTCCATCCACTTCTGTTTCTCTGTTGGACGTTTTCTCTGACCGTGTTTGTTTCTTATTTGTTTAAGTGGTAAGACTCCACAGACTCCGGCTCCCTTTCTAAAACCCCCCTCTTGCCGTGTAGACGCTGCAGGAGCAACAAGCCCTCCGAGACCACAAGCTGCAGGACATGTGCGCCTGGATGGACCGGGCAGAGGCCCAGCTGCAGGGATCCCAGGCGGCCACAGCCGGGGCGTCGGGAGAAGACCTCTCCATCCTGGAACACGGCCAGAAAGACGTGACCGTAAGCATGGGGCGGCCTCCAGAAGGCCCCGGGGTGAAGGACGCGGGGGGCCCTTCCTGGTGCCTGGCAGGTCTGCGGGGGGAGCATCATGCGCTCCATGTGGGGACCATCGAGACTTCGACCTGGGCAACTTTAAGATGGGTGAACTTCACCTCCCAGAACCCCCCAGCCAGGGGTCGAAGTTCGCGCCTGTGGGAAGTTGCAGCCAGGCAGGAGCTGACCCTTGGCCAAAGCGGGCGGAAGGATTTTTCAGGCCCAGAACTACCGCGTAATAGGTGGGCGTGGCTTAGGCAGGGCCCCCCCTGATTCAGAGGAGCATAAAAGGGGGGGAGGAGACACGGCTCAGTCGGACCTGCCAGATTTGGTGATTGTAGCCAATCTCAATCAAAGTAGAAATGGGTTTTCTGGCCTGGTCTGCTTGATGGGGTGACCAAACCTTTTTGGCTGAGCCTGTTGGCAAAGGCGATTGGGAGGGAGGGAGACTTTGCCAAGACTCTGCTTGCTCTTCTCCAGGACCTGCGCCGGAGCCTCCACGGCCGGGCTGCCTCCTTCTCCAGCGTCCTGAAGGCGGCCGAGGGCTTCCTGGAGGAGAACCGACTGCAGCTGCCGGCTGGAGAGACGGCCGCCCTGCAAGAGAAGCTCCGTCGGGCCCAGGGCCAGTACCTGTCTCTGCAGGAGCGGGTGGAGGCCGCCCAGAAGGAGCTGGAGAGCGCCGTGACCTCCGTGAAGCAACAACAGACAGAAAAGGTAGGACAGGACTGCGGCTGGGGAATCTCGGCCCTTTCGTTGCCAGAAGACCCCCTGCTAGGGAGGCTGGGGCGGGGTCTGCCCTGAGGAGGAGATGGGGGAGAGGGGGCCCCTCCTCCTCCACCTCTGCGTCTCGTTCAGTCACAAGATTTTTAGTGTGGGGGGGGTGCAATTATATAAATATATGTTATCCGATTGTGGCAGAGTCTGTCAAAACTACCATGGCAGGAAGCGATTCCTGCCGTGTCCTTGCTGCCCAGCCAGTCCAAAGCCGCCCCCTCCAGCCGCAGCAGTCGATTCGTATCCAGGGAGTTTTGCTACTTGGGGTCTTCCCTCCAACATCTGTTCCCAGGTCAGAGCGATTAAAGACTTTGAGGAAAACCAGAGAAAGGTCGAATCCCTCCTGCAATGGGTGGCATCAGTGAAGAAGACCAGGGGGGCCACAGAAGGCAAATTGTGGTCGGTGGAGAACATCGGTGGAAGAGCCCAGGATGTACCCGACAGCCATTCTTTGGAGAGGGTTGAAGAGAATCTGGACTTGCACTACACGAGTTTGAAGGTTGGTGCATCGCTTCGCTGGGTGACCATCCTGGCTTGGCTATGAACCTGTTGGTGTCGCGTCATTTTCCGTCCCTGTCTCCCAGTCTGTGCAGATCAGGGGCATCAAACGCGATTCCACTGAGGGCCACATCAGGGCTGTGGTTGACTTCGGGGGGAGGGGCAGGGTGGGTGTGGGCAGCTCGACATCACTCCCGTCAGGGGCACCTGTGGAGGGGCCCACCACTCTGCCAGCAAAACCAGGCCCCTGAACTCTGTTTTCGGCTGCAACGGCCTCCTGCAGGCCTCTGCCAGGGCAAATGGGGCTCGGGAGGGCCGCAGTCGGGAGCTCCGTTTTCACCGGCAGAATCACTGCAGGCCGGTCCTTCACCGTTTCCAGGGCAGATCTACGTACTCCGTGGGCCAGATCTGTCCCCCAGGCCTTGCATTTGACATCCCTGGTGTAGATTTGCGATGCCTTGGCTCTAACCCTCACCGTGAAGGCATCCCAGCCCTTTTCTGGAAACCCAATCTAAATCTTTTGAGGTGTGCAAGAGTCCGAGACTTGGACCTTTTGTCCCAGAGCTTTCCCAAAGGGCTCTTCTTCGCCCCTCTTAACTGGCCTGGGAGTCTCTCTCAGAGCAATGAATCCATTGCAGCCCCACCAGCCCTCGCGCTCTCACAGCGGCCGTCCTTGGCCGTGGTTCACAGCGGCCGTCCTTGGCCGTGGTTCCTTCTTGAACGCGGGTCAAAGTGCTGCCGCTGTCTGGATTAGTGGACAGTTTGGGGCAGGCTGCAGATCACTGAGGTGATTGTGACGTCTGGCTCCAAGTGTCCCTCCTGACGGGTCAGTGGGATTGATTGGCACCCCCTGTCTGTTCGTATTCTGCTCCATTCCAGGTTGTTCGGAAGCAGCCATGGACACATTCCTGCGTATATGCATGGAGCACGTATAGAATCTTGGGTTCAGGTTGGGAAGGAACGAGTCAAACCGGGGACAACTATGAGAACCAGAGACTTCTCTCCCTGGCCTTGAACTTCCCATTGGTAGCTTGGTTTCGATGTGCTCTTGATGTGCGATGTTTCCTTTCCAGGCCCACCACCAGGAGCTCCTTTCTCACCAGCAAGATGTCATTCTGGCCACCCAGTCAGCCCAGGGTTTCCTGGACAAACAAAGTGACAGCTTGACCCTGGAGGAGAAGCAGCGCCTGCAACGAGGGCTGGAGGAGCTGAAGGGCCAGTACGCGGCTGCCCTGTCCCAGACGGAGGCGCAGCTCAAGGAGGCGCAGACCCTCTGGGATGAGCTGAAGAAGTTCCTGCGCGACCACCAGGAGTTTGCAGCCTGGCTGGACCAGGCCGAGCAGGACCTGGAGAAGATGTGCGCAGGGGACGGGGCCCTCGAGTCCCTCCCGCCCGCCCTCCTCCGCCAGAGCAGCTTCTCCGAAGACGTGATTTCCCACAAGGGAGACTTGCGCTTCGTCACCATGTCGGGGCAGAAGGTGCTGGAGGCGGAGAAGGTGGTGGCTGCCGCAAGCGGGGGGGAGCCGTCTCCCGAGATATCGGCCACCGGCACCTTAGTGAGGAGCAAACTGGAAGATGCCAACCGGCGATACGGCACCCTCCACTCCAAGGTACAGGGGACCTTTGCAAGGACAGGGCTGACCTCTCGGAGCTGCCCCCAGGTTGCAGCGTGCGGGTCAGATGCATCATGCGCTGTCCATGCCTACTCCTGGTTTAGTGAGGGGGGGGGGGGAGAGTTGTGATATGTCACATGACGACAACGTGATGCTGAGAGGTTGACATCCTCAAAGCCAGGCTAGTTGTTAGAATAATTGTGGTTGTGGAAAAGTATTGGCCTCCTGTCTGATTGAAAGGAGAACTGGGGCCAGTTGTTTCATTGAATGGTCATTCTACTTTGCCTCAAACTCACCTTATAAAACAAAGTCCACCACAGTTAAGTTCTCACTACACAAACCTGAGAGTCTTGGCATGCTTGGTCACATAACTGTGTCAGGAGACCTAAAACAACAACAACTGAACAACACCCAGGGATCTGTGGGCCTCTTTTTGGCTGAAATCGGTCTTCATAATTCTACCATCAGAAATTTACTGGATAGGAAGAGAGGGGTGTGGCCAACCACCAAGGTGACATGGAGTTCCCAGCGCTCCACGGGGAATTCAGAATCCCTTTGGCCGGGGGACCTGGTTCAGTCAAAACTAGGTCAGAACTGCCTTGGAGGGACGGTGAAGAAGAGGGACCTTATCGGCAAACCCCACAGAGAACCGAATTAGGGCCCTCAATTGGTGGCCGTGGAAATCAGCTTGCAAAAGCTGTCCAAGCTGCAGCAGCCGCAAACAGAAATTTTTTGAGTTTGTTTATAGTTAAGAGATGGAAGATGGGAAGAAAAGATTGTTTGTTGTCTTTTAAGAGGTGATAAATTACTAGACAGGAAATTTCATTTCTTTTTCTTTTTTCTCTCTGCACCTTTTTGTTTTTATTCTTTTTTTCTCAGTTAGTATTAATTTTTACTGTTGTAATTATAATCTTTAATAAAATTCTTTTTCCCTGGAAACACACAAAAAGTGTTGCGTGTGTGTGTGTGTGAAGAGTCCCACGCAGTCTTTTCTCCTGCTTGCAGTGCGCTGCCGTCGGCCTCCACCTGAGCCTCCTGCTTGACCGCTCTCAGCACTTCCAGGATGTAGCGGGGTCTCTCCGGTCGTGGCTGCAGCAGAGCGAAGAGGCTGTGACCCGCCTTCTGCTGGAGCCCATCTCCTCTGACCCGGCCGTTTTGCAAAGGCAGCTGGCCAGTGCCAAAGTAAGCAAGCAGGGACACTGACTCTGCGGACTTTTTACTTGTAGCTTAGCTAAGAAAAGGTTGGGCCACACCTCCACCTGCCGGCATCATTTTGATCTGCGAGGCCTTTGGGGCTGGGGGCGAGGGGAGGGGCCTCAGTTGGGAGTGGGCCTCTTCCTTTCCCTGCTCTATAGAACGGAGGGCTCCAGAATGGCCCCCCACTCGCAGGTGAAGGAAAGCCGGGAATGAGTGTGTCAGGCCACACCTTTCTGAGGGGGGGGGTCTGCACAGGTGGGCTGCTAAGGGAGAGGTGTGCTCGCCCCCGGGGCTCTGAGTGCTAGCAGAGTCCAGCACAATTATGCCACTGCACCTGGGCAGGTAGCAAAATCGTGCGGACACACATGGGCACACCTGCATGTCCACACGTGATTCCGCTACCTGCCCAGGTGCCTTGGCAGAATTGTGCTGGACTCTGCCAGCACTCAGAGCCACGGGGGCGAGCACACGTCTCCCTTCCCCCTTAGCAGCCCACCTGTGGGGTTCCGCCTGGGCCTGAGCCCCAGAACCTTCTTCTATAGACGTTGGGTTCTGTAGCTCCTTCGTGCCTTGATCCCTGGCTCCGTTTGGTTCCTTCTGACAGCACCTGCAGGAGGACCTGGCAGAGCATCAGGTGCCTGTAGAAAGGCTCGAAGAAGCCGCTCGGTCCCTCTTGGAAATACGGGAAGCCCCAGTCCCTGACCACAGAGGCATCCAGCAGACCACAGGTAAACCTGGCGCACGAGGGGGGGTCGGAGGTCTAAGGACAGTGTTCCACCCTGGCGCACTCCAACTCTGCTAGTCTATAATTCAACATGACCAACGGTTGAGGGGGGCTGGGGGGCTGGGGGGCTGGGCAGGCATTATAGTGAGGAGGGAAGAAGATCCTTGAAATATTGGCTCTCCAGGCCTTGCTCCAAGACTGCATTGACATGTATGGCCTTAAATCCCTTCTGGCCGAGCCCACCTCCAGAGTTGCTTATAAGGGGGCAGAGTCTTCAGTGTTTTGACTCCAGACCTCTGGATCTCTGGGGCCATTTTAATTTCTGATTCCTGCACAGATTCCATCATGAGCCGATTCCAGAGCCTTTCGTGTCGGATGGCCGAGCGCTCGGATCTTTTGCAGAAGTCCATTGCTCAATCCCAGAGTGTCCAAGAGGCGCTGGACAGCCTCCTTCAGGCCATGGCGGAGATTGAGGAAGCCCTCCAACAGGGGCCCCTCTCTGCCTTCTCCTCCATGTCCATCCAGGAGGCACTTTCGAAAAACACAGTAAGATATTTCGCCTTGGTCCAGGATTTTAAAAAGATGGCAGGTTGTTTGAAGGCTGGAAAGTCTCCTCGTCTTTATCCTTGTTAATTTTATCCAAATCCAATTTGGAAAATGATTGGACCATAGATGCTGCTATCACTACAAAGGTTTTCTGTACTTTGTGGCCCGTGGTGGAGCTGAAGGTGACTCCGCAGTGGCCGATGCGCTGGCTCCATTGCTGCAGAATGTTTCCCTGTTGTGGGTTTGTCTCGTGGAGCCCTGTGGCTTTGTGGGATCTCTGAACCTGAAGCCGCAAAACCTGTGGCAGAGACTTCCAGGCACGGGGGGCAGCTTCTTGGGGGTGGGAGGCTCCTGGGCTGGTGGCAGGTTCTCCGGGGCAGTGAGCAGCCCTCCTGCCTCTGGGCCCAGGCGCCACCTCTGTCCGTCCTGTTGCAGAAGCTGAAGCAAGACGTGGCCAGGCAGAAGAGCAGCTTGGAGGCCACTGGAGAGATGGTGACCCAGTTCATGGAAACCGCCGACAGCACCACTGCGGCCGCCCTCCAGAGCAAGCTGGCGGAGGTGACCCAGCGCTTCAGCCACCTGTGGCAGCAGCAGCAGGAGAAGGAGGACACCTGGAAGAAGGCCCTGCCCCAGGTGGAACAGTACGAGCAGCTCTCCGAGAGGCTGAAGCAGTTCACGGAGAGCCGAGGTCGGATGCTGGCCCTGGGGAACCAGCCGGAGCGGGACATCGCTCACTTCGCTCAGCAGGTCCAGGTGAGAGGCCGCTGGACGAGGCTTGGGCCAGGCTCAGGGCTGGGGGGCGCTGGGCTCGGCTCCGGCATCTCCAGGGAGCGGCCACTGCCCAGGGCAGCCCCAGATCAGCTCTGCTGAGAGGTTGGGGGTTTATTACGGCTGACAAGGCTCAAACCACAGAGGGGTTGGGGGAAGTGGAGGGAGAGGGGCAGCAAACACCCCTCGAAGGAGCCATGCCCCTCACTCACCCCCTTTGGGAAGGGGCTTGGACCTAGAGGGTCCTGTGAAGGGGGGGTCTCTCCCTTCTGGGAGCCGTGTGGCTGCAGGGTTTTCTCTTCCCTGTCCACCTGAGCCAGTGCAGGGGATATTTCAAAATGAAGCTGAGACGAGAGTTGGGCAGGAGAGAATTCTTGCAGTTGCACAGCTCGGACTTTGCATTTTCATATTCTCTTTCAGGGGGGGCTTTGCCCACAGAAATTGGGGGGGGGGTCATTTATCCATCATTGTAAAAGGATGATCAAGAAGGACCTTGTGGGTAATGCCAGGAAACAGGGCCGTGACCTAAGGATGTTTTAGGGAAATGCCCTACCACCTCTTTGGGGGCTTCAGTCCTCTGTGGGGACAGAATCCACGGTGCTTCTTCTCAGCCCCGACCCCGTTGCCCTTGGAGACCAGTCGTGTCTGTTCTAGTGACCCTGTGACAGGGTTCGTGTGCAGGGATGGCTACTGCTGGGGATCAGGGGGGGTCTTCTGTCCAAACCCTGGACATTTCGGGCTGAGTCACAGAGGCTCTTACACTTTTTCAACACTTTCTGTCCCGTGTCGCCCCCCCCCCCCCCGTTTCCTGACGCTTCCAGGACCTGAACTCAGAGCTGAGGCAGCGCCAGGAGGACCTGGAGAAACTGGAACATTTGACCACAGAACTGAGCTCTTCTGGGCTGCTGTGCAGTGGCCCCTCCTCACCCCAAGAGACGGTGCACAGCTTGCGGAAAGAGTTCACACAGCTGCAGAGAAACGCAAGGGAAAGGTGAGGAGGGGTCTCCCCAGCCAGGGGACCGGGATGGGTGGGAGCCTTGCAGAGGAAATTGCTCTCGTTCTTCGATTGCGTCCAGGTTGCTTTCCCCATTTTTCTCACTGGTAAAATGTTCTGCAGGGTTTTGAATTGTTAGAAGACTAAAAGAGCTTTTGAACCAAACAAGACAGTTGAATAAGGTTCCTGCTTCACCCAAAATAAAGTATTTCCCAAGGAATTCCCAGCTTTTACAGAAAACTTTCCCTTCTCCAGACTTGATGAGATGATTAGGTGCGAGTAGAATGGAACGGAACAGAATATTGGAATGAAGAATAGAATAGAATTAGAATAGAATTAGAATAGAATAGAATAGAATTGGAATAGCAATAATAGAAAGGACCTTGGTGGTCATCTAGTAGTCCAACCCCCTGCTCAGGCCGGAAACCCTCCATCATTTCAGATAAATAATCTGCTCATCTTCAGAATATTGTTTGTGAAGTTAGGGTCAGGAAGATGCCTGCCCAGATTGTGGTCAGCTACCATGAGAGGAAAAACTCTGGGTTAACTATGGACTAAGAATAAAAATGGTGCCTGGGAGGCTATTTAAGTTCAGCCACGAGAACCAGAGTCCTTTCTTTAGCTGTCTGAATGTCCAGGAATCTTTATCAGGGTTTTAAAAGTTTTAAAACAATTCAATGCTATCTCGTGCCCAGACAACAACGGGTTCGCTTAAAGGCTGCAGTGTTCACTTTACATCTGCTTAAGGACTGCCACAAAGAGGTCAGAAAATTGTGCCAGTCACATGGATGCCTTAACCTACGACCCTCGTGACCCACAACAGAAATTCTGGGCTCCAGGACAAAGGGGGCCTCCTCCTCCACCTCTCCCCCTCCGGCCCCTCTTGAATTGTCTGCTGACCTTTGATAAACTTCTCCCAGCCCAGGCAGAGCAAACGAAACCTGCCATTGGCGGAACAGGGAGGAAAGAGAGAAGACTCACATTTCCTTTTATTTTAACTGCTTTTTGTATTTGTCTTGAGTTATTTATTTGTTACAACTACTCCTTTCAATAATAATGTTGATTCAGATTGGATTAAGGTGTTGTGTTCACCTTTCTAGTGGTCTAAGAACCTTGAAACACTTGAGCTTTTCGAGTTGCCTTGGATTCAATTCCACGAAAGGTGATTTGAGGTGCAGCTATAGCTCAGATTATTTGGCTCTGTGAAATCCTGGGGGAAGTTGCAACCTCTTTAAAGAGTTACATGCATATATTCTGTATTATTGCCATTTCCTTGTGCTCCAAAATGTCCTTCTGGAATCAGAGCTGAAACATTGCACAGCCAGGTTAGACTTGTGTAGCTATAATTTCCTTCCTCTTATTTGCTGCTGTAATTGACTTAGAAGACTGGACGAGGCAGATGGATCAATCTTTCATCATTGAGGTTGCACATATTAATGCAATTAACTGGGGCATTTATAGTTGACCCAGGAAAGGGAGTAAAGCAAGAATGAATCAGAGGCCGTAATCCTTCCTTCTGCCCCCAGTTTGTCTAAAGACTTAAACAAGGGAGAAAAACAGGATAGGAAAGGACCTTTCTTACTCCTAGGAGGAAGGGATAAGTGTCAGATTCTCCAAGCAGTTTCCAGGCATTTGGGGGCCAGGCTGTAAGTGTCCTGGTCCTCTCTGACTTGGTTCAAAGCTGCTTCTCAAAATGCTTCCACACACATAGAATTAATAACCAGCCCAAGTACTTGAAATGCCAGTTTCCCAATTTCGCACGGCTCATAGCAACCAGGTAGACCGATGAGGTGGTCCAGTAGGTCCTTGTGGTGGACAGAGAGGACTCTTAGGTGCAGGTTGGCTTCCCTTTCCTCCTCCGGCTGTGATTGATGGCTGCCAGACAGCCCTCAAGTGCTTCCATCCATTCTTCCATCCATCCCCAGGGAAAAAGGAGCTTCCTCTTGTCAAGAACAGCTGGATGTGTTCCGAAAACTGGTTGGGTCGCTCAGGCAGTGGCTGGAGGAGACCGGGAGGAAGGTCCCAGCCACGGAGACGTCTCTGGGCACGCACGAGTTGGAGAAGCGGAGGCAGCAGACAGAGGTGGGCAGGGAGAGGCGCACGGGAGCCATGACATAAATAAACCCATGGGGAAAGGGGAGGCCCCGGCTCCATCAGTGTCTCATGACAAGGAACTTCTCACTTTGTGCAAAAAGCTCTTTGGGAAGTGGAAGCCCAGGGCGACGTGGCCGAGTCCACCTTGTGTGTGGGTCAACTTTCTGGTGGACAACCACCTGCCCCTCGTCCTGCCCTCTTTGCCCATCACCTCCACCCACCCAGGAAGGCAGTCAGGTTGGGAGCGATTTGACACTTCCATTGTCATGGTGGACACGCGACCTCTGGCCCACCGTGGCCTGTGTGGCAAAAGGCTATAGAGGGCGGTGGGTGCCCAGGTGCCCTGCTGTGAAGAGGTACCTAGAGGTCATTCAGCGGGAGGGGGCAGGCTGGCCCCTTGCCAAAATCCTGCCCTGCTAAGGAGCCAGGAACAAAGAGCTTTCGTGGGAGCCCCGGAATTTCCCCAAACAGACGTCACTGTTTCTAATGTGACAGAAGACAAGATAATGATATGGGAGGCAGGTTGAATGCATCAAATTGCCACGAAGTCTTGTGACTTTCCACCCCCGTCTGACGCTTCCTGTTTCCAGGTCTTTGTGGAAGAGTGGCTGTCCAAGGGGGGCCTTGTGGAGGAGATGAACCAGCGGGGCACAGCCTTGGAGAACCTCATCGTGGAGATTACGGCGCCAGAGGCACAACCCAAGACAGGTAGGAGGGCCAGGGATGCGCTCTTGTCTACGCTTCCTCTGCTCCTCTTTAAACGGCCACCGGGAACGAGAGCGCCCGAGAGTTCCCGTGCCGGCCTTCTCGTAACGGACGGCAGCAGCAGGCGCTTTGAACGGGGGCTCTGGGTCAATAGCCCAGCAAACTAATCTCTCGGAGAATGACTTCGTTTTACTAAAAAATAAAAAAAATCAGCACAAAAGTCCCCACCACTGTCTTGGTGTTCCAGTGCCAGCCTTCTCCTGTATGTATATATATATATATATAGGCCATTCAAAGAGGTTGATGCTCTTTCTCCTGCGCATTTAGGGAAAGAAAGATGCAACCTCTCAAATCCAGGTATTTGCACACTAAATGTGAATTCACTCTCACACCTGGACCTTTCTTATTGGCATTTTACGTTGGTAGTTTTAAAAGGGCAGGTTGCTTTTTCCAGTATGATTAAAAACAACCCATAAGTGGTTCTTCTACTGCTCTAGCTCAGGGTTTCCCAACTTTGGCCCCTTTAAATGTGGCTGGCTGGGGAATTCTGGGAGTTGAAATCCATACATCTTAAAGTTGGCCAGGTTGAGAAGCACTGACCCAGCTAGATTATAGCAGCTGGAATGAATGAATGTCAGTTGTGCTCCAGCTGTGAAGGGCACAATCTGTGTCAAATATTACACCACCGTGTCATTACGTCTGCCTCTCTGTGGTTTTGCTCAGGTCCTGTGCTCTCTGCTGGCGGTAGCGCAACGGGCAGTGTAAATGGATATCACACCTGCAAAGGTGAGGCAATTCAGCTGACTGTGCATACTTCTGCAAGTGGGTGTCCTTACGTTAGCGCAGTGGCTCCTAGCGATAACAGTTTTGGTTGCATTCCCGTTGTTCAAAGAAAGAGATTAAGTCGCTTTGACCCTGGCCGTTTCCTCCTTGATGGGTCAGGGGCCGTATGGACGGAGGAAAACCAGAAGGGTCTTTCCCACTCCTTCCCCAACCTTCCTTGTCACTCATCTCAGGTTATTTCAGACTTTCTCAAACTAAGTTCTGGATGCTTCCAGTATTTAAAGCTTCCTTACGGCTCCCCAAGCAAGACTGGCAGCGGACGAAGCACCAGCTGGTTCTTCGGATGATAATAGTTTAAAAGCTGCCCCCCGTCCTAGAGGGTCAGATTCTGGCCATGCTGAGAGCGTTGGCACCTGGCTCTCTGGCCGATAGTATGGTGGGGAGCGGATGAGTTTGGGTGAATTCTAAGTCTTGGGTTTTGGGGCCGGGTGTATCATTTTACCTGTACTTTTGTATTGATTTTATGCTGTGAGCCCCCCTGAGTCCCCTGGAGAAGGGTGGCCCAGAGATTTGATAACTAATCAGTCAATAAAAGGGGAGCCTGGGTGCGCAGAAGGCCTTTCCCCCGAAGCCCCCTCTCACATCGTGCACGCCTGTGGTTTATTGCACTGAACCCAGGTAGACCCTTGCACCTACACCTGCTAGATTGAGCGAAAGCCAATGGAACCATCCCTCTGATTCCAGCCGTGTCCTTTTCCTGCCTTAGACCTGACACAGATCCAGTGTGACATGTCGGACGTGAGCCAGCAGTACGAAGCGCTGGGGGCTGCTTTGCGGGGGCGCCTGGCACAGCTCTCGGCCATGTTGGAGAAGATGAGGGGGGTCCAGGAGGAGGTGGGCTCCGTGCTGAGCTGGCTGCAGGAGAAGGAGCAGGCGCTGGAGGTCCTGGGAGCGTCTGCGTCACCCACACAATCGGAGACAGTGAGAGCGCAGGCAGAGCACAACAAGGTCTGGTTCTCCTCCGTCAATGAAATCCAGTCCCTGGGCTTTTTAAAACATCCCTCCGTAATGGCCCATTGCTCAGCAAAGCCTATGGCGAGCGCCTCCTCCCTTGGAGGCTGGTCCGAAGCCCCTAAACTGAGCCCCTAAGCCCCTTTTCACGCCTCCCACAAAAAGACAATGTAGTTATTCAAATGGTTGAAACTCCACTGGGAAGAGGCTTTGTTGTTGTGGGTCTCTAGTGGAGCCTGGCATCGCATTGCAAGGGCTGCTGTTCCTCCAGAGAGCGGCCTGAATCCTTTTCAAATACGGTCCATCGTCCCCTCCCTCCAGGTGCCCTCCGGGCCTTCAGGTCTTAGGCCTTCGATCCTGCGAGGGGACAGACCGAGAATGTGTCCAACACGGGAGCCCCCCCCAGCCTCTGTGCGCAAGAGCCCTTGTGGGGGTTTCACAGGCCCCCCTGGAGTTTGGGGCACCAGTTTCTTCAGCCCAATTCAGTCCGTCCCCCCCCCCACGGCCTGACCCTTTCCTCCTCCTTCCGGAACAGGCATTTTTGCGTGAGTTGGAGCAGAACGCGGTGAAGGTCCAAGCAGCCAAGGAGTCGCTCTCTGGACTCCTGGAGAAATACCCGGACTCTCCAGAAGCCAGGAACTGGAAGAGGATGTTGGGAGAGCTGAGTACGTAGCCTCGGAATCTGGGAGGGTCCGTTCCGGGTGGCCTGGCTCCTCTCCAGCCACTGGTCTATTTTGCTCTTGCATTGTCATGTTGCCAACCTCCCCAACCCTGGTGGTTTTGATGCTCAGGTTCCAGGTGGGCACATGCCAAGCAGGTGGCGGAGGAGCGGCAGCAGAAGCTGGAAAAATCAGCCAACGAACTGGCCAGTTTCCAGGAGGCAGAGGGTCAGCTGAGGCCCTGGCTGGTGGAGAAGGAGCTGATGATGAGCGTGCTGGGACCCCTCTCCATTGACCCCAACATGTTGAACGCCCAGAAACAGCAGGTTCAGGTGAGCGAAGCCCAGGTCTCGGTCCTTTCCTCTCGTGCCTCTGGACCGGGGGCGGAGAGGTCAGTGTGGGTGGCCTTGGGGGCTGAGGAGGCTGCGGGGCCCCCCAGGCATCAGAGCTCTTCCAGGGGCCCCTCCAGCCCTGGGAAACAGAGGCTCAGCTTTAATTTGTCCCCCTCCTTTTCGGGAGTGAGAAATCCCATGGCTAAAAGGTCCGTAGCCTGTCAGCCAAGGGGGGTGGGGGGGTGGGGGGGTGCTTGAGACTCTTTCTGCCCCTTGTTCATTTGTTCTGGAGTGGCAGCCGGACAAGTGAATACGGCCGTGCTCCCTGCTCAACCCCCGCAGTTCCCGTGCCACACTTCCAGAACCTCCCTGTCCAGATGCTCCAGAGTTGCCAGATGTGCTTTCAGCTCCCATTTTTATGACTCACTTGTTTGGCTCTTAATTGATTGGTCAGTTGGTGCTAGGTAGGTTTCACACCTCATTAATTGCTCCTTATGAATGGAGAGGAAGATGCTGCACTTAATTAGTGATACGAATATTGCCGCTCCCGAGGCTTCAGCCCTGAAGGTCCTTGGGAGGAGATGTTCCTTGGGCCTGTCGTGTCTTTGGCTCCCAGGCAGGGTCTTCCTCAACGGGGTCTTTCCCATTCCACCAAGCCCCGGTTCACGTGGCTGCAGCTGCTTCTTTGATCACGGTAGTTGGGGAATAGGAGGTTGCAACCCAACCCGTTGAGTGAGTCCCACGGCCTCCTCCCAATTGTCCACCCCCTCACGGCAGCCCACAGTCAAGGAAGCCACATTCACACGGAAGGTGAACCACGAGGGGAAACGGGATCCAGTTGTGGAATCCTAGAAGTTAGAGAAATAGACTCCAGTCCTCACTGATTGCCGATGACACCAAGATGAAATCTCTGGGACTTATGGGACGTCTTCCTCGCAGGTTCCCTGGGGGTGGGGTTGATGGGGGAGGAGGCTGAAGGGTCTTTGCTCCTTGTGGGCAGAGTTTGGGAAACCTTCCTTTTCCCTCCCAGGCTCCAAGAATGTCCTCACCACCCTTTCGCAAAGCCAGAGCTCTCCTCCCTAGAGGTCCATGTTCATCCCTATAGAAAGATGAGCCCCCAAGAGCAGGCAGTTTGAACACCAGCCACTGATTTCGCAGAAAAGGGCATCTGGATTATTTTGGTGGGATTTGGGAAGACGGTGTGTTTGCGGCAGCCTTGGTGGGTCCCTGAGTTCTTAAAACGGCCACTCCCGCCCTAGTGAGGCTCCCAGCCCCCATCCTTCCCTCCTCCCTTCCTCTTCACCTTTGGTTTAAATGGAATGCCGCTAGTCCCTCACGAGCATGTTTGTGTTGCAGTTCATGCTGAAGGAATTTGAAGCTCGGAGGCACCAGCACGACCAGCTGAACGAGGCCGCCCGGGGAGCCCCCACCAGCCCCGGGGAAAAGCCTCCGTCCCACAGCCGCGTCCAGGAGGAGCTGCAGGCCATCAACGGGAAGTGGACCAAGCTCACGGAGCGGCTCAGCTCTCGCGCCAGTCAAATCGACCAGGCGGTGGTCAAGAGCACCCAGTTGCAGGAGCTGCTCCAGGGACTGTCTGGGAAAGTGAAGGTGGCCGGGCAGCGGCTGAGCGCCCAGCCTGCCATCGGCTCCCAGCCGGAGGCCGTGAAGCAGCAGCTGGAGGAGACCAGCGGGATCCGCTCGGAGCTGGAGCAGCTGGAAGAGGAGATGGCGGAGGCCCAGGCCCTGTGCGACCAGCTCTCCGGGCTCATTGGGGAGCAGTACCTGAAAGACGAACTCCGGAAGCGCCTGGAGACGGTCGCCCTGCCTCTCAAAGGGCTGGAGGACTTAGCAGGTAGGACCCCCACAGACCTTGAAGCGGACGGCACCGTTGTATTGAGCCGTGGGCTCAAGGCGTGGTAGGAAGACGGCAGTTGGGCGCAGTTGGGCTTCTAATGTCCACATTTAGGTGGCCTTAAAACCGGCCCCTTGTGAGTGTTCTCCCAGAGGTAGGAAGGACCCTGCCGGTCGTGTGTAAACACTCTGACGTGTCGGGTGGTCCAGGAGACGATGGGGCCTCGTCCTTTCTTGTAGTCTCCCAAAGAAAGGAAACCACAGAAGTCCAAGCCCAACCCCATTGTAAAAAGAGAAAATTCTCGCTCCTCCAGGATTGCTCACCCACACAATGAGTAATGTTACACCTCCCCAAAGATAGCGTAAGGGAACAGTGTGTCCTAGAATTCCCACAGCTGAGTGGCTCTCCATTTTCAAATTCAGAAAAATGTATTTTAAAATCTGCAAGAATTAGAACTAAAAATAATTGTAGATGAGTGCCCAGAGGAAAAAGAAAAGTGGTGATTGGGCTCAAGTCCTTTCTGACCACCCCCGTCCCATGTCAAATGCCCCTATTTCCTAGAGTAGCTTGCTTCAGGTGTGTATAATACCCCCCCTTCCCCCCCCCGGGAGAGGTCCAGAGGCTGGTGTTGGGGGTTTGCACTGAGAAGCCCCTGTTGAGCCGGGCTTCCCTTCCCGTTTCTAGGTGACCGGCTGAACCGCTTGCAGACGGCCCTCGCCAGCTCCCAGCAGTTCCAGCAGATGTTTGATGAGCTCCACGCGTGGCTGGAGGACCGGCTGAAGCAGCAGGCACAGAGTGGGCCGATCTCGGCCAAGCTGGAGAGGCTGCAGGTCCAGGTCCAGGAGCAGGAGGAGGCCCAGAAGAGCCTGAACCAGCACAGTGGCTCCTACGAGATGGTCGTGGCAGAGGAGGCCTCCCTGCTTCTCCTCCGTCCTGGCCAAGAGAAGGCAGCGTTGCAAGGGCAGCTGGGGAGCTTGAAGGCAAAGTGGGGGGAGCTGAGCAAGCAGATTGGCAGCCGCCACTCCAGACTCAAAGACTGCGTGCAGAAGGCCCAGAAATACCAGCGCCACGCGGAAGACCTTCTCCCTTGGCTGGAGGATTGCAGGTCAAAGATGCTGGAGTTAGAGGTCACTCTGGATCTCGTGCAGCTGGAAGCCACTCTTCTGAGGTCAAGGGCCCTGTTGAGTGACGTGGCCAAACGACGCTCCCTTCTGGAGGTGCTGAACGGTGCCGCCGACATCCTCATCGAGGCGTCAGAAATGGACGAAGATGACATTAGAGACGAGAAAGCGGAGATCAACCAGAAGATGGACACCATAACCGAGGAGCTCCAGGCCAAGACCGAGGGCCTGGAAGAGATGTCGCAGAGGCTCAAGGAGTTCCAGGAGAGTTTTAGGAACATTGACAAGAAACTGGAAGGGACAAAACACCAGCTGGAGATCTACGAAGCCCTCGGCCCTCAGGCCTGCAGCACTAAGAACCTGGAGAAACTGAGAGCTCAGCAGGAGGCTCTCCAGGCCTTGGAAGCCCAAGTGGACTACCTCAGGGATTTCACCCGGGGCCTCGTGCAAGACACTCCAGACGGGTCCGACTCGTCCCATCTCTTACGCCAAGCTGAGGTTGTCCAACAAGACTTCCAGGGGGTGAGGCAAAAGGTCAACGAATGCTGTAAGATCATGGAAAGCAAGCTTGAAGGAATCGGACTGTTTAACAACCATGTCCGGGAAATGTTTTCTCAGCTGACTGACCTTGATGATGAGTTGGACGGCATGGGCCCCGTCGGGAGGGACATGGACAGCCTCCAGTCCCAAGCAGACCATGCCCATGAATTCCTGGGCAAACTCCAGCGGTTAAGGTTGGACATCCAGGCTTCCGAAGAGAAGTGTAGGCAGCTGCTGGACGATGAAGGGAGTCCTGACCTCCTGGGGCTGAAGCGTGAACTGGAGACCTTGAGTAAGCAGTGCCTCAAATTGACCGAAAGGGGGAAAAGCCGCCTGGAGCAGGTGGACACCACACTGGCCCGTGTCAAAGACTTTTACCACAAGCTGAAGGAGCTGAACTGCATGACCACTGCGGCAGAAGACGGGGAAGCCCTGCAGTGGGTCGTGGGCACTGAGGTGGACGTCATCAACCAGCAGCTGGCAGATTTCAAGGTAAGAACTGTTTCCATCCAAAGGCTCTTCCTGGTTCATACTGCATCCAGTCCTGGTTGTGTGTGTGAGACTTTCCTCAGTTGTGTACCGTTTTCCTGGAGATGACCAGGATATGTCAGTGGCCGGGAGGTAAAGTAGGGCAGAAAATATTAATATTGTGGCTTGTCATTCGTCAGGGGTGAATTTGCCTTTCATATCGGAATTCACGTGGGTAGTTTTAGGAACATTGTCCACTCGAGGTGCATGTGTTTAGAATACAGTGGTACCTCTACCTACAAGCACCTCCACTTGCGAACCTTTCTAGATACAAACCAGGTGTTCAAGATTTTTTTGCCTCTTCTCAAGAACCATTTTCCACTTACAAGCCCAAGCCTCCAAAACTGTAATCGGAAAAGGCCGGGAGAAGCCTCCATGGGGCCTCTCTAGGAATCTCCTGGGAGGAAACAGGGCCAGAAAAGGCGGAGAGAAGCCTCCATGGGGCCTCTCTAGGAATCTCCTGGGAGGAAACAGGGCCTCCACCCTCCCTGTGGTTTCCCCAATCGCACGCATTATTTGATTTTACATTGATTCCTATGGGAAAAATGGCTTCTTCTTACAAACTTTTCTGCTTAAGAACCTGGACACGGAATGAATGAAGTTAGTAAGTAGAGGGACCACTGTACTTTGTGTTTGTGTACTTGTTTTGTACTGTAAACATTTAAATTTGATATTTGACACATCCCAGATAAGGATCTTACAGAAGGAAAATAGTTTACATCTCTTTGTGAAAAAAGCACCACAAACAGTTGTGGAGGCTGTAATTTGTATTCCTTCTTAGTAGAGGATTGAATCTGATGGCTTCCGTCATTCCTTCCAACTCTTGGAATATGTGATGTGAGTCAGATTCTGGTCCAGATTCTGGAGGCCTTTCTAGCTCCATGTAAAGGAACCTTGGACTACAATGATGCTAGAGGTTTCCTCGGGTTTTCCTCATCTTTTGAAGGGTTGTGTAGGCAACCTTTTATCCTCGGCCGATTTCATTCTGAGGAAATGCAAGGGGTTTTTTTAAAAAAAAGGGAGCCCTTTTTTGATAATAAAATAAAATTTGAGAATCCACCTTGGATTCTCCATGCTATACAAGTACTACAGGAATCCCAAATGCTGAGCATAGTTACATCTCCATCTCAAATAAATACATTTTTAAAACTAGCTTAACTAATGCAACAAATGGTAGAATGTTGAATGAAAACCCAAGACTCTGGGTGGGTTTTTCAGGACTTCCCTGGAGTATCTAAATATCTCAGCAGGAACATTGAGGTCATGAAAGTTGGGGCAGTGGGAAGAATTTTGAATGTAGATGTTCTTCGTTTGCTCTAGGGAATATTAGGAGCTTTAATCTGAGCTCAGTCTCAGAACTACAGACTCCAAGGAAACGTTGTCTTCCAGGAGACGGTTTGTGGGATTTTGATGGTTATCAAGTAAAAATGCTCAGTCATTTTCAAATCATACTGTTTTGTAATTCTGCTGCAGTTAAGCAAATCTGCTTTGTTGAAATGATGTTCTTGTGAATGGCTATTAATTGGATTAGTGGTGAGTGTGTTTTAAGTACTTAGGTTGACATAGTCTTGGAAGGATGAAGGCATAGATTGGTTCAAAGGGTCAAGCCAAGGGCTCCCTTAAGGGGACAGGAATTGGGAAAATCCCTTTGAGGTTCACCACGCTTCCCTCTCTGGACTGAAAGGAGCAGCCCAGTGGGGAAGGCAGCAGTGAAGCAGGAGCTCCCATCCGCCCCTAGCTGGACAGGTTGAGGGCCTTCCTTGTGGTGGCCTCATGCTGCAGCTGAAACGGGGCTGGAGCTGAAGGCATCTTGAGACACTGGGAGGAAGAAATCTGGGTGGGATTTGCACCCGAGAGGGTTACGTCAGTGGACATCCTCAGTAGGTGGAGCATTTTCATTATTTGGGCTGGGGGGGGGCTCAGAAGGGCGATGGTGTGTTGTGGTGGGTGTTAAATCCAAATTCCTCCCTTGCTCTTTTATAGGGGAGGCTTGAACCGGCCTGGATGAAGGCCCATGGGCGGCTGGGTGTGCAGGAGCTGCAGGGAGAATTGTGGCCTAGCGTAGAAGGGGGTGTTAGGAAGGGGGGGGGGCAGGCTGCCTTTTTCAGAGCTATGGCAATGGAGACATTCTCCCCGTCCTTCCCAGTGGAGCAGGTGCTGGGTGGGCGGGCTGAGTAATGCACAGGCTCCCACGACCTTCCTTGGGCGGCTCCGTTGGTTTTTCCAGCCCTGCAGAGAATCCGGTGTTTATGGTGGCCAGAGCCGGCAGTTGGGCTCCTGTTCCTTGGAGGAGGGAGGCAAACCCCACTTTCTCAGGGGACGCGGCTGAGGCGCTTCGTCCAGCTTTAAAGTTGCAGGCGGAGCTTTCTGGAACCGTTCCTCACCAGCCGTTGCTTCTGGGACACGTGGCGGCTCCGCTCCCCTCCCCTCCAGCCAGCCGAGGGCTCCGGTCTGGGGGAGGAGAGGGGCAGAGCCTGGGTGGGGCAGAGGGAGCAGTGGCAGCCGGAGCAACGGGTGCTTGGGGAGGAAGAGGGGGGGGAATGGTTTGAAATGTTGGCAGGAGAAAAGCTCCCCCCCCCCCCGCTTTGGATTCCACCGGCGGCTGCAGCTGAGCTGAGCGCTTTGCCTTGGGCGGAGGGTGGGAGCTTGGTGCCAGTAGCCCACGAGTTCATAGCTCCGTCTTGTGGCAAAATGGCAGAGGCATAGAAAGACACATTTCCCCCCTTTGGATGGAGTCGTTGTTTCAATAACTGTTGTGGGACCCTGTGAGATTCCCTTGTGCTTCTAAAGCTAAGATTCCAGGGAATGATGGGATGTTGGTGTGCTTGGGCTGTTGAAGGAGGCTCCGGGCTTTAGAGATGCCGGCTACGGACACCCCTCTCTCCTTTTCCTTTGCTAGCATCCCCCCCTCCATTTTAAGATCCAGAGCCCCCACACCCTCCCCACAGATTGCAACCCCACCAGGGAGGACCCAGCCCCCCCAGAAAGGCTGGGGGGGAGGAAGCAGCAACCGTTTCCTGTTTGGAAGCCCAGGAGGCTGACCCCAGCCCCAGCCTCCTCCTCCTCCTCCTGCTGGAGGCTGTGCCCTCCTTTGCCAGCTTTGTCTAAAAGCCGAAGAAACAAAGGCCGGGAGCCAGGCGGGGGACGAGAGGGAAGGCAGAGTTTCCAGGTGGCTTCATTTAGCCAGAGAGCTGACAAACACCTGCCTGCTCTTGGCAGAACCGGAGCCGGGCAAACAATGGAGGCCTTGAGTGGAGGCGGACAGGAGGCAGGAGGGGAAGAGGGTCGGTTCAGAGCTGCCCATCACCTAGGCAGGCTCTCTGGGGCAGGCGGGGAGGAGTTCCTGAATGGTTCCTGCGCGGTTCCCACTTCTGGAAGAACTAAGGCTCTCTGGGCATTGTGCAAAGGCTGTTGACAGAGTGGACCTAAGGAGGACCCTTGCTCATTCCCACACAACAACTCCCCCTGCTGCTTTTCCTTCTCCCTTCCCCCCTTTAATATTGGGCTAAATATTCCCAATACTTTTAAAAAAATAAATGGAAGGCTCCATTTCCACCAGACCCCTAAGAGACAACGCGAGAACCTCAGCCAGAGAACATGAAAGCAGTGAGGAATCCTGACTGTGACCCACAGAAGCTTCTGCCATCCTTTTGAAGGTTCCCCCAGGCTCTGCCCTTGTCCCTGTCACCACTTCACTTGAGAGCCTTCCCACCTTGGGTCTCACACCGCCCCTTCCCACAGGTTTCCCCAGAGGTGGAACTGCACACTCGTCTTTGCCATCTACGTCCTTGGATCTGCCGTACGACTCCAGAGCAATCTATGGAGCTCTGCTGTGCTTGGCTTTTGGAGAATGGAGTTCCCTATCATCTCCTTGGGTTTTTTTCCATTCCTCTGCCTTGATTTTATTATTCATAAAGCTTTTGTAAAGCGTTTGTCTACTTAAGTGACCAGGTTTAACTTTTGAAGGTCTGTCCTCCCACCAGCCATTTTAGCCTCCTCCCAGCCTGGGAATAATTGCTTGAACCTAGATGTGCAATTTGTGAATATGGGCCTTGTGAACTTTCTCCCGTTCCCTTCCTCCTCCTTAGCCCCCTCCTCTGCTAGCTTTCGTACTGCTATTATTACCTTTGGGGGGGGAGCACACACAGCCCTCCCAGTCTCCAAAAGGAAATCCTGCAGCCTTTTGGCAGCTGCTGTGGGTCTGTCTGTTCCCAGAAAGTGACTCAGTCGGTTGGTCTCAAACAGACCTTGTGAATAACATTTCCTTTTGTTTAGGCCTTTTGAAAAGGGATGGAGCCTGATTCCATCCCCCCAGCAACCACGATGCAGTGGAAGTCACCTCCAGGAATGAGAAGTTGACTTTGTGCATCTGGGCCTTCATGAAACACCTCTCTTGCATTAGCAGCTGTGTCCCTTGTCTTGGGGGGAGGGCACAGATTGGATTCATTCCAGATGTTGGGTGCCTTTCCAGTCCATGCCCAGGAGAACAGTCCTCTCCGCCATGTCCCTGGTTTGCTCTGCCATATCTCTTGGGAAGCTTATGGATGTGCTATCCAAAGAGATTGGACTATAATTCTTTTCCAGTAAATTGTATTGATATTGTATTTCCATATAAGTACATGTAAGTTAAACTGTATTCCCTCTACAGTTTTCAATTTCCAACCTATTTAACTATTAATATCACCTCTTATCATATACATAATTTATATTTCTTTGCTTATCTATTCATTTTTCATTGATTAGCATTTGGTTTTCTCCATATTTATACCTGTAACTATATACACTTTACGTACCCTCCTCTCTCTCTCTGATTTATGTTTCTCTATCCATTGGTAAAACATGTTCCAAACTTTATGAAATTCCGAGTCTTCTTTGTCATTTAGTTTGTGTGTTAGTTTATCTAATTCCGCACACTCTACCCATAATTCTAGACCCCTCCTCTTCATTATTGCCATGGACTAAAGCTCCTTTTTAAAAATTTAGCTTTTCCTAAATCGTTGGGGGAAGGGAGTGGCAAACTCACTTTTGAAGTGGGGATTTGAGAGAAGATCTTGTGCTTTTTTCTATCTGTTACAATAATAGAATAGCAAATTGCCTAAGAAATCTAGGAGAGGAGAAATACTATTCTCTAAATAATATGTAATGAATGTGGGATTTGCCCCAAGAAATGGAGGTGACAGCTTTGTGAGAATGGAGAACAAGCCATAGCTGGCTACAGGGCCCCAAGGACAGGCAGGGCCATTGCTTTCATGACCAGTCATAGAGGGTGGTGGACCCCTTCTCAAAGAGGGCGCCCTTGTTCTCCCGTGAAAAACAGGCAGGCAGGCGAGATTGCTCGGTCCAGCTTGGGGGTTTCTGGGGCCGGATTCTTTACTCTCTCCCAGAAAACGGTAATTGGGGGTAGAAGGGGGGGGGTGTTTCATTAGGCAGAATATCCAGAACAAGGATTTCAATCTAAGCTCCTTCCGCAAAACGTATTGATTTGAAACCCTCCTCTCTTATTCTGAGGTAGCACTCGGGACAGTTGGAGGAGGGGAGGGCACCTTCTGCCCTTGAGGCGGGTCCTTTGTTGTTGGGCAGAGGTGGGTTCCTCCTGGTTCGGACTGGTTCACGGGGTATTTGTCTAGGGTATTAAGAAAGAGAAAGAGAGAGAGAGAAGAAATAGAAAGAAAGAAAGAAAGAAAGAAAGAAAGAGGGAGGGAGATAGGGAGAGGAGAGAAAGAAAGGAGGAAGAGGAAGGAAGCACTACAAACCCTGCCACTAGATGTGGCTTCAGAAGACACTTTGAAATGGCACAGCAATCTAGGGCTGGGAGAGATATCGGAGGTCATCTGGTGCTGCAGCAGGAGGCCTTACACTGTCTGCCTTATTCTGTAGCCTCTAACAGAGGGGACAATGGCCAGGAAGGAGAAGGGGTTTGCTGGCACCAGGCTGCCCTGCAGAGAAGGCAGAGAGAGTCCGTGACTTGTCAGCACAGTTGAGCCCAAATCTTTGGTTGCTAAGCAAGAGCGTTGTTAAGTGAATTTCACCACATTTTACTCAGTCCATGACATCTCCCGGCTCTAACCATCATGTGCAAACTAGGGAAGAACATCTGAAGGCATGTGCAATGTTCTAATGTACAGAAGCTATGGTTCCATGTGTGGCAGAAAGTGGACTCTGGGTGTGTGTTTTCCAAATGCAGTAAGTGAGGCTGAATGTGTAGTTTTGGAAGAAGAACACACACACACACACACACTCTCTCTCTCTCTCTGTCTCTCTCTCTCTTCTCTCTCTCTGTCTCTCTCTCTCTCTCTCTTTGTCTCTCTGTCTCTCTCTCTCTCCTCTCTGTCTCTCTCTCTGTCTCTCTCTCTCTGTCTCTCTCTCTGTCTGTCTCTCTCTGTCTCTGTCTCTGTCTCTCTCCTCTCTCTCTCTCTGTCTCTCTCCTCTGTCTCTCTCCTCTCTCTCTCTCTGTCTCTCTGTGTGTCTCTCTCTCTCTCTCTGTCTCTCTGTCTCTCTCTCTGTCTCTCTGTCTCTCTCCTCTGTCTCTCTCCTCTCTCTCTCTCTGTCTCTCTGTGTCTCTCTCTCTCTCTCTGTCTCTCTCTCTGTCTCTCTGTCTCTCTCTCTGTCTCTCTGTCTCTCTCCTCTGTCTCTCTCCTCTCTCTCTCTCTGTCTCTCTCTCTGTCTCTCTGTCTCTCTCTCTGTCTCTCTGTCTCTCTCCTCTGTCTCTCTCCTCTCTCTCTCTCTGTCTCTCTGTGTCTCTCTCTGTCTCTCTCTGTCTCTCTCTGTCTCTCTCTCTCTCTCTCTCTGTCTCTCTCTCTGTCTCTCTCTCTGTCTCTCTGTCTCTCTCTCTGTCTCTCTCTGTGTACATACATACAGTATATATAATAGACAATGTATCTTTTGGTGTGCCTGTGTGATAATATGTATATACATGGGATTAAATAGTATATTTTAGATGTTCAGGAGTAGTAAATAAATAGACTGGGAAATTGTATCTCGTTGAGATCTTTGAGTGGAGGAAAGACCAGGCAAACCCTAAGCCTTGAGTGAGTGATGTCAAGTTGGCCATGCCTACCTACTCCTGTGACCCCCACCCAGTCACATGACCGCAAAGCCACTCCCACCCGGTCACATGAACACAAAGTCACGACCACTGACCCATGGTCATCAAGCCACGCCCACAAAATAAGCCACGCCCACAGAGTGGCAGCCAAACAATGTGGGGCCCACCCCTGCTGTCCGGTCTTTCAGGGGGGCCAGGGGGCTCCCAGGAGAAGCTTCTTCTTTGCATCTTCCTGGATCTGCCTCCGGCCTGGTCAAGCAGCCCATCCGGACATATTTTTAACTCTTCCGAAATGTGTCCTGGCTCCTTCCAGTCCAGTTTGGAACAGCTGGGGGTGGCTGGCTATTTTGTTTCCTCCTTGGACGCTTTCCAAGCCCACTTGACAGGTTGATGCGTCTGCTGCCACCTTGGTATTTTGAGTATCAGCCCCCCCCCACAATAAAATGCCTCTCATCCCACAGCTGTTTGCTCATTACGGGGTGCAAGAGAGATCTGGAGGGCCGGAGACCCACCTCCATCCGTGGCCAAGGCGGCCAAGGGGCCCCGGTGCTTTCGTTTAACTCCTACTCTCCATTCCTCCACATTCCTTCCAATCAGAGAGCCAGTTTGGTCTGGTGGCAAAAACACCAGGGTGGAAATGAGGAGGCTAAAAGGTCCGGTCCCACCGAAGCGTGGAAGCCAGCAGAGGGATTCTGGGCCGATCCTTAGAGGGGACTGAGAGTTCTAGCTCCATTTGAGGTGCAAAAGACTGTGGTCCCGTGCGTGGGGTGCTGACTGGGCCTGGCTCTGTGGCTAACTGGTCAAGTGTCTTTCTCCTGTGTCTCTGATTTGGATGCTTGGAATGTTTTTAGTATTTTTAGTCATAATGTGTTTTTTTGAATTGTAAGCCTCCTGGAATCTTTGACTGAGATGGGCAGCTATAGAAAGTGAATACACAAACCAACCAACAAACAAACTGGAGGACAAAGTTCTAGATATGTTCACCACTTTGACTGACTTATAAAAACAATAAAGGCAGGTTGCATATTCAGGATGATAAACCCAGCAAGAGAGATCTATCTATCTAATCTCTCTCTCTCTCTCTCTCTCTCTCTCTCTCTCTCTCTCTCTCTCTCTCTCTCTCTATATATATATATATATATATATATATATATATATATATATATAATCTCTCTCTCTCTCTCTCTCTCTCTCTATCTATCTATCTATCTATCTATCTATCTATCTATCTATCTAAAGATTATTTTGCTAAGGGAAACAACTGTTCCGTGATTTTTATGAGCTTTCTTGCCACCGTTGTTAAGTGAATCCCTGCAGTTCTTAAATCAGTCAGACGGTCGTCAGGTGGACCTGGCTTCCTCACTGACTGACCGTGTCAGAGAGAGAGGACCCTGCAACCCTTGTAGATACGAGTCAATTGCCAAGGATTTGATTTTGATCACATGACCATGAGAATGCTACAACAGTCGTAAGTGTGAAAGCCGGTCGTAAGTCACTTTCTTCAGTGCTGTTGTAACTTTGGGCAGCCACTAAACGAACCGTTGCAAATCGAGGACTCTCTGTATGCAGCGCCCTTCATTCCGTCCCTTCTTTCCTGCTGCTGCCGCTGCTGCTAATCTCTCCTTCTTGTGAAATAACGCAGGGCCCAGTTCTCCTCCCGCCCCTCTTTTTTCCCCTCATGACGGGCAGGAAAAGACTGGTTGCACACACACACACACACACACACACACACACAAGCCCTCTTTTGCAACTTTCTCCTCCGTTGGTCCCTTCCGTGGGTTTAATCTGTGCACCCAAAGCGCCGTGCGCGTCTAACCCACAGGAAGAGAAGCGCTGAGGTGGCGGAGTGTTCGTTCCTTCATGTCATCTTTCCCCTGAACGTGTGAATGTGTGAAGCCTGGAAATAGACGGCTGTCCTCAGATGTTTGCCAGCTTCAGCAAGAAGCCCTTGTGCGTTGTGTCAGGCAACACCATTCCAGAGGAATCCAGGGAAGAGGGTGGCAGGAGCCGAGGGCCGGCTGGCCACCCAATGCTGCATCCGCAGGACACCGTCTGGCCCTTGGGCAGGGGGCCTGGGCAGAGGGGAGGATAGCTGCATAAAAGTATTTAAACATCTCAGTCAATTCTTCATAGACACACGCCTCCATCTTGTCAAGTTCACAATTCACAAAGTAAACTTAAGTCCATATAATCCCTTTGTATTTCCGTCCAATCCAGTCCAAAATCCTCTTATCATCTTTCACCATCAAGCAAAATAGCAAAACACTGCTTTAAAATTCTTTCAAAGCTTCTACTTATCTGGCGGGCCCGGGACAGGGGTTTATCCTCTGTCCTGGTGCTTCTTGGCCTCTCAGCGGCTTTCGATACCATCAACCATCGTATCCTTCTGCATCGGCTGGAGGGGTTGGGGGTGGGAGGCACTGTTCTCCAGTGGTTCTCCTCCTACCTCTCCGGCCAGTCGCAGTCGGTGTTAGTGGGGGGGTCAGAGGTTGACCTCTAGGTCTCTCCCTTGTGGGGTGCCTCAGGGGTCGGTCCTCTGTATTTTAAATCCACTTTTGACTTATACAATATTTTTTTCAAATTCTTAGTCTTTTTCAGTCTCTTTAACTCGCACCAAATCCAATTATAAAAATATCCTCAAGTTCAGGTTTTTAGACTTGTTCCTTTAAATCTCCCTATGGTATTTCCAATCGCTAGATAACCACTCACTCCATTTTGAAGCCTCTACGTTCCTTTTAAGATTTAAGATTTCTTCTTTATCGTTAAATCAGCCAAACCCTCACCTAGCTCAGTTCTCCTTCACCTCTCTCCAGAACAAATGCTTAGATCTTGTCACCCAGGCAGTCCACAATCTCTCCATTCAGTCAATCTGATCGTGACGGTCCCAGCTATGGCGACAGAGTTGTTGCGTCAGCTGTTGGCCGAGAGGCTGGTGCCAGATCTCTGACCAGTGCCTCTCTTCTCCACTGTCCCTCTAGGGCAGACCTGACCTGGTTCTGGTTCGGTTCCAGGTCTCCTAGTAGCTGGGATTCGAGGGTCCCTGCAGAGCGGGGGAGACGTTGTATCGCTGGGACGTTGGCCACCCCCCCTCCCAACACTTTACATTTAAATAAAAATTTAGATATATCCTCCCGCCACTGTAGAAAATGTTGCATCCATTATTAAAACAAATATTGTCTGCAACAAAAGCACCATTCTAGCTAAGACATTCATTTTATTTTATCAGAAATTCTACCTAGCAATGCAGAATACAATATTTCTTTTTAAAATTTTCATATAACTTAGTATCACGTGGTGCAACAAACTTACTGTCCAGTTCCTCAAACATTTTCTGGAAGGAAAAAAACCCTTGTCTAATTGATATTTCTGCAGGTTTCTCTAGTGACCCTTTCCTCTTCTCTGCTATTTTTGCTGCTTTTCTGATGGTTATCAATCATTATGATACCATATTATAATTTAAAATCTCACAGGCAAGGAAAAGAGGCAAACTTCCATTTTCCCCCTATTTTTCTTCTTATGCTCTTAATACTTTATCTTTTTTTTAAAAAAAGTTTATTTATTAATTTTTAAAAGTTAAAAATAAATATGCATCACAATAGTCTTTTACAGATCATAGCCCATTTCATTGTATTTCTTAGTTAGCCCTGAATATTGTCATACCAAACGGGCTCTGAAGTTACATCATGGCTCAGCTCACCTTTATCTTTTGTATCAAAACAGTTACCTGTTGTCGGCACTGCCCACCTATCAGGGATGAGCTCTTTTGGGGTTTTTTTTAAGAGTGCCTGATTTTAGTGGCATTCAGTTACTAAACCCATTCATTTTTTCCCTTCCCCATGTCGGTTTTGGGAACATCTGCTAATTGCATTGCTACATCTGCATCACCTCTATGGCTTTCAACCTTAGCAACTTGTGTGGTGCAACTCTGGGCTCTGAAGTCCAGAGACGTTGGGGAATTTTAAGTTGACAAAGTGGGGACCGAGGGCATTGCACATGGTCCGTATTTGGATGTAGTGTTCATTTGTGGTAGGGTCACCTTAAATTCAGAGCCATCTTTCTTTTGACAAGTGTGTTGATGTCTGGAGTTCTACAATTTTAAACATCAGGTCATGGGGAAAGTGGCTTGAGCTACTTCTTTCCAGCTGCCAAATTGTATTAAGAGGAACCTAAAAATACCATGTGGATGATTCTTCTTGAGGCTGCATGGGAGCTGTTGCCTGGAAAAACTGTCGCAGAGCTATTTAGTTTGGGGGGGGCTGTGGGGTCGCAACAAGGCAGCAAGAGTGGAGTCCAGGCATTTGGCCCCTCCGCAAAACACGAGCTGGGTGTGAGTCTTTTGCACACCTAATAGCAAGAGGCTGGAGCTCTGAGTTGGGTCAGAACCTGAGAGCCCCACATTCAGCCCCCACCTTCCCTGGTGGATTCCTCCGCTCTCGTTTGAGAGACAGCAGCAACATGCCGGTGACAATAACAGCTTCAGTGGGTTTGATCAGTAGACCCACCCGGTCAAACGTCTATTGATGTTTGAGAAACAAATTTTAGTGAATCGGAGCCCTTGGAGTGAAAGAAAACCACCCACCTGCTTCCGTGGTGGCCTGGTTTTGATTCTGGATTCTGCTTCTCTGCCGCTGAGGAAAAACAGAGGGATGTGTGAAGATGGCCTGTTCCTCCAATAACCTGCTTTCAACAACTCAAACCATATGGAGGTTTTGGCCCTAAATGGGCAGCAGACTGCCTGCCTCTTCAGGGGTTGGTGTGGATATTTTAATCAATCAGGGGCTCCTTCATTTCAAGTTGTATAATTAATTTGTTCGCCAGAGAACAGACTCTGCACTTTGTAGTGTATGTGGTTTAGTGACCAGTCCCAGAACATGACTGGGCTCCCGAAAGCGTTTTCCCAACCCAAAGAAGCCAGTGTTGCCCTTGAGCAACAAGAGTTGATCAGCAGTTCAGCCCCGTTTGGAGACGGTTGGAAAAGGCGCTGAAAGAGAAGCGAGGCCTCCTGGGCGCCTGGGCCTGGCTCATGGTGAACTGTCCTCCAGGTTCTTTGCTTTGCCTAGATGATTGGATTACGATAACAGCCTAGAGATGATTGATAAACTGTGAATGGAGCAAGAGGGTCACTGACTTGCTCCCTTTCTCACGCATGCCCACTGCCCCCTTAATTTGTCGCTAGGAGACACAGAGTTTGCCATGCTGGTTTTTCAAGTAAATATAGCTCAGCCTCCCATCTGGCTGCTCAACAGCTCTCTCTGCGCCCATCACCGGCAGAGCTGCGGCTGACGTGCTTGCGAGGGCAGGGCTCAGGCGGCAGAAGCTCGGTCCTCACTTGGTCCTTGGCCTGTCCTTGAAATGATCCCAAAGGATCGGTCCCTGTCTTCTTTGCAAGGATGCTCAGAACATGCTTGGGAAAAGGCCACAGGAGCAGAGGAGGCAGAGCCAGGATTGGCCCTTAACCAGTCTGTCATCATAATCATCTGTCTCTCTTCCCTCAGATTCACTGGGCCAGAGAATGTGCTTTTGCTCAAAAGAACCACCCCCACCCCCACCCCCCAAGCCCCCACCCCCATTGTGTCCCTGCTGCAGGAAGAGAGCTTTCGGGTGGGGGTGGGCTCCCACTCTGGACCCTCCAAAGGGAAGGGCTGCAAACCATGGGGGGAAGTGAGAGCGGAAGGGACAAACCCCCTCTCCTCTCTCCTGCCAGCTCCACCATCCGGACAGGAACTGGTTCGACCTCCTAGATAAAAACGTATTTAAATAAAATCCCAGCCCTCCCCACCCCCCCACCCCCATTTTCCGTGTCAGGAATTTTTCTTCACCAGGAAACCTGGTCCTCGGTTCAAATAAGCCGTACACTCTGCATCCTTTGACTCCTCGTTCTGAACAGAGTCATGTACAACCTGTACATTCTGATGCACATCGATAGGACAACTCCCAGAGTGTCTGCAAAGTTCTCTCTCTGAGCATTAAACCCTTTAAAAATGAACTGACAGGCTTCATTCCCCGGAGCCTGCCAGGAGAACAGTTCTTCTACCTGGAGTAGGTTTCCAACCAGAATGAAAGTGAACATGTGAGCCTGTGAGCCGCCCCGAGTCTGTGGAGAGGGGCGGCATACAAATCTAAAGAATGAATGAATGAATGAATGAATGAATGAATGAATGAATGAATGAATGAATAAATGTGGTCCCATTTCAACTAGGCTTCCAGCCATGACTGGCAATGCTCTGGCTAGCTTGATGAATGACCCATGCCAAAAACTGGATGGCGAGAGGATGAGCAGCCCTGGACGTTCTTCTCAAAGTCTCTGCAGCTTTCAGTACCATTAGCCAAAGTGTCTTTCAAAAGAGACAGGGCCCATCCTGCCCTTTTCCTCCTGCGAGATTTGAGGTTGTGGTATAGAATTGGGGTCTTCGAGGACCTGGGAGGAGTTTGGGGGCTGTTCTTGCAGGCAGAGGAAAGACGCTCAAGGACGATGGACCAACCACGTGGCTTTGGGTGCCCCATTTCCCCAGGAACGGCAGAGGGTGGGGGGCTGCTGGGAGCATCTTCCCCACTCAGAGCTTCAGGACCATCCGCGCATGAGGAGACCCTGGGATGCTGCACCTGAAAGCAGGGGGAAGGGCTCAGCTTCTCCACAAAAAAGCTGCTTCCCTTCAGAGAAAGGTGAAGGCTGGGATCGAATGTTGTCTCACCCTCTAGTTAACAAGGCTCCTTATTGGATTTGCCCCGAGCCCTCCACCTTCTCTGGGTCTTAGGATCAGGACCAACCTCCGCACCTGTCTTAGAGTTGAGGTGACTCTCTCTCTCTCTCCGCTCAGCATACCTCACAGGGCGGCCGTTGCCCTGGACAATACTCAGGTCTGCTCCTGGCGGAAAGGAAGGGGGGGACGTAGATCTAGCCGGTAATTGCAGGATCAGACAAAGCCAGGCTTCTCTTCGCAGAAGCTGTTGAAGCTGCAGGGCCTTGGCCGGGGCCACAGCACTGAGGAGAGGAGAACTGCTGTCCTGGACGAGGAGATGACCTCCTTCACGAACTGGGATCCACTGTCAGACATCCTGACATGCACTTTGGATTGTGCCCCATGAGGGTTGTGAGCAGGAGTTGTTCCCCTGGCTCTTGTAGCTCCCTCTGCGCAGGCTTCCTGTTGCCCCAGAGAGCACTGGGGAGGCTGGGGGGAGAGGGGAGGCCGGGGGGGGGGCTTTGAGGCCCCCTTGTCCTCCTGCTGCCACCACTCGTGGAAAATGCTCCCAGCCCCTCTGTTCATGCAGCTGGGGAGAGCTCAGCCCTGCCTCTTGCAATGAAACCTCCCTCCCATACCTTCAAGGGTGGGGCACTGAAAAATACCCCAAACTGCTAGCTGCCAGGCTTAAAATATTAGCCCCCCCTCCAAGGGAAGGGGCTGGAATGGGAAACCTTTGACCCTCCTTTCGGATAGCAGCACGTTGTGTCGTAAGAGGCGCCTGGAATTTTTCCAAAGCCAGTGAAGAAAAATGCCCTTGAGTGGCGGCCAAATCCAAGCAAATGTCTCAGTCTCCGATTTTGGGAGGTGAAGATGCCTGACGGGGCCCAATCCTGTGGGATTCATATTGTTTTGGCTTCAGAGCTTTCCATAAAAGAAACCTAACGGGGGGGGGGAGAATGTGCTGGCCCCCCTGTTGCTGGCATGTGACCTGGTGAGGAAATAGCAAAAGAATTCTGGGCTGCAAACAACATTGTGGTCCTTATTTGTGGGGGGAGGGGCGCGCATGGAATTCCTGAAATTTTTTCCTATAGGAAAAGAAGAGGAATGTTCAAAGCATCCCGCGCAATTTGAACAGCCTGCAGGGGGGCCACTTCTTAAACCGTTGGAGAGGCTCTCGCTGCAGCTGCAGCCAACTCGCACAACGGCTGGGTGTTGGCCTGGGAGCCCAGCTTGGTTTGTGTGTGTGTGTGTGTGTGTGTGTTGGAAAGTGCGTGCGAGGCAAAGGCAGGAGGGCCAGAGAGTGGGTGAGGATGGGAGCAGCAGCTGTCCTGCTGGGGGAAGCGTTGGCCCTGCGGACGGACGGACAGACGGACGGCCTGCTTGGAGGCTTTTCCACCCAGGCTGCTCCCACCCCCAAAGGGTCTGGATCCTGAATAGGGAGCTCCAAGCCTCAGAGGCAGTTCTCCTGCTGCCAGGCTCCCCTCCCCCCCGTAACCGAAATTGCCCCCCCCCCCCCCCGATCCCACTGGAGTAACTGGGCGCAGCTGCTCTCTGGGTTACACGGAGCCCCCTGGGACTTGGCAAGCTTGGGTTGCCTGGGGGGGGTCTGCAGGAGTTGTTCTTCTTCTTCTTCTTCTTCTTCTTCTTCTTCTTCTTCTTATTATTATTATTATTATTATTATTATTATTTATTAGATTTGTATGCTGCCCCTCTCCGAAGACAGTTATTGGGGGGGGGCACTGCTCTAGGCTGGCTGCATCCAGACCCCCTGTGAATCCGTTCAGCAGAATCTGCCCCAGTGGGGGTGGGGTGGAGCAAGATGGGGGTCCTGGCAGAGGAGGGGGTTTCCTCCTGCTGAAAGGCAGTTGGCAGATGATGCCCCACGGGCCCACGGTGGCTCTCGGGTGGATGGTTTTCCTTCCGGTGGGACAGCCACTGCCACTGTGAGGGCGTCCAGCTACCTTGTTGCTGGTCACTCTTTCTTTCCTTTTCCCCAGCATTGGCGCCTGCTCTGGAGAGTTGGGTCTCTGGAGAAATACGGTATTTCTGTAGAAGACACACCTTCCCCACCCCCCACCCACCCCGAAAAGGAGGGTGGAAATGTCGGTGCCTCTTTTACACCAAATGCAGCCATTTTTGGCCTGCCAAAGCCCCACCCCCCCTCTGCATCCCATTTTTGCAAAAAATGGGCTTGTTTTTCACAAAAATGGGGCTTGGGTGGCCTGCAGAGTGCTACTGGGGGAAGGCAAGAACACCCCCACTTTTGCGAAAACAGGGGGGCTTTTGCCTTCCCCCCCCCAGGAGTACCCTGCAGACCTCCAAAACCCTCTGCGCACCCTGTGTTTTGCAAAAATGGGTGGAAAATGGGTCTGTGTTTGCAAAATATACAGAGCGCAGAGAAGGTTTGGGAGGCTTCTAGAATGGTCCTGGGGGCCAGAGGACAAAACCTTTCCCCCTTACTTGTGCATCGCATGGTCCAAAGAACACAGAAGGCCCAAAGGAGGAGGATTTGGGACTGACCACTGGTCCCTTGAGTGAGAGCTCTGGGCTGATTTGTTGGGTGGTTTCTTGCTTGGCTGCAAGAGCCCGGTGCACTCTCTGGGCTCTTTCCGGGGGCTGGAAAGGCTCAGGTGCTGCTGGCCTTCCTCATTCACAGGTGACCCTTGACTGGAGGGGCGGACAGAGCACAGGTGAAGAGTCCATGGTCAGCAGCAGCAGCGTCTCCCTGCCATGGGTGGATGGGCTCTGGCAGGGAGGCTCCGGGAAGCCTCCGTGTGGGGCAGCTGTGGCTTCGGGCCCTGCACTTCATTCCAGCACATCCCAAATGTGGACTCTGCAGCCCCCCCCCAGTTCACCTGTGGGTGGTTCTTCCCCACCCCCACCCCTTTCTTTCCACACTTTTCTAACCAAGGCAGAGAGAAGGAAAGCTCCGGCAACCTTGAGTCGACCTCTTTTGGAATGGAATGAAATGGAATGGAATAGAATAGAATAGAATTCTTTCTTGGCCAAGTGTGATTGGACACGCAAGGAATTTGTCTTTGGTGCAGATGCTCTCGGTGTACATAAACAAAAAGAGACATTTGTCCAGAATCATGAGGTACAACACTTAATGATGGTCATCGGGGTCAAATAAGCAATGAGGAAACAATATTAATAAAAATCTTAAGGATACAAGCAGCAAGTGACAGTCAGAAGCAGGAGGAAGTGGGTGAGAGGGATGATGAGAAGAGAAACTAGTAGTAAGGATAGTGCAGACTTAGTCAAGAGTTGGACAGAGTTGAGGGAATCATTTGTTTTGGGGAGTGAGGGCGTTTGGGGAAAAAACTGTTCTTGTGTCTGGTTGTCTTGGTGTGCAGCGCATAAGCCCAGCACTATTTTAAAAACATGAGTTGTGGGGTGTGTGAAAAAGGAGGCTTTCCGCTTCAGGAAACCCAAAGGGGGCGGTTCAGTTGTTTATTCATCCCGGCATCCCTTCATCCGAGGGGTCTGTGGCTGGGAGGAAGGCCATGCTGGGTCTGGAACCTTGCCCTCTGCACATGCTCGAAAGCGCCCTTTTCCTTTCCTATTGGCACGGCTGGGCTCCGGCGCGGAAGGCGAGGGCGGGGGCGGACCAAAGGGAGGGCCAGAGGGCGGCGGGGCGGGCAGAGCGGATCTCAGCGCGCCGGGAAAGGCCGGCGGAGTCTCGGCACCCGCCCGCACCCCGAGCCCGCCGCGTCGCGCCCGCCCGCCCGCCGAACGGAGGTGCCGAGGGCGGCCCGACCGCTGCTGGGAGTCAGCCGGCGAGCCCGCCCCTGCGAGGGCGAGGAGGAGGCGGAGCGGCTTGCCAGCCCGCCCGCCCGCCCGCCCGCCGCCGCCGCCCCCTCCGCAGCCAGCCAGCCAGCCGAACCGGCCGCGCCGCGCAGCCTTTTGTTCCCCCGGCAAGAAGTTTCGGCGCCGGGCGGGCCCCGAGAGCTGCCGCCGCGCGGGGAAAGGAGGCGGCCGGACCGGGGGAGGCCGGACATGCGAGCCCCGGCCGAGCTCGGCGCGCCCCGCGGACCGGACACCGCCAGGAGGAACCCGCCGCCCGCGCGCCCCGCCGGAGCCGCCAACTAACTTCCCGGCGGGCGGGCGGCCCGGTTGGTTGGAAGGACGGACGGCGTCGGAGCCCCCCGCCCGACCGCCGGAGCCCCGGGCTGGCCGTGAAGCGCCGCCGCCGCCCCCGGCATGAAGCCCTCGCCGCGGCTGCAGCGCCAGGCAGCTCCCCCCGCGCCCAGCCCAGGCGCCCTGCGGGCCGGGGCAACCGAGCACCGGAGCGGCCGGCCTTTGTTCCGCCAGGAGGCGGCGCGCGGCGGGCGCCGTCGGGGAAGCCTCCGGCCCTACTGGCCGGGAGCGCGAACGGCCGCGGAGGAGGGCCGGCTGCCAAGGACCGTTGGGCCGCGCTGCTCGCCGCCTCCCCGCCGGCGCCCGGGACCGCCTCGCCGCTGCCCGCCCCCGCCAGGCTTCTAAGCGCTGCCGCTGGCCGGGACTTGCTGGGGATCTGGTGCGGGGCTGCCCTCTGTGCCAGCATGGGCAAGCCCTTGAGCCGGCCCGACTGTTTAAGGCAGAGCCCGGCCTGCCTGGGGAAAGGGGACGACGAGGACGGCTACATCGAGGACTGCTACGTGCCCCAGCGCTCCATCTACGACACCATGAGGATCAACGAAGAGATCGACCAGGGCCCCAAGCCGGCCCAGCCCTCCAAGAGCCCCCTGGAGAAAGGGGACAGCAGCACCATCTCCAGCAACGGGACATTGGGGGCTCCGGAAACGAAAGCGCCCGAGACCAAGAAGTTGGACGAGAGAGTCATCTTTGATGCTTTGAAGCTCAGCAGCGACGTCTCCAAGTCGGCCCCAGCACCCCCCAGGCGACGGCCCAACCTGGAGAAGAAGGAGAACGTCAACCGACGCTCCTGGAAATCCTTCATGCCGCCCAACTTCCCTGAGTTTGCAGAGCGGATGGAAGCCTCCTTGAGCGAAGTCTCCGAGACGGCCGTTTCCGACCCCTCCTTGCAAGAGAAGCCCAGGCCTCCCGCTGTGGCCGAAAGCTCCAGCCCCTCAGACCACAGGGAGTCCCTCTCGGAGCCCCTGACCCTGGAGCACGTGCCCAGGCCCCCGGGGCTGCCAGACGTCCAGGAGGCGAGGCCGCCAAGTGAAGCCTTGGGGGAGCTTTCCCAGGGGGAGGGCCAGCCCCTCCTGGACCCTGAAGACATGGTGGTGGATTTAATGGGGGCCCGGCGGAAGGGCCACCGACTGGTGAGTGCCACGTGGCCCCGGCTGTTGAAAAACCCCCTCAAGGCCCCCGGCCTCCGAGGGAACCACGACACCCTGGAGGCGGATGACTCCGAGTGCGTGATAGAAACGGTGCCGCTGTCTCCCTGCCTGAGCGAAGAGCTCCTGGACCCCCGGCTGGGCCTCCTGCTCCCCCCTGGCCTCCGGGAGAAGACGGAATCCGAGCTGCGGTTTGAAGAGGACGAGCGCCTGATCCTGATGGAAGTGGAGGCGTGGGAGGGAGGCTCCCTGCCAGGGAAGAGGAAGGCGGCCCAGGAAGCGCAGGGCCCTCTGACAGGCACCTCTGGAGGAAGGGGACAATTATGCCTTCCGTTGGTGACAGTCGAAGAAGCCGCGGAGAAGGTGGCGGGAGCCCACGGAACCGGTAACCACCCATTGCACCAGCCAGAACTCTGGGATGACTCAGAGCCTCCGGCGGCGAGTTCTGCTCTGGTTCCCCGGGAAACGCACCCAGATTGGGAGGCTCATTTTGGAGAGGGTGATGGAGCTGAAGCTGCAGAGCTCCAAGGGGAAGAACTGGCCTCCGGCTTGGGCCCCTGCCTCGGTCCCCCTGCCCCGGAGCAGTTTTCTGACACGGACTCTGAGCAGATGTTTCTTGAACTAGAAAAGCTTTGCCTGAGCGAGGAGGAGAAGGACGGGGAGGCTCCAGCTGAATCTGGGGTTCCAAGCGTTGCACTTTCTTCAGAAGGCCTGGACCTCCTGGGGAACCTGGACTCTCCCCCTGGGACCGTGGCAGGACCCTCCCCCCAACACTGGACTCCCCGTGAGGCCAGTGTGGCAGACTCGGCCATGGTCTCTGATCTGGAGGACTTTGATGCCACTTTCGGTTCTCAGGTAGCCACAGAGCCCACGCTGTCCGAATCCTTTTCTGAGCAGGACACGTCCGGGGACTCGGAGAAGGGGAGGCCCCCCAACCCCGCAGTCACAAAAGAGGTTGAGTCCCAGTCTTGCTGCAGTCGTTCACCCTCCGTCTCTCCGGTGGAAGAGAATGGAGGAGTAGGGCGAAGGAGTGAGGGAGAGGCCAAAAGTCACCAGGCCAAGGGCCAGCTGGACTTGCTGTGGGCAGAGCCTTGCTGCTGGGCACAATCCCTCTGCGTCCCTGCGGCCGAGGGGGAAACGTTGCCTGCATCCAGTAGGACAGAGAGGGCCTCCCTGAGCCGGGATGAATCTGCCACCATTGCTGAAGACCCGGATTCTCAGCCAGAGTTCGACCTGGTGGAAGGGGTGGGGAGCCCCCAGGAACTGGAGCTGTGGGCCTCTCACGAGCTGAACCCTCCGGAGAGGATGATGGGCTTTCCAAATTGGGGCACCCCTGAGCTGGGCTCCGAGGATGGAGTTGTAGAGCTAGGCAGAGAGAGCCCCCTGTTTGCAACCCAGCCAGAGGAAAGCGGAGGGGTGGGGGACTTTTGGCCGCCTCTACCAAGCGATTTAGAATTGATAGGAGGTTCTGAGGAGTCCATAAGACACACAGGGTCCTTAGACCGCTGGGAGTATATTGACCCTAGCAGTAGGTGCCCACTTGAGCTTTTGGCGTGGCCAGCGAGCACCACAGAAGTGGAAGTGAGCACCACTTTGCTTCAAGCGGAAGAGCCAAAAATAGCTGAGCAGGTAACAGCTGGTCCAGCTGTGGAAAGAGACTTCATGGATCCCGGGATCCTGGAGCTGCTTTTTGGGCAGAATGGGAGCAGTGAGGTAACAGGGGGAAGGGAGGCCAGGTTTGTAGATGGAGACCCCTGCCCACCGGCTCCTGTGGATTGCTCGTGGGAGGCCCAAGGTGGCCTGGGAGATTTTGCGTGCAGGCTGGAAGGGGAAGCTGCTCCTTTCGGCCCTTGGCCTGGGGGTGAAGATATTGGTGTCCTTCCAGATCCCCCCGCAGAGGACCTTGCCAACACCATCATGGGCCCCAGCACTACGAATGCAACGGACCTCACATTGTCGTCCTTGTCAGGTTCCCTGGCTTCAATCCTAGGCCTGGATCTCTCTGTGGAAAGTGCCACAAGTCTAATTGGTGATGGAGGTGGCTCTGAACCTGCCACGTGGGTGGGCAACATCCAGGAGCTGGTGCCAGCGTTGCCATCTGCACAAGAGTTCTCCCCTCTCCCCACACCGCTCTGTCCCCTTTGGTGGCCAGACAAAGAGTGGACCGTGATGCCCGGATCCTCAGAGGAATCTGTCCAGGGGATGCAAGGGACGGAGGAGAGTGTTTTGCCCTTTGATGGAAGTCTGGGAGAGAATCCTTCGCAGTGGGAAAGCAGCCCTTGGGTCCCTGCGCTTGAGGCCTCCCGGGATGGACCCCCTGGCACAGCTCAGTTGCCTGCCCGTGAAGCTGAAGAGCAGGAGGCCAGGTCAGCCCCCGAGACCCCCCCGCCTTCTTTCTCCGCTGCTCCTGGGACCAGTGAATTGGCTCCAGATGACCAGGTATTTGTTTCCTAGTTTCTCACTCACTGTTCTATCTGATATTAAATCACTTCATTTGGAGTTGAGGAGGAGTTGATCCTCAGTAGTTAACTGACTGACTGACGGATATCATTTGTGAAGGACAACAGAGCGTCTCTTTAAGTCCCCTCTGTCCTACTTCAGTTTAGCTGAAGTTCTCTTTCCTTTTGAGTGGCAGTTGGCTCCTGCATTGAATGGCCTTGGCAGTGGGGTGGGTTGAGGCCTCCATAAAATGCTTCTTTAAGGAAGGAATCCGGCGTTTTCTGCAGAACACTTGGGACCGAGCAGGCACAACGGCAGGGGTAGGAACCGAAAGAATGGGTTGCTAAGGGCAAAATGATGTCAGGCGAATTAAGCTTTGGCCCAGAAGTCTACTTTAAATAACAAAGGCAACCCCCCCCCCCCCCTTCATGGAGATGGAGAGAAGGAACTGGAAATGTTGCCCTAAATCTCTGAACATCTCCTTCTGTCGTAACAATTAGGTTTAGGTTTATTGGATTTATATGCCGCCCCTCTGCGCAAACTCGGGGCGGCTCACAACAATAATAAAAAACAGTACAGTACACAATACCAAATCCAATGCCCACCCATCCAGTTCCAATTTAAATTAAGGGGCAGGAGTGACTCTTGTGACTCTTGTGTAAATTTGCATCAATATTTCTCCTGCAAAACAGCTTCTTTCCCCCTGGGGGGGGGGGAGTGAGCTAAGCTAGTTTTATAACCATTGGGTGTTTTTTGTTTTTCTTGTTTCTCACACTTCAAACAGTTGTGCATTTCCAAAAGCACAAAAGTAAAACCAGCCAGAAGTTTGAGAAACTACTTTGAAATCTAAACGTGGACCAGCGTCTCTCCTACTCTGGGCTGAGATGGACTGAGTTGGTGTCGCTTAACAGCTTCCTGCAGCCAAAATGCCCATATTCAGCCTGTAATTAGGAAACCGGAGATTAGGGAATCCCCCTCCCAGCTTCTTCCAAAGGAGGAGGAGGAGGAGGGGGTGGTGGTGCCTGGGCACAGAAAAACTGTCCCAAAGTGAGAGAGATCTTGGCCGGCAGTTGGGAAGCTGGTGAAAAATGCTCTGGGTTGACATGGCTGATCTGGTGCTTCTGCCAAGAAGGCCCTGCTCAGAGGAGGAAGCTGTGTGGAGGGCAGGGGGCTTCCTTCAAGGTCGTGGCGTGTTTCTGTTGCTCCCAGGAGCTTCCCTGTGGTTGCCACTGCCATCTCAGTTACACTCGGAGACAATCGCTTGCCTGATTCCATATTCACCGGAATAAGATTTGAATTCGGGTCCTGCAGGAGAAAATGAAGCAAGGTGCTCAGGCTCTGCGTTGCTTCAACGTTGCCTGCGAAGTTTGGGGTCTGTGTGGACGCACGGACGCCGGCATAGAGGAAAGACGCCGTGACCCTCCCTCGGCCTCCCCCAAATTCCCTCGTTCCCAGCCCCTCCCTTCTTCCGTTTGTCTGGACCAAAGAAGAAGGTTTAAGGCTGCAGGGGCTGAAGCACCAAGCTGGGCTTCCAAGCATTTTCTGTTGAGGCGGTTGTTAAATTTGATTTGCCTGTTTAAACTTCCCCACTGAACCTGCCTGTTTTGTAGATGTTGCCATCCCTACCCAGCAGCTGTTCCTGGTCCCAGCTGTTTGTGTGTTTGTGTGTGTGTGAGAGTGTTCTGCTTGCCCCAAGTGAAAACCTAGCAGTCCGGGACTCTTGCAGGCAGCCCGTCCATGTACACTGGGGGTTTCATAGCAGGAGGAGCCAGCTGTTTCCACAGGGGAGGCTGGGGAGCTCTCTGCTCTTGCCTGGTCATCATTGTCATCAAGGCCAATCACTGCAGAACAACTCCATGGCTCTGGACAGCATCTTGGCAGGTTCCCATTGCTGAATGTGATAAGTCAGGGCGAATTCTTTCTTTCTTTCTTTCTTTTTCCATGGAGAGCCCTGGAAGCTTCCAGTTGCTCACTGGGTCTGCAGCAAAACCTGGTCCTTTACTGCTGACCACTTGGACATCGTATTGTTTCAAAGTAGCTGCTAAGTGTTTAGTTGACTGGAAGGCTTAGACTTGCCCTCACCCTGGGTCCTTATTTGCTTAGGGCAGTTTGGGAGCAGAGAAATTCACTCATTCATTCATCCATCCATCCATCCATCCATCCATCCATGCATTCATTCATTCATTCATTCATTCATTCATTCATTCATTCATTCATTCATTCATTCACTGGATTCATAGGCCACCCCTCTCCGAGGACTCGAGGCAGCTTACAGCATATAAAAGAAAACAATATGATGCAATGTCCTAAATCCAATTGATCTAAAATCCCCAATTATTAAAAGTCAAACATTCCCACTCAGACCACAAGCACACATAGTGTTCACCGGTCAGGGGGCTCGAGTCCAATAACCCCAAGCCTGGCAGCATAGAAGAGTCTTCAGGCTCTTACAGAAGGTGAGGAGGGGGAGCTGATTCCAGAGGGCCGGAGCCCCCACAGAGAAGGCCCTTCCCCTAGGCCCCACCAAACAGGCAATGGCTCTGCCAATGCAGGATTTAACCTGGGCAGGGGAGGTGTTTGTGGTGGTGGTGGGAGCCAGAGGTCAGGATGGTGATGCAAATGGAGGTTACATCAGAGATGGCGCACAAGCCCCTTGTCAGTTAACAATTATGATGCATGAAAAACCTCTTGTGTTCGTGGAGACCTTCAGAGACAGCCCAGAACCTCTTGATGTGAGAAGTGCCGATACTCCAGCCCCAGTGATGCTGCCCCAAAGGGATGAGTCTGCCACCAAGCCCCACAGGATCCCTGGTCTCGCTCTCTCCTCCTTCTTTCGAGGTCTCACTGTAAGACGCGTAGGTGGACAGTCTTGAAAATGCTGGGCCACAATGGGCGGCTTGTGCTCTCATGGGCAGTGCAGGTCAGGAGGCTGCCTGGCTGCTGGGATCCAAGGACCCCGGGCTCCGTTTTGCCACTTCATGCTTCTCCTAACCCTGCCCCACGCAAGAGAATGGCAAACGCTTCCGGTGCCTCCAGAAATAAGACTTCAAAGGGGGAATTTTGGAGTGGGGCTGCGACTCCGCCTGCATTTCTGGAGTACAAAGGAGACGGCAAGGCCGAGTGGGGGGGGGCAGCTTTAGGGAGCTATTTCTTTCAGGGGTCTTGGGCATCTTCAGTCACAACTCCAAACAGCATGACAATGTGGAAGGCAGAAAGGGGGCCAGCATTGGAGGAACAGCTGTTGATTGGTGGAGGAGAGAGGGTCACATAAAAGAAAAGAGACATTTGTCAAGAATCGGGAGGTCCAACACTTAATGATTGTCATGGGGGTGAAATAAGCAATGAGGAAACAACAACAACAACAACAACAATAATAATTCATTAGATTTGTATGCCGCCCCTCTCCGAGGACTCAGAGCGGCTCACAACAGGGACAATAATACAGTATAATACAAATCCACTGTTAAAAAAACAAAATTAAAAACCCATTACTACTAAAAAGCCATCAGTTCTACACAATCACACCACTCTCAAATGCTAAAGTCAGAAGGATGGGGAAGAAAATTAATCCCCCCATGCCTGGCGGCATCAATGGGTCTTCAACATCTTGCGGAAGGCCAGGAGGGTGGGGGCAATTCAAATCTCTGGAGGGACTTGATTCCAGAGGGCCGGGGCCGCCACAGAGAAGGCTCTTCCCCTAGGTCCCGCCAGGCGACATTGTTTCGTCGACGGGACCCGGAGAAGGCCAACTCTGGGACCTAATCGACTGCTGGGATTCGTGTGGCAGAAGGTGGTCCCGTAGGTATTCTGGTCCAATGCCATGTAGGGCTTTATAGGTCAATATTAATAAAAATCTTAAGGATATAAGCAACAAGGCAATATCATTGGTGCTGCTGCTGTGTGTGCGTGTGGGTGTGTCAAAAATAACCTCTGAGGCCAACGGGAGAGGTTTGCACGGGATGGAAGGCGGAGGGGGAAGAGGAGGGGCGTGAGCCGTCCGAGCCTTGGGGGGCAGCCAAAGACGTGGTGTTGACACTGAGGGGTCTGGCCAGGAAGGGAAACAGACGTGTTCGGCCTCCGTTGTCCAGCATCTGAGGGCACACAAAGATTACTCAGCTTTCCTGATACTGACAGGGGGCCCTTTGGGGCAGGGGTGGGTGGGGGGCCTGTGCTTGGAGAGGCCGGGGTCCCTCCCGTCCGCCCCCTTCCAGGCAGGGCATCTCGGGCTCCCACTCGGACTCGGCTGCTGCTCAGGGCCGAGGGAGGGAACTGAGGAAGGAAGCCTGCTCGGTCCGCAGTGGCCTGGGGGCCTTTGAGGAGGGGCATGTTACCCATGCTGTGGCCATGATGACCCAGAGTCCTGTGGGATAAACGAGCCAGCCACAGAGTCCCGCCTGATGCCCCCCCCCCGGCCTCCTTGGCCCTTTTCTTCAGCCACCTGTGTCTGCTTCCTCTGCCCCCCGGGTGAGGCGCCTCTCTCTTGGAGAAGGTGCTAGTCCTCTGTGATCTCCTGCCTTTGAGGAGAAGCATGCCCTCCTCTTCCTCCTCACTTTGACCACTGGTGTTTCCTCCAACGGTTGGTTTAGCCTTAGAGGTTTCAGACTTAAATTAAGAGCTGCCTGGCTGGCTAAAATTATTATTGTTATAATTATTCATGGGGCTGCCTTTTCCCATTGCAAAATGGGCTTCTGCCAGTTATCACAGTATTGAGAAGGCTTCAGATCCCCAAAGCAGCCCCCTCCTCAGTGGGAAAGGCTTGCTGGCTCCCTTGAGGGCGCTGCCCAGGTGGGGGGGGCTCATCTAGTGGAACACCCCCCAGACCGTTTCAGGATACAATTAGCAGCCAGGGGAAGGGCGTCTTCCTCTGAGCCCTGGGTCAGGTAGAGTTTTTGCCACTGTTTGTGATGCCTCCTTCCCTCTTCCCACCTTCTCAGCAATTCCAGAAGGAGCAAGTTGACCCCCTTCAATCAAAGCTGCAGCAGGTCAATGGGCTCGGCCAAGGGCTTGTCCAGAGTGCGGGGAAGAACTGTGACGTCCAGGGCTTGGAGCATGACATGGAGGAGATCAACACCCGCTGGAACACCCTCCACAAGAAGGTGAGCGCGGCCTGGGCCCTTCCTGAGCGGGACCCCAGGGCCTGCCCTGACCCCAAGGGCTGCTGGGCTTCCTGGTGGAAATGGGGAGCCGCCTGTCGATGGTCCCCTGGGCTCTTTGCAGAGCAGGACCTGACCAGAGTCTTTGTCTGCAAACACTGTGGCTCCCTCTGGGCCGTGAACTCCGTGGCTGAGGTGCCCAGGGGCCCATGGGAGGGGCCCTCCTGGCTTGGGGGGTGTATAGAGGCTGATCCATCCAGAGCAGGAGCTGAGGACTCGGCCTGAGAATCCACTGAGAATCCACCCACCACCGAGTGTAGATTTTTCTCTTGCTTCCTTTTCCCTTTGCTTCAACCTATCTCCAATCTGAGACCTCCCTTTACTGTGTAACCTTCTTCCCTTCCCCTCTTTTGCTTTTTTAATTTTTAATACTCAATAAACTATTTTTTAAAATAAATAAATAAATAGATGGAACCCCGTTTAATGGGATGCCTGGTTTCCTGCCGGCCAAAGGGAAGTGCCCGCTTGCCCCCCGCCCCCGGCTGCTTTTGGCTGAAACGGGCCCCGTCCAGCAAGGCCGGCCCCTCCCGTGACAGGTGTGGGTGTCTTGTTGGAACGCAGGTGGCCCAGCGGGTGGCCCAGCTGCAAGAGGCCCTGCTGCACTGCGGGAAGTTCCAGGACGCGCTGGAGCCTCTGCTCAGCTGGCTGGGGGACACGGAGGAGCTCATCTCCAGCCAGAAGCCCCCGTCGGCCGAGTACAAAGTGGTGAAGGCTCAGATCCAGGAGCAGAAGGTGAGCGGAGACGGCGGGAGCGACTGGGGGGGGGCACTCACGTTTCCTGCAGCCGGGACAGTGGGGAAAAGGGGAATTCCCAGGGGGGGAAATGGGGGTCGTGTATAATGTCTGTTCGTTCCATAAAGAGCAGAATTTTAAAGTATACAACCTGTAAATCCATGAAGTGGGTGAGATAAAAGGCCAGTGTGGCCAGGGCTCTATAAGAAAAGCAAATAACGTGTGAGGGTCAGTTCAGCGGTAGTGCAAGTGGAAGGAACTGGCCAACGCTCTTTCTTCTCTTGACCTTCTGCAAAGCTGCTGCAACGTCTCCTGGACGATCGGAAAGCTACTGTGGAGATGATCCAAGCCGAGGGGGGTAGAATCGCCCGGTCAGCTGAACCAGCAGACAGGGAGAAAATCGCCGGCCAGTTGAATAGCCTCGGGAGCCACTGGGAAGGCCTCCTGGGCAAAGCTTCAGCCAGGTAAGACTGGACACGCGGGGCACCATCTAGGGCTTCTGGCTCTGCAGTCGCCCTGCGCGGCACCGGTGGGTTTTATTTCTCTCCGGCTGCCTCCGCTCTTTGGTCATTGCAAGACCTCCGCACGGCCCTGGGGGGGTTTGCAAGGACGCCCTGAAACACCTCCTTTCCATCCCAATGTCCTCCTTGGATTCCTCGGCCACTCTGCTTCCCACGCTCTCTCTCAACCCACCCTACTCACAGAGTTCCTCCTGTGGGGAAGGGAGGAGGAGGAGGAGGAGGAAGGAGCATTAGGAACGTTTGCCGCCTTGAGTTGTTGATCAGTTTGTGCATGCGCAAGTGAAATGCTCAGATTCCTGCGGGTGTGAAGCTGCCTTGGTCAAGATTGCAGCCTGATACCCAGGACGCTGTTCAGTAACTTCTGCATGGGTGGCTTCCTGGGTTGTTTCTTGCGGTTACCCAAGACGGAGCTAAGATTGCCAAGATGTTGGGGGGGGTTAGTCTGTGTGTGTGGTTCTGGCTAATTTGGGTCCCAACCATCTGCTGGTGTGGGGAGGGGACCCTTGATCTGAACGGCTTCTATTAACCCAGATACCTACTTTAGAGGGGGGAGGGGGGGGTCTTTGCCAGTCTTTGAAGTTTTTTTGCATCCTAAATAATTTTGCTGTCCTCCAACTCTGCGGTTTCCCAGCTGACCACCAACAGCAGATAATTCCTCACTGGGACCTAGCCTCTTTCTGAGACGGATTCAGCTTGCCTTCCCTCTAGCATCAGTTCCCACGCTCCCTTTCCTGCCCTTTGTCCTGCAATTTTATTTGTCCTTTGGACATTCCTGCCTGTTCTCTTGGCCAGAAGACGGGGCAGCCCCTCCAGTCCTGGAATTCTGTTCCCGTGTTCCTCCTCTTCCTCTTCCTCTTCCTCCTCCTCCTCCTCCTCCTCCTTTCCTCCAGGCGAGCCAAACCCAAAGCCTGCAACCTGTCTTCTTCCCGTGTTCTGGTCTCCAGGCCTTTCAATCCTCGTGCTCTTCTCTGCTCTTCTTCCAAAGTCTCAACCTCTCTTCTGTAAGTGGTGAGTGGCCCGAACTGGGTGCAGAAGGCCCCTGTCGCCCTGCCAGAGGTTTATGAAGCAGCGCAAAGACCCCCATGATTTTGATGCCTCTGTTTCTACAGCCCAGGACTCTGTTTGCTCTTTTGGTGGCTGCTGCAGGTTGCTGGCTCATATTGGACCCCCAAGCCCCTCTCGCAGCAACTGCTTTGGAGACGGGTTTCGGCTACGTCTTCATCAATATATATTAATATTAATATTGATTGTTTCCTGATTGTTTATTTGAAACCTATGACGATCATTAAGTGTTGCACCTCATGATTCTTGACAAATTCATCTTTCCTTTCCCTTCCTTCCTTCCTTCCTTCCTTCCTTTCCTTCCTTACTTACTTACTTATTTATTAGTTGGACTTATGTACACTTTTATGTGCATATGCATCAAAGACAAATTCCTTGTGTGTCCAATCACACTGGGACACACTCACCTGCCCAGCAAATGGAGAGTGGAGGCCGTGGGGAGGGGCCTCTGCTCAGTGACCCAATGTGCAGAATCCCCTTGCAGAATTACCCTGCCTTATACTTTTTGAACCCTGAAATAAGTGCTTGGCCTTATTGCCCTGCACTCAGAAGCCCAATTGGGCTTATTATCCGGGGAGGCCTTATTTTGGGGCATCAACCCACCCCACCATCTTGTTAGAGCAATCCTAGGGCCCCCTGTGAGAGTTTCTGGTGCTCATCCCTGGCTTTAATTACGCTCTCCCGGTCCAGCCCTTCAAAGTCGGCCAGGTCAGCGAGGAGGCGTCCAAGAACTGCTGGGGCTCTTCATTGTTATTACGGGATACAACCCTAGACCCTTGACAGGCTGTCCGAAGGTCTTTCCATCCGAGGGTTATCTTGAGTTTCCTCCTTAGCCTTCTGTCCAGGCACCGAATGGTTCTTAGCACGTCTGCCCGTCAGGATGATCGATCTCCAGGGACAGAGGTCAGTCTATCTGGCTAGCCTGGTTTTCCTCCTAGTAAGGACAACGACTGGAAAGATTTTGCCAATTTCACATTTGTATTATTTACAGATTCCCAGTTGAATGGCACGAACATCTGGCAGGGGATGGGTTTTTTGAATTGTTTCATCCACATGTAACATTTAATTCTCCCTTTCCCTGAACAATTGCTATGATGTCGATGTGTTTGGTCATCTGCATTCCCTTGCTGAAGACCAGTGGAAGGTTTCGTTCTCTTTCTCTCTGTGCTTCCTCCCTCTTCCTTGAGAACTTCTGTCTGTTCTTCCTTCCCAACTTCTTCCATGGCTCATGTGCAAGGAATTGTCCGGCTGTGCCTAATGCCTCCAACTAAAGAGGAGCCACTGCTCAGACTGAAGTCAAGCTACATGTTGCAGCAGAGACCTGGGACAGGACCAACCAAAAGAGGCCAAGGGAGGGAAAGGAAGAGACACTAGTGAAGGAGTTTGCAATTTCCATCTGCTCCAGTGCTTGCAAGAAATTGTGCCACCCATTTGCAGTATTCGTGGCCACATGGTTCAAGGACCACAAATGATGCTTAAAGGACTTCATGCTCCTTCCAGTTTTGGGGACTGGAATTGGGAGTAGCCTGCAGCCTTTGCATTAAGTTATTGATCATATTTGCTTCTCTAATATTGATATGAGTTGCAACCTGCCTTTCCTTTCAAGAAGGCCTCACATACGTTTCTGTGGGTTCTGGAACGTGGGAATCCACACCAGTGGCTCACATTGTGGCTCACTTTCTCTAAGCACCTGACAGTCACACCAGTAAGTAGAGTCAGGTAGAGGTTTAGGTTGCTGCTCCTTCCTCCCCAAAATTCAAAAGTCCCAACAACTTTGCTAGAGGAAGCTTGCATTACTTCCAGCTGTTTATTTTCAGTGTATTCAAAATTATTTATTGTAATTTCCAATGGTCTCCAGTCTCTTTTAGAAGTAATTCAACATTTGACTGCAGTGAGAGGGAAAAATAAAGCAGCCAGAGGTTCTGCCTTTCTCACAATCTGATCTGTTCTTCACGTGTTGTGCTGCACCACAATGCACCACAGCTTAATGTGCTTTCCTGGCCAGATGAGGGAGCTGTCGTGGGGCTGCAATTGTTGGCGGCTCTCAGCCGGCCTCACCGGAGCCTCCCGTTGCCTCGCAGCAGGCGGTGACTCCTGCACGGTTCTGTTTCCTCTCCGCAGGCAGAGTCAGCTGGAGGAGATCCTGGTTCTGGCCAGGCAGTTCCACGAGACCTCGGAGCCCATCGCGGAGTGGTTGACGGTGACTGAAAAGAAACTGGCCAATTCTGAGCCCATTGGGACTCAGACGGCCAAAATCCAGCAGCAGATTGCACGGCACAAGGTGGGCAGTTCGGGGAGGGCCAGGAGGGCACCGGGCACCGGGTCACTTGCTGTGAAGGGAAATTTCAGAGGGAGATTGAACAGTGCAGCAGGTAGAGGCAAAAGGCCCAGGTTGGCCACTGGTCAGTGCGTGGAGGCTCCTTTGTTTATTTCTTCCGTTTTTATCCTGCCGATTCCCCCCCTCCCCCGAAGTGACCCTGGGCGGTTCATGCTCTCACGGGGTCCAGTCGAGGGTCTCGTGGCCTGACAGTATCCAGGCCAGGTGGACCGTCTGCCCTTCGCATTCTGGGGGTCTGCTCAAGAGACATCAAAGGTTCCAGGGCGGCTTTTCTTCTTTGAGCGTCTCCTGTGGAATCCAGATGTGCCCTGGGCAGCCATGGGAATAATGCGGTCATGTGGCCTTGCCTGCTCTGCTTTCCTGCCACCGTGCCATCTGGGCGACCCAGGGGTGGGGGTCCTCTGGCCATGGCCTCGGGGGCTCCTTTTCCCCCCTTCTTTCCTAGGGAAGAGTTACCGATGTTTCCATAGACGGGTGCCTGGTGTTTCTTAGCATTAAATACACTGGGGTGGGAGAGCTTACTCAACAAACCATGGCTTGAAGTGCTGAGTTACTACCATTTGCAAAACAAGCTAGTAATCCTCATGTTCAAGCAGTTAAAACAAGTTGTAGTCTATCTCAATACTTACCTGGATACCGGAAAAAGGAAATCCATCTTTTTTAAAAATTTTGTTGGCATAGTTCTTTATAATTTCATATTATTTTAGTAAATGATCGTTTTGCATTTACACTGTTTTCAGTCATATTCACCCTTTGGTTGTGTTTTAATTTCCCCACTTTGTGTTGTCCATTTCCAACCATGCATTTATTTCTGTTTGCTTGTCCCTTGTTTTTCCCCCTTTTCTCTTCTGTTCTCCCCCCTGAAACCTCCTGGACTCCCAGGCACTAGAGGAGGAGATAGACAGTCAGGCCAGCGTGGTCACTCAGGTGGTCAGCCTTGGCCACTCCCTGGCCTTGCTGAGCTGCTGTGCTGAGCAGGCCACCCTGGCCGAGAAGCTCGACCTGCTCGAGTCCCGGTACGCGGAGGTTTCTGACCGCTGCGGCCGGAAGGCTGCCCTCCTGGACCAGGCTTTGTCCAACGCCCGGCTCTTTGGGGAGGACGAGGTGGAGGTGCTCAACTGGCTGGCTGAGGTCGAGGACAAGCTCAGCTTGGTGTCCGTCAAGGATTACAGACGGGAAGTCCTGCAACAGCAACACTCTGGCCAGCTGGTATCCATCCGTTTTTTTCCCCATCCTTGTGTTTCTTTTGCTCCCCTGTTGATTTCAACCATTTCATTCGGATCATCACCAAATCAAAGCGGGGGAGGGAGGGGGGAGTCTCGGAGGGGCCGGGTGTCAGGGGGGGCCCATGGGGGGGTCTCCCGCGGGCACGGTGTCCCCTTGCAAAGGACAGCTCAGGGCATCAGCAAGTGTGTGGCACGGATGCTTTGGCTCCAGCATCTCCATCTACCCAAGAGCGATGCAGCAGGATTATTTGTCTCACCTGACGCCTCCCCCCTCCCCAGAGCCCCCTCCTCTCACCCTCTGGCCTCCTAGTGCAGCCCCCACCCTCTGCAGCCGGGGGTCTCTGCAGGGAAGTCCAAGGGAGGTCTGCAGTGGGGCTGCTGTGTGTGTGTGGGGGGGGAGACTGTTGCCTTGGGGGGAGGACCCGAAAAGAAGCCGGAAGAGGTGACAGTCCAGGGGGAACAGCCCTCCCCACCTTGCAGGAGTCAGGTGTCCTGTGAGCATTGGCGCCCCCTGCTGGATCCAGGTGGCTCTGTTACCTGGAGCTGCAGTAAGCCAAGGAGTGATTCAGTTAGCAGGGGGCAGAGTGGGAGGGTCCAGCAGGAAGCTCTGGCCTTCGTTTAGGATTGGCAAGGTGGGTGTAGCTTTGGGGTCAAGGAGACGTCCAGGTGTCCCCTTCTGTCCTGCGCGAGCCTTCAGTCTGGGGCTGTTCTCTGTCTGGCAAAGGAGGTAGGCACCTTTTCTTGTTCAGGGCCCCCCCCTACACACACACACACACACACTCTCAGACACAGGCCTCCCGGGCAGGCTCCGTCTACTATTCAATCTGCCTGCTCTGGTGGGAGTTGCTCTGCTTTCTTTATGTACTAAAGGGACAGTCTGTAAAGATCACAAGGATAAGCAGCATTTCACCCACACACACACACACACACACACACCCAGGTGACCTGCTTTGGTCTCCTACAAAACCCTCAGGTCTTTTCCAAGGAGGTTTCTGAGTGTGGGTTTTCCCCCCCCTCCCCCGCCCAGGCTTTGAACGATGAGATCGTGAACCGCAAGAAGCACGTTGACCAGGCCATCAAGAACGGACAGGCCCTCCTGAAGCAGACCACAGGTAGGAGAGGAAGAGGGGCCAGGCAGGGGCTGCCTCTGCGCCCACACGCTCTCTCGTGCCCAGAAGTTCCACAGCTGGGACTGTGTAGGACACACCTGCCCATAAAGAACTCTGAGCCCAGCATTTTGTCTGGGTGGGGTGGTCAGTGAGCCCGGCCTTGAGCACACCCTGCTAGGCCCACATTGGATTAGTTTCTCAAGCCAAACACCTGGTGACCTTGTGCAGGGGAAGAGGTGCTGCTCATCCAAGAGAAACTGGACGGCATCAAGACCCGCTACTCGGACATCACCGCTGCCAGCTCCAAGGCCCTCCGCACCCTGGAGCAGGCATGCCAGCTGGCCACCAAGTTCCAGTCGACACACGAAGAGTTGACAGGCTGGATGGGTCAGGTGGAAGAGGAGCTGATGTCCGGGGGAGGACACTCCCCCACCGGCGAGCAGATCCCTCAATTCCAGCAGAGGCAGAAGGTAAGGGGCTGTCCAGGCCTGGTCAGAGAAGGCCCTCGGCTTCCCTCGTCCACAGCAGGAAGAGCCGTCCCCACATTGCCGTTGGGAACATCTCTGAGGCAGCATTGTGTTAAGCAGTGTGCAGAGGGGTCTCTGAGGTGTCACAGATACTCGTACACAGAGGGAACGTGGAGGTCTTGCAGATGTCCAGCTGACGGGCCGGAGATACGAGCAATGGTTCAGTGATACAATCCAGATACATTCAGTGTATAAAATATTATTTACTTTGGCAAATGTCTTAGTCAAGAACAGTCCTAGTCATACACAATTAAATCAGTCAATAGATATACAAAACTATAAGTCTTACTTGTTCAGCTTACAAATACATAAACCAGCATTTAACACACAGTTCTTACTACAGCAGTCACAGAAATAGCAAAGAGAGTCAGAGAGAGAATCACGCTTCTGGCGCCCTCTTCTGGCCATCCGTGATACTAGCTTTTAAAGCAATAGTGTTTCAATACATTTAAACATACATTGTTGGTCTGTTTTATATATTGCCAAACCCAAGCAGTTATGTACATAGGAATAACACATTGGGTCACTTGACAAAGCCAAGCCTGGTGCAGCTGGACGGCAGAATGACAGGAAGTGGCCTTCTCCTCTCCCTCCAGGAGCTGAAGAAGGAGGTGATGGAACATCAGATCATCCTGGACACAGTGAACGAGGTCAGCCACGCCCTCCTTGAACTGGTTCCTTGGCGGGCCCGTGAAGGGCTGGACAAGCTGGTCTCGGACACCAACGAGCGGTATAAAGCCACCAGTGACACCATCAACCAGCGGGTGGCCGAGATAGATGCTGCCATCCAAAGGTCTCAGCAGGTAGCCTGGCAGGTCCTTGTGCACCGTTGCTGGCGCAGACTCAGTTCTCGGGGAGGGTTGTCCAAGCATGAGACTTGGGCCAGTCGCTTTGCCCCACCACCTACGCACGTCCTTCGAAATCCTGCGTTAAGACAGAATCCGAGCCCCAGGGACTCGAACCAGGCTCTTCCCCTGCTTCCCCTGGCCTCCAGAGCGGCAGTCCCCCTCTAAGGAAAGGCTGGCCGGCAAAAGGAGGGGGCAGCAGCACTCGGTCTGCAGCCTCTGGGCTTCCCCAGCCCAGACCCTGGGGGGCTTTGTGGGGGCAGCTGAGTGGATGCTCCGCCTTTCGCCAGCTGGTTTCCCGGCTAACCCGGCTGTGCTCTCTTCTTCTCTGGCAGTACGAGCAGGCGGCCGACGCGGAACTCGCCTGGGTTGCTGAGACCAGACGGAAGCTGTTGGCGCTTGGTCCAGTTAGACTGGAGCAGGACCAGACCACTGCCCAGCTGCAGGTGCAGAAGGTACGCAACGGGGCAAAGGTGGCAAAGATTGTGGAGTGGCCAGATGGGAAGATGGAGCAGAGCTGGGCTGGCTGGGTGGACAGAGGGAGCCAGAGGCCAAGTTAAGTTGAGGGGGGGGGTGATTGGAGCAGAGCTGCCCGTTTTCCCGAGAGCGAAGGGGCCTTGTTGGGATTTACAACCCTTGGGAGATGCGTTGGGCCCCGTTACGTGGAAGGGACAATGGATGTTTTAAGAGCAATGGTCATGGACTGGGGGTCTTTACCCAGGAAGCGGTGGAGACAGGCTGAACGGGCAGGGTGGAGGGAGGGGCTCTGCGCTTGGGAGTTGAGCTCTGTGGCCATCGTCCCCTTCCATGCAGGCCTTCTCCATCGACATCATTCGCCACAAAGACTCGGTGGATGAGCTGCTCAGCCAGCGGACGGAGATTTTGGGGACTTGTGGAGAGGAGCAGAAGGTCATGTTGCAGGTAGTCCTCAGGGCCCAGGAAACGCTGGGGGGGGGGGTTGTCCTGGGGCGGTTTGGAGACCCAGGCTTTGGGGAAGGGAGGCCCATTGGCCTGGCCCAAGCTCTGCCCGTGTCCCACAGGAGAAGACCGAGACCCTTGTGAAACAGTACGAGGCCACCAGCCTCCTCCACTCGGAGCGCTATGCTCGGCTGGAACGAGCCCAGGTGCTGGTCAGCCAGTTCTGGGAGACCTACGAGGAGCTGAGTCCTTGGCTGGAGGAGACCCAGGGGCTGATTGGGCAGCTGCCCCCTCCGGCAATTGACCACGAGCACCTCAAGCAGCAGCAGGAAGACATGAGGGTCAGTGGGCATCGGGGTGGGTGGGTGTCCGTGCGCTGCAGGCCGCGGGGAAATGCTGGACTGAGTCTGTGCGGCTTAGAAAGGGACCCTCGCGTGACGCTGGTTTGAGTGGGGCCGTGAGCAGGGAAAGCGGCTGCCCCCCCCCGGCCCTTGAGCGGCTCTGCTGGGCTTGGAGGGACCCCAGACTCTGCCGAAGAAAGGGCGGGGGGCAAGTCAACCTGTGTGGTGATTGACAGCAGACACCGGGCAAAACAGGAGGCTGCCTGGCCAAACGGTGCCAGCTGTGCAGGCAGGGGGGGAAGGGAGGCTTGCTAAGAAGGCCGGTTAGTTCCTCATAGAGCTCACTGGTGGGGCCTGCTCTGGGGTGGCCTCCTAGGCCTTTGGATCAGCTGGGCAAACGTGGTCTGCACTGATAGTGGTTCACTGCCAGGGCCAAACACCGGCAGACTCAGCCGACTGAAACAAAGAAGAGCGTTGTAGCCTTTGGACTTATCTACCGCTGCACGGTGCTCCACAGCCCTCTCCAAGGGGTTTTCAGAGTCAGCCTCCGGCCCCCCACAATCTGGGTCCCCACTTGACCCACCTGGGAAGGGTGGAAGGCTGAGTGGACCTTGACTAGCACAGGGCCCAGATATGAACCTGGCCCTTCAAGGGAGAGAGAATGTGCCGGTGTGGCTGGGTTTCCCATTCTTGACTGAGGTTGTTGCAGGTTGTGGAACTCAAAGGAAACAATGGACCGTGTGGAGCTTTGTTTTCCAGGGCCAGTCGATGTCTGGGGCTTTGTTTCCCCTCGTGCTCCTGGGGTCACTGCTTGGCCTTTCTATAGGGGGAGTTTCTTCTCTTTACAGCAACTGAGGGAGTCCATTGCTGAGCACAAGCCCCACATTGACAAGCTGCTGAAAATCGGCCCCCAGCTGACGGAGCTGAACCCCGAGGAAGGGGCCATGGTGCAGGGGAAGTACTGTGCCGCAGAGGCCACCTACGCCCGCATCAAGGAAGAGGTCCGGCGGCGGGCTCAGGCCCTCGATGAGGCCATCTCTCAGTCCACGCAGGTTTGGGAAGCGCTCGCGGCCTTTGGAGAGGGGCCGGATCTGGGGGGGGCGTGGGGGGGAGGATGCTGCTTGCTGGGAGGGGGGCTGGGTCTTGGCCTTAGGGGGATGGGCCAGGGGGCAGCCCCTCCCACACAGAGGCCTAGGGCTGGGAGGACCCTGGAGTCACCCTCTGCCGGGCACCGTGCCAAGCAGCCTCCGTGCTTTGGGAGGCCAATGGGCCGAGAAGGGGGCCGGGCCGGAAGCTGCAGGCAGTCTGGTCCCAGCAGGAGGGTCTCCCTGCCCCAGAAGCCCCTCTGGCCTCGGGAAGGAGGTCCTGCCTTCCTCCGGGGGAGTCGGAGCAGCTGGGTGGGGAAGAGCATTCGGCCACTAAGCCCCCCACCCACCCCTGGGGGCCACAGAAATGCTCTCCGCACAGCAGCGCAACAGTCCGGTCTTAGAGGTCTGGCAGGGACCCACGCACAGCTCCATGGGTGGAGGCAGATGGGAGCTGGACAAGGGAATTCCCTTCCGAGTGGAAACTAGGGGTGGGGCTGGTGTAGATTTACTTAGTTTCCCTTTTGGGGCCGCAGCGTCTGCCAGGAGTCCCATCTGTTGTCCCATCACGTCACCTTGTGTTGTTGGTCACGATCAGGCTGTTCTGTGGGATTTTGTTCTGTGTCCCACCTCTGAAAGTCCTTCTATTTTTATATTATTTTACTCATATCTGGTCCTTTTCGTTTCCCCTCACATTAATGCTGAGTTTTTCCTCCCCCCCCCCGTCTCATCCCCCCCACTGTGGAATGTCTCCCCCGTTGTGTGTTTCGGTGTCCATTTACCGCCTTCCCTGCGTCACCATTCATTGTTGTGTTGACTCCACCCTGACAGATTGCGGAGGTAAGGACCCCTTCATCACCCCTCCCACTCCCTGCCCTCTGAGCTGGTCCATCAAGGCGCCCCCCCCCGCCCCCCCTCCCATCCAGGGATAGTCAACCTCCCAGGGGGAATGATGCTGAGCTGGGGGCTCAAAAACTCCCCAGTTTGCCTAACTGGCAGGGTCTCTTCTGCTGCTGCCCCTCGTGTGGAGAGACCAGAATCACCTTGCTGTCTTTGTCACACACACACACACACACACAATGTGTGTGAGTGCTGGAGAAAGCAAAGAGGCCAGGCAATGCAATGCTCACCTATCTCACTGGCGCTTCAGGTGAAGCCAAGGATTTCTGTCTCTGCCTTCAGCCCCCCCCCCCCCCCGGAAGCTCCCTAGAGAAGCCAGAGTATGCCCCCCCCATCCCCCCCCATTGCCATAATTCTGCCCAGCAACAGATTTGGCTTAATGGGGGTCACTGTAAGCAGTTCTTTGGGGGGGGGGGGAAGGAAGGTCCAAGTATTTGGTTCCCCTTGGACAGCTGGTCTCATTTTCAAGGGGGCTGAAATGGCTCCCAGAGCCCCACAGCTGCTCCCTGTTCTAGAGGGGGGGGCACTGTAGAGCAGTCATTTGTAAGGTGGCAGATGGCCCTTCAGACCTGAGCTTGTCCACCAGTTGATGCTCCCCACGAAAGCACATGGACTTTAAAGACCCAGCAGAGGCAACCACTCCACCTCCAAAGCTTCAAGACTTGGAAGTGGGTGACCAGGGTCTTGGCTGGACTCCAGTTCTCATCTCAATTCCTTAGCTTGAATCCATCCTGCATTTGGGCCTTCAAGAGTCGGACGGCAGTTTGGCCTGTCTTTTTACAAATTCCTAGCAGATCATAAAGTGTGAGTGTGTGTGTGTGTAACAGAGAGAGTGGACAATCGACTACTCTTGGCCTGACTAATGCCATGAAATATTTGACTTCAGAATTTGCTCTTAATCACACAACCAGTTTTGCAAAAAAAAAAAAAAATTGGTGTCTTGGAATTAATGATTCCCCCAAAACGTTGGACATCCCCAAAGAATTGGGCCTAGGAGAATAGCCAAGACCTCCAGCTGCCCTTTGCACGCTGGGCCCTGACGGCTGGCCATTCCTCCCATCCAGTTCCATGACAAGATCGAGCCGATGCTGGAGACGCTGGAGACCCTCTCCTCCCGCCTGCGCACGCCCCCCCTGATCCCAGCCGAGGTGGAGAAGATCCGGGAGTGCATCGGGGACAACAAAAACGCCACGCTGGAGCTGGAGAAGCTGCAGCCGTCCTTCGAAGGGCTGAAGCGCCGGGGGGAGGAGCTGATCGGACGGTCCCGAGGGGCGGACAGGGACCTGGCAGCCAAAGGTCAGGCATCCGCATGGCTGGAGACGCAGGGCGGGCCCACGCGCTCCCTTCCCTGGCGTGGCCTGAGACGCAGTGGAGCCAAGGGGCTTTGTCCCCCTGGGGGTTTGTGGGGGTTTAATCCTCCTTGCTCTGTTTCAGACATCCAGGATAAATTGGACCAGATGGTCTTCTTCTGGGAAGACATCAAAGCTCGGGCTGAGGAGCGTGAGATCAAGTTTCTTGATGTCCTGGAGCTGGCGGAAAAGTTCTGGTACGACATGGCCGCCCTCCTGACCACCATCCGGGATACCCAAGACATCGTCCATGACCTGGAGAGTCCCGGCATTGACCCATCGATCATCAAGCAGCAGGTGGAAGCGGCCGAGGTGGGGAGAGAGAAGCCTTTCCCTCCACTTGGGCCTCCCCTGGGCCCTTCGAGCGAGCTCAGGCTTTGCAGGGGTCCCGGAAGGGGAGACGCCTCGTCCTCTCGTTCCCTACGCAGAGCAATCAGTGAACACGGGGTTTGGTGCTTTCTCTTGGGAGGAAAGGCCCTGTTCCGCTTAGCTGCGACCTTTTATCTGAGAATAAACGTTAGAAGGCTTCTTCCACACAGGAGACCCACGGGGTGGAAATGACCGGGTGGACATCCCGTTCTTGGATGATGTACTCACACACTGGTGCCTTCTTTTGTTCTGTTTTTCTATAGTGAAGGTCCATATAGGTCCACTAGCATCACACTCCAGAACAAACCCCGATTGCAGGCGCAGCTGCTGTTACGTGTGAGTTGCTCTGCTGGGCAACTTGGGCTCACTGTTTCTTGACCCTCTCCTGTAGACCATCAAGGAAGAGACGGACAGCTTGCACGAAGAACTGGAATTCATCCGCATCCTCGGAGCCGATCTGATCTTCGCCTGTGGGGAGACGGAGAAGCCAGAAGTTAAGAAAAGCATTGATGAGGTGGGTGACCTCCCTTCCGGGGTGGGACCGAAGTTCTCTGGTGGGACGTTGGCAGGACGGGCAGGGAGGCCAAGGGAACACCTGCGCAGGGGGAAACACCCGGTCTGCTTGGCCAGGAATCCAGGCCCCTGGCCAGGGAGGAGGGCGTGGCAGGCAGCGGGCGAGAGGGGCTTGGTCTGAGCGGCTTCCCCCTCCCCTCGGCCCCCGTGCCCCTCTGCCACCAGCACCCTCCCTGGCCGGCTGGGCCAGAGCTGTGCATTATTCCGGCCTGTCCTTGCAGATGAACGGTGCCTGGGAACAGCTGAACCGGACCTGGAGGGAGCGGCTGGAGAAGCTGGAGGAGGCCATGCAGAACGCCGTGCAGTATCAGGATAACCTGCAGGTGAGGCCGGAGGGCTGCCCAGGAGGCTCTCCCTTTGGGGCCTGGGAAGGTCACTGGAGGGGAGGAGGGTTTGGAGGGCTGAGGGAGGAAGCAGAGAAAGCAGCCCAGACCACCTCGGTCATTCTCACACCAAGAGCCAGGCCACTGAAATGGAGCGAAGGCCCCTGGATTTAAGCGGGGGAGGGGGGGCAATTTATGCCCATTTCCCAGGCTCAAGGGTGTTTTGAAGGTCCTCAGCACAGCCATCTTAGTTCAGTGTGCCTGGAAGAGTCCAACAGTCGTGCAGTTGACATCCAGCCGTTTGGCTGCTGAGTTTCAGGAGCGTGGATGTTTGACGGCTTTAGAGGCGGTGGGGGATGGGTAAATCCCGTGGTCTGAAGATTGCCCACCCCTCCCCACCTCAGGGGAAGCCAAGGGACGGGAGGGGGGGGCGCGGAGGTGGACTTCTATCTGGGGCTCTCTGTGCAGCCTGTGATGGTCCTGTGCTGTGCTGACGGAAGTAGCATCATTGGCCTGGGAGGATGGGGACGCCGGGGGACGCTGTGCAGAGGCCCAGGAGGGGGGGGCAGGGGGGGTCTCAGAAGAGCCAGGGGTGAGAGGCTAACCAGGTTCTCCTTCCTTTGTGCCCCCGTCCGGCTTCCAGGCGATGTTTGACTGGCTGGACAACACAGTCATCAAGCTGTGCAACATGTCCACGGTGGGCACAGACCTCGACACCGTCAAAGAGCAGCTGAACGAGATGAAGGTGGGTGCCACGCGAGGAGGCCCTGCTCCAAATCCCGAGGCGTCTGGTGAGAGCAGTCACATGCAACGCCCCCCCTCTCTTATTTCGTGCCCTCCGCAGGTGTTCAAGACGGAGGTCTACCAGCAGCAAATAGAGATGGAGAAGCTGAACCACCAGGGGGACCTTCTGCTCAAAAAAGCCGCGGACGAGACTGACCGGGACATCATCCGAGAGCCATTGACGGAGCTGAAGCATCTGTGGGAGAACCTGAGCGAAAAAATAGCTCACCGACAGGTAGGGCAGAGCCCCAGGCGCTGGGGGGGGGGGGAGAAGGAGCCCCTCCCACGCAGGCCCCAATTCTCACCTGGCTGCATCTTTGTTTATTTTTTTTACCAAAAAGTTTCTTTTATTGTTCTCCCCATTGAGAGCATGCGCACAATACCATATATACCTTCCATTTATTTATTTATTAGATTTCCGTAGACTCGGGGCGGCTCACAACACAATAAAGACAGTTTATAACAAATCCAATAATTTACTATTTAAAATATTTAAAAAAACCCATTATTAAACAGACATACACACAAGCAATACAACTAAGTAACCACGTTCTTAAATGTAATCACTCATCTTCATTTCATGTCCATTCCATCTATGCCCTTATTTACGGTATATGTCATTTATAGTGTGCTGCCGCCATTGTCCCATTCCATTACCTGGATTACACACACAATATTTAAGCCTATTGCCCCCACCACCCGGTCCTCACTTGACCCCCCTCGGAAGGATGGAAGGCTGAGTCCACCTTGAGCCGGTGATGAGATTTGAACCGCTGACCTACAGATCTGCAGTCAGCTTTAGTGGCCTGCAGTACTGCACTCTACCCGCTGCGCCACCCGGGCTCTTACTCCACACATCTTAATGTTGCTAAAGTTGACAGACACCGACCTGGAGACTGCATGAAACATTTGTAAAATATTTTAAAATATTTAGAGTTTCCTTTTCTTTTCTGAGCACTAACGTCGCTTCCTCCCCTCCATGGGCCCTTCTCCTATTGGCTTTTCATCCGGACGTTTGGACGTTTGTGTCTTTCACTCTTAGCTCCACAGCTTTCTTAGCTTTGTGGCTGCATTGTTAACAACTCCCAGGGGGGAACCTCCTTGAGTTCCACTCCTTGACAGCCTGCCCTGCAAAACCCCCTTTTTCTCCCCCGAGCAGCACAAGCTGGAGGGCTCCCTCTTGGCCCTGGGCCAGTTCCAGCACGCCCTGGCGGAGCTCATAGCCTGGCTGACCCACACCGAAGAGCTGCTGGATGCCCAGAGGCCCATCAGCGGGGACCCCAAAATCATTGAAGTGGAGCTGGCCAAGCACCATGTGAGTGACCGGGGGGGTGGGGGCGCATGGACTCCACTGGCAGGGGGGGGCAGATCCCTGCAGGAGCTTGATGACCGAAGCCGTTCGGCTCCTTCTGGTTCCTAGGGCTGCCCCTCCCCCCCCCAAGAGTCTCTGGGGTCTCGATCTTGACATCTTGTCAACCTGCTGATGGGAAGCGGTCAGGAAAAGAGTGAGGCTACACACTGGGTGGTCAGGATCCTTTAGCCAGGGGGGTGATGAAACGGCCTGCAGCCCCTCCACAGGGAACCCCACCTTCTGGGGCCCTGCAGACCAGGGGGGCTGGCCTTTTGAGAGGGGGGGGCTGCTAGTTGGCCAGAGCACAAAAGGGCCCAGGAGAACTGACCTCTCAGCTGCAGGACACGTCTTCTCTGCTGCTCCTGGGGGAGGCAAAGGACGAGGCCGCCCCCAAAGTCCTCCTGGGGGTTTCTGGCAGAGTCCTCTTCCGCCAAGGCCAGGCCTTAAGCGGGGCCATATTTTCTCCACTCCCCAACCCCCCCCCCCTTCCCAGGTGCTGAAGAATGATGTGTTGGCCCACCAGGCCACGGTGGAGACCGTGAACCAGGCTGGCAACGAACTGCTGGAGTCCAGTGCCGGGGACGATGCCAGCAGCCTCCGCAGCCGCCTGGAGACCATGAACGCCTGCTGGGAGTCGGTGCTGCAGAAGACGGAAGTGCGGGAGCAGCAGCTGCAGACCACCCTTCAGCAGGTAGGCCGGGCCGGGCCGGGTGGGGCAGCCTGGGGAGCTGGCAGGGTGGAGCAGCTCTGCCCCCCCTGGCCCTCCCCATGGCTGCCCCAGCCACGGCCCCGATGGGGTCACCTGGCCAGGGAGCAAGAAAAAAGGCTCCGAGAGCACCTGGTTGGACAGGGGTGGAATGGCCAGGGTTCCAGGGCCTTTCGCAGTTTTTAAAGCTATATTATGACATACCTTATATGCTACAAAGCATCGTTTTTGCAAGTTTGGACTGGCTGGGAAATACGTCCCTTTCTTTTTATTTTAAAATATAATTTTTTATTTTATTTTCAGCTTCATACTCATACAAGTATTAATGCATGTACCTTGCATGTATGTCAGAAACCATATACCTATAATTGCATTCTTACATATTTCTTAAGTAATCCTGTCTCTTTAACCAATGACCAGTCTGTATTCATTTCCCTTTTTCTCACTCCCCCCCCACTCCCCCCTCTCTCCTACCCACCTTCCTTCCTTCCCTCCCCCCTCCCTCCCTTCTCTCCTCCTCCTTCCTTCCCTCCCCCCTCCCTCCCTTCTCTCCTCCTCCTTCCTTCCCTCCCCCCTCCCTCCCTTCTCTCCTCCTCCTCCCTTCCCTCCCCCCTCCCTCCCTTCTCTCCTCCTCCTCCCTTCCCTCCCCCCTCCCTCCCTTCTCTCCTCCTCCTTCCTTCCCTCCACCCTCCCTCCCTTCTCTCCTCCTCCTCCCTTCCCTCCCCCTCCCTCCCTTCTCTCCTCCTCCTTCCTTCCCTCCACCCTCCCTCCCTTCTCTCCTCCTCCTTCCTTCCCTCCACCCTCCCTCCCTTCTCTCCTCCTCCTCCCTTCCCTCCCTCCCCCCTCCCTCCCTTCTCTCCTCCTCCTTCCTTCCCTCCACCCTCCCTCCCTTCTCTCCTCCTCCTTCCTTCCCTCCACCCTCCCTCCCTTCTCTCCTCCTCCTTCCTTCCCTCCACCCTCCCTCCCTTCTCTCCTCCTCCTTCCTTCCCTCCACCCTCCCTCCCTTCTCTCCTCCTCCTTCCTTCCCTCCACCCTCCCTCCCTTCTCTCCTCCTCCTCCCTTCCCTCCCCCCTCCCTCCCTTCTCTCCTCCTCCTCCCTTCCCTCCCCCCTCCCTCCCTTCTCTCCTCCTCCTTCCTTCCCTCCACCCTCCCTCCCTTCTCTCCTCCTCCTTCCTCCGCCTCCTTCTCAACCTTCCTTTGAGTGACTTCACTTTACTTAAGATTTGATATTAAGCAGGCTGATAATTATATCACTAGCTAAATCACATTCAACACGGTGTCCCTTCTCTTCCCCTTTATGATCTTTGCAAGTATTTATTATCATTTATTCTCTTAATAACGTTACACGTTAAAGCTTCTATTTACCATTTCCTTAAAAGTTGCGTTTCAAGTTTCAAGTTTCAAGTTTTATTGGGTTTATATGCCCCCCCTCTCTGAAAACTCGGGGCGGCTAACAGCAATCATAGACAATATACAATAATAATCCAATACTAAAAGCAAATTAAAACCCCTTAATATAGAAAAACAAACACACATACAAACATACCATGCATCCCATTGTAAGGGCCTAGGGGGAGAAGAAATCTCAATTGCCCCATGCCTGGTGGCAGAGGTGGGTTTTAAGTAGCTTACGAAAGGCAAGGAGGGTGGGGGCAGTTCTAATCTCTGGGGGGAGCTGGTTCCAGAGGACACTGTTTGGTTGACCGGACCCGGAGAAGACCAACTCTGTGGGACCTAACCGGTCGCTGGGATTCGTGCAGCAGAAGGCGGTCCCGGAGATATTCTGGTCTGATGCCATGAAGGGCTTTATAGGTCATAACCAACACTTTGAATTGTGACCGGAAACTGATGGGCAACCAATGCAGACTGTGGAGTGTTGGTCTGACATGGGCATATCTGAGAAAGGCCATGATTGCTCTCGCAGCTGTTGCTATTATTATAGTTTTGTCCTTCTTTACTGCTCCTACTCTTGGAACTTTGTGGAAATGTGGCGCTTCCTGCCCTTCATCTTGTTCTGTGTGTTTGTGTGTGTGTGTGTTACAGGCCCAGGGCTTCCACGGGGAGATTGAAGACTTCCTTTTGTGGCTCACCAGGATGGAGAGTCAACTCTTGGCCTCCAAAGCAACCGGTGGGCTGCCGGAAACTGCCCGGGAGCAACTGAACGCCCACATGGTGAGCCATGGCCGCTTCGGTGACGGGGGTGCCTGGTCTGAGGGCGGGGGGCTTTTGTCCCAGCGTAAGTGAAGCGCCTCTTGGCGAGAGGGTCTGAAAGACAAACCGAAACCTCCCCAGAACAAGACGGGGGGGGGGGGGTCCTGACTAGCTTCATTCTCTCTCCCATGGTCCAGTCACAAGGTCCCCGTGAAAGGCTGGTGGTTTAGCCAAGAGTCCCCCAGGCTGAAGCACACAAGCGGGTGTGAAAACCGCATGCCCCCATTTAGGACATTAGGAGGCCGGGTGCTAAGCCACCCAAGGGACAGTTGAGGGGACTTGGGAGAGTGAGAGGTGGCCTGACAGCATCTCCCAGTATTTGAAGGGCTGCTACAAAAATGAGGGGATGAGGACAAGGCGCTAATCAAGGAGGTCAGCTGGAATTAAGGAGAAACTCCCTAACTGACCAGTAGGGCAGCTTGTCTCCCAGCATAGTGGTGCCCCATCGCTGGCGGTTTTTAAGAAAATATTAGACAGCCATTTTCCTGGAAGAGTATGGGCAGTCCTGTCTGAGCAGAAGGCTGGACTGGATGACCCCTGAGGTCCCTTCCAACTCCCTTGCCCTGGGTCCTGCCATGATCAAAACGCTCCCCAGGCCAGAAAAGGGCCGGCAGAGGGGCCGCGGTGTGTCTGGAGGAGAACCTTCCCTGAAAGGCCCCGTTGTCTCTAGGAGCTCCATGCCCAGCTGAAGGCCAACGAGGGCGTCTACAGCCAGATCCTGGCGAAAGGGAGGCTGATGCTCCTCAGCCAGGACGACTCTGGGTCTGGGTCAAAGATGGAGCAGAGCGTGGCCCTCTTGGAGCAGAAATGGGTCCTGGTCAGCACCAAGATGGAAGAGCGGAAGGTAGTGGTCGCACCTCATAGCTGCTTTCCACGCACTCGGGGGGAGAGGTTGGCCTTTCAAGCTCTTTGATTGACAGCGCTCTTGCCAGCTTCATGCCAGTAGACAGGAGTCATAGAGTCAGGGAATGGGGCCCGGAGGGAGAAGCGGGAACCTGAGATGGCGGAAGGAGAAGGCGCCAACAGGAGTTCAGCCCTGGGAGGCAGCGGGGCCTTTCCGGGGAGGGTGAAAGTAATCGGCAACGTTGAGAAACCCGGAAACCTGAATCCTTGGGAGAGCGCAGCCTAGCAGTTAGTTCCCTGGAGCCTGGTTGTCCCTTGGCCAGAGCACAGGCAGGGGGGTTGGGGGGTTGGGGGGTTGGGGATAAAGCTGGGACGCAGCGACTCCCCAAAGCTCATACACGACGTCTCCCAGGCAGCTGCAAGGGGCTGACACGGAACAGCCCCTGTTGGCTATTTTGATTCTCTCCAGCATTCTTCATTTGGGGGGGTGGGGGGAGGCATTTGAATTGAATTCTGGCTCCTCTCTTGGCCTGTGAGGTTTTCCTCTCTGCCCCACTGACTCCTCTGCCTTGTCCCCTGTTTAGTCCAAGCTGGAAGAGGCCGTCCACCTGGCCACCGAGTTCCAGAATGCTCTGCAGGACTTCATCAACTGGCTGACGTTGGCGGAGCAGGGCCTGAACGTGGCTTCCCCTCCGAGCCTCATCCTGGCCACAGTGCTCTCCCAAGTAGAGGAGCACAAGGTGAGGGGGTCCCCCCACTCCGTCCGCGCAGCTGCCCTGGGGGGTGTCGGCCCGAGGGTCTCCGGGTGGGCTTTCAGGAGACTTGAGCGCTGCCCGTAATGCCAGGATTCCAGAGCGGTGTCCGCGGAGGGATTGACCAGCTGTTGCCTCCTCCCCCCTCCCCCTCCGTCAGGGTTTTGCCAATGAAGTCAACGCCCACCGGCATCAGATCATCGCTCTGGACCAAAGTGGGAACCAGCTGAAGTTTCTGAGCCAGAAGCAGGACGTGGTCCTGATCAAGAACCTCCTGGTCAGCGTGCAGTCGCGCTGGGAGCAGGTGGTCCAGCGGTCTGTTGAAAGGGGGCGGGCTCTCGATGATGCCAGGAAGCGGGCAAAGCAGGTGGGTGTCCTGGAAGGGGGGGGGGGCGCTTTGGGGAGCCATTGTCTCCAGCGTGGCCTTTGCGGCCTTAACACAGCAGCACCCCAGTTAGAACACATGGAGACCTGTGGGCTGAGCGGTGAGGGAGGGGGGGGGACGGGGGGGAACAATGGGAGGAGCGAGAGGAGGGCCTGGCCAGATGGCCAATGCTGTGGGCGCAGGAGAAGCCTCGGGCAGGGCTGAGCACGGCCAGGGCAACGAGAGGGCCCCACACAGGCCGGGCAGTCAAGGGAGGAAAGAGGAGGTTGGTGGCCGCCTTGAAAGGGCTGGGGGAGTGGGGGGGGGGCAGGAGGTCCAGCCTGGTAAAGAATTGGCCAAGGGAGCCAAGCAGGGGCTTCTTCGAGAGTGGAGCAGTGGGGGCAGGGGTCTCTCCAGGAGTTGGGGGTGGGTGGGAGAAGAGCCTTGGGGAGGGGGGGCAGGAGGAGGAGCCACAGCCTGGGGGGTGCTCTGGGAAGGCCCACCTCAGTCCGAAAGAGGGGTGGGTGGGAAGGCACCTCGGAAGGAGGGACCCCCTCCAGTTCTCTGGAAGGCAAAGCTGCCTTCAGAGTGGCAAGATTTCTCTGACCGCAGCCTCACCACAGAGGGCCGTGCTCAGTGCTTTGGGTCTGGGTCTCCTGACCTGACTTGGAAAAGAAGAGGGTCCCAATTCCTATGACACCCCCCCATAAACCTTGCCAGGGATTGAACCTAAAAGTTGGGCCAGGTTTTGTGGGATGTACATAACACTGACCCTTTGTTTTCGTGTTCTAGTTCTATGAAGCTTGGAAGAAGTTGGTGGACTGGTTGGAAGACGCTGAGAACAATCTAAATTCTGAGCTGGAAATTTCCAATGATCCAGACAAAATCAAGTTGCAGCTTTCCAAGCACAAGGTTCGAGTCCAGCCACCCTGTATTCAGTTTTGAAGCATCTCACAGTGGGAGACATAACAATGCCACATCAACATTGCAGCCCACCAGGAGGGAGAAGAAACAGAGCCATTTAAAGGAAGGGGCAGAAGCCTTCGAGCCGTAAGGCCACAGACTCTTTCGTGAGCCCCAGGCCCGGAGGCCTTCAGACCCTTCCGAAAGGCCCGGGGGGGGGCAGAGAAGGATCCTCGCTCTCTGGATCCCACCTGTAGGAATGTGTTGGCTGACGGGGTCCGCAACACACCTTCCCTGCCTGACTGGGTGGGGTGGGAAGAAGGTGGTTGTGCAGGTGGCCTGGCCCACGCGGGGGGCTTTCGAGGGGACCCCCAGCACCCGGGATTAGAGCCGGAAGCCAATCCCAACGGAGGCCTCCCGTGGCTGACCTTGGGGCAGCCCCATTCCCCCACACAGAGGACGAGGGCAGTAGCCCAGCTGGGAGGTGACCAGTGATTGAGGGTGGGAGGGCCACCACTGGCACACAAGCACCAAGTGTCCAGGAGGCCGAAGGACCCGGGAGAGGCTGGGTCAACCAACAGATTGCAAGAAATCAGGGCCAGAAACAAGGGGAGAAAGTTTTAGTAGCTGCTGTTCAATTAGGCAAAGTGACTTTGATGAGAGACTTAAATGTGAATTATTTCACACACACACACACTGCACACACACAGCCCAGGAAGCCTCTGACCAGAGGACCCTCCCCTGCCCAGAGAGGGATGGTCTGTCCTTCCTTCTTTGATGGAATTTCATCCTTTCCCCCCTCAAAGGAACCTTGAGGATAAAGGACATAAATCATCTCAAGGCAGGATGACCCTGAGGAGGCTTGGACAGAGCAAGGCCCTCTGTGGCTGGAGTGGGGGGTGGGGGGAGAAGGGGCCGAGGAGGGGGCTGCCCCCGGGCCCCCGGCTGCCATCGGGGGAGACAAGTGGAGAGAAAAACCCAATGGTCAGTTTCACCTTCCGCATAATTTCTTAAAAACAATTCCTCTCAATCCTCAGGAGTTCCAGAAAACCTTGGGGGGCAAACAGCCCGTCTATGACACCACCATCCGCACCGGAAGAGCCTTGAAGGACAAAGCCCACTTCCCCGATGACACCCAAAGCCTGGACCACCTCCTGGGGGAGGTCCGCGATAAATGGGACACCGTGTGCGGCAAATCCGTGGAGCGGTGAGTGGGAGCAGGTGGCGGCAGGGAGCCCTGAGCACCGGTTTCCTCCGTCCCTTTGGCTGCCCTGAGCACCGGGGGGGGGATGTGCCTGGGGGGGGGCTCCTGATGGACTCCCAGGAGAACGCTCGCCACCCTCCCGCTGTGTCTCCGCAGGCAGCACAAACTGGAAGAGGCCCTTCTCTTCTCGGGCCAGTTCATGGACGCCCTGCAGGCCTTGGTGGATTGGCTCTACAAAGTGGAGCCACAGTTGGCCGAAGAGCAGCCCGTCCATGGGGACCTGGACCTGGTCATGAATCTGATGGATGCTCACAAGGTAGCTGCTTAAGGGGGGGGGCAGTGCCAGGGATGTGGGAGAGAAGCCGGCAGCCCCCTCCTTCCGCCCTCTGGCCGCCTCCCTCCCCTTCCCCTTCCCCTCTCGGGAGCAAGCAGAGAAGGGGCTGTCCAGCTCCCTTTCTAAAACCGCAGGAGTGTCCAGTCCACAGACCATGGGCTGCACGTGGCCCTGGACAGCTAGCCATACAGCCTCACGAGATCCTCTGCTATGCTGGGTCATGGAAAATCACCAAGGGCCCCTCGTACATTAACGACATTGGGGTTGGGAACCGCGACAAGGGAGCCTGTGGTTGCAGTGGAGGTTTGCAGCTGGAGCATCAGGCCAGAGGTTCAAAGCTAAGGGAAAAATCAGCCACTTCTGACCGTGGGGAGGAAACTCCGTTCAGTCCCCGCGAGTGAAGCTCGGTCCGAGGGCCTTTTTCCGTCTCTTTGTCAGGTTTTCCAGAAAGAACTGGGCAAGCGGACGGGCACCGTCCAGGTCCTCAAGCGTTCTGGCCGCGAGCTGATTGAGAACAGCCGAGACGACACCACCTGGGTGAAGGTGCAGCTGCAGGAGCTGAGCAACCGGTGGGACACGGTCTGCACGATGTCCGTCCTGAAGCAGACGCGGCTGGAGCAGGCCTTGAAGCAGGTGGGGGGCTCGCGCTCGGTCTCCCCTCCCCCTGGCCGGTCTTGGAAACACGCCTGTCCCACCTGGGTGGGGGGAGGGCCTTCGACGGCCACACGTAGGAGGGCAGCCAGAGTGCAGCAGAGAGCCGAGTGTGGGTGGTGGCAGAGCCAAGGTCAGAGTTCTATGCGCAGTTGCTCACAGCAGCAGAGTGCCATGAGTCAGGGCCGCCATTCCCATGACTTCCCTCGCTGAGCACCCCCGGTCTGCCCTCCCCTCTGCTGCCCGTCTCCTCTGAGGGGCTCAGGGGCCGTGTCATCCCGTGGCTGCTTCCGTGGTGTCGAGTATGCCTGGGTCCCATCCAGTGACGTCCACGGGATCGGCTGGAGAAACGTCTTCCGCCTCCGAGTCCCGGGGCACCGCCGGCTCCTTTGGCCCACCCTGAGGGGCTGACTTGGGGGGCTTCTGCGTTCCAGGCTGAGGAGTTCCGGACGGCCATCCACCAGCTGCTGGAGTGGCTCTCGGAGGCCGAGCAGACCCTCCGCTTCCGGGGGGCTTTGCCCGATGACGCAGAAGCTCTGCAGTCACTCATCGATGTCCATAAGGTGGGCGGTGGTCCCGGGGATGCGGGAGGGGGCCCTGGGCAGGGCAGGGGGCCCGGGGGTGACGGTGCCTTTGCCTTGCCCTCCCTGCGCAGGAGTTCATGAAGAAAGTGGAGGAGAAGCGGCTGGACGTGAACTCGGCGGTGGGGATGGGAGAGGCCATCCTGTCGGTCTGCCACCCGGACTGCGTCACCACCATAAAACACTGGATCACCATCATCCGGGCTCGGTTCGAAGAGGTGAGTTGCCGTGGGGATGTTGGCTTCCTGGCCACTCCGTCAGGCCTCTCCTGGGGGCCGAAGGGGTCCCTTGGGTTCACAGTGGGGGGCTCTGCCTCGGTGGAAGAACCAGCGCCAGGCCTCCGCCTCCAGGCGCCCTCCCGCCCCCTCAGCCTCTCAGCCGCATCCCGTGGCCTCTCTCTGCTCCAGGTCCTCACCTGGGCCAAGCAGCACCAGCAGCGTCTTGAGGCCGCCCTCCTGGAACTGGTGGCCAACGCGGAGCTCCTGGAAGAGCTGCTGGCCTGGATCCAGTGGGCGGAGGCCACGCTCACCCAGCGGGACCAGGAGCCTCAGGATATCGAGCAGGTCAAGGCCCTCATTGCGGAGCACCAGGTAGCGCCTGCCCCGGCCCCTCCCTCCCTTCCCCCCTCCCTCCAGGAGAGCTGCCTCGGCCCTTCCTTCCCACCCAGTTCCTGGGTCGCAGCCAGTGGCCCCACTGCCCGGTGCCCGGCATGGCCGGCAGAACCACGTCAGCCATGTGGCCTCTCGGGGTTTCAGCTTCAGTGCTCCAAAAAAGTAGCTGGACTGCTGGGTCTGGCCTTCTCTTTCTGCTCAGGACCCCCAGGGACCATTGGGGGGCCACTGTGTGACCCAGAATGCTGGACTCGATGGGCTTTGGCCTGGTTCAGCATGGCTCTTCTTAGGTTCTTGTGCATCACTGTCACTTGTTGCTTGTATCCTTATGACTTAAATGAATATGGATTGTTTCTTCATTGCTTGTTTGACCCCTCTGACAATCATTAAGTGTTGGGCCTCTTGATTCTGGACAATCCCTTGTGTGTCCAGTCACACTTGGCCAATAGAAGAATTCTGTTCTGTTCTATGTGCAAACTCCAGCGTCCTTTCTCTCTCCAGGCCTTCATGGAAGAGATGACCCGGAAGCAGCCGGATGTGGACCGGGTCACCAAGACCTACAAGAGGAAAGTGACCGAGCCAGCTCACGGCCCTTTCATGGAGAAATCCCGCAGCAACAGTGAGTGGTCATCAGCCGGGGGGCCAGGGCTGAGGCTGGCGGGGGCTGAGCAGCCCAGAGTGTCCCTCCCTTCCGGGCCCTTCCGGGTGGAAACATAAGTGGTCTCACCCACCCTCAGTTCTGTGTCCGGGGGGAGTGCTCGGCCTTTTCAAGCTCCGTTGCCTCCCACCCCAGGAAAGGCCCTGAGCCAGGCAGCCCCTCCGCCCCTGCCCATCCTCTCGCAGTCGGAAGCCAAGAATCCGCGCATCAACCAGCTCTCGGCACGCTGGCAGCAGGTGTGGCTCCTGGCCCTGGAGCGGCAGCGCAAGCTCAACGATGCCCTGGACAGGCTGGAAGAGGTGAGGGCAGCCTCGGGCGTGGGCCGTGCAGGAGGTGAAGGGTCAACCCTCGCTTTCCCCAGCCGCTGCCACCTCCCCCTTCGGCCTCCCCAGCCCATTCCCCCTCTGCTGGCTCACCTGGGCTGGAAGCCGTTTCGTGGCAATAGCACTTAGACTTATCTACCGCTTCACAGGGCTTCTACAGGCCTCTCTGAGCGCTTTGCCTCTTGCCCCCAACCATCTGGGTCCGCATTTGACCCACCGTTTGACCCACCTGGGGAGGATGGAGGGCTCCGAGTCTACGGAGAGGGGCGGCATACAAATCTAATAAATAAATAAATAAAGGCTGAGTCAACCTTGAGCCGGTGGTGAGATTTGAACTGCTGAACTACAGCTAGCAGTTTGCTGAAGCAGCCTGCAGCGCTGCGCTCTAACCATTGCACCATCCTGGCTCTTATAGCAATAGCACTTAGACTTCTATCCTGCTTCACGGTGCTTTCCAGCCCTCTCCAAGCCCTTTACAGAGGGTCAGGCTATTGCCCCCAACCATCTGGGTCTTCATTTGAGCCCCCCACCCCAGGAAGGATGGAGGGCTGAGTCAACCTGGAGCCAGTGGTGAGATTCGATCTGCCAAACTGCTGAGTTGAGAGCTGCCCCCCCCCCCCAAAGCTTTTCCTGGTGGCCCATGGGGGCTCTTTTCTGGCTGGATTTACAGAACATGCTTAAGCAGATAGGAAAATCAGCTCTGTTGGGTGCAAAAAGTACCTTGACCACGGCCTGGGTTGACTCGGCCCCTTCAGGAGACCTCTGTCCAAGGTTGAGTCTCGCAAGAGAAGCCCAGGTTAGGCCAGTGGAGCCGGATGTGTCATTAACTGACCAATGAAGTATCTTGTGCGAACCGAGCACATAATTTCCCCCCTTCTGTTCCCAGTTGAAAGAGTTTGCAAACTTTGACTTCGATGTGTGGCGGAAGAAATATATGCGCTGGATGAACCACAAGAAATCCCGCGTGATGGACTTCTTCCGGCGCATCGACAAAGACCAGGACGGCAAGATCACCCGGCAGGAGTTCATTGATGGGATTCTGGCCTCCAGTGAGTGACCTCTGGTTCCACGCCTTCCTCTACGTCTTTCTCCCTGTTACGCCCCCATCTCTCTGTCCCTCGGAGTGGGGGTGAACTTCGCCCTCCGGCTGCCCCCCCCCCCGGCCCCTGGGGGCAGACGACGTTTCCCCTTCGCGCGGCGTTGCTCCATCTCTTGCCGTGGAGTCTGCTGGTCTCGTTTCCCAGAAACAGAGGCTGTGCCCATGCCAGCGAAGCCGTTTCGGCCCTTTGGGGGAGGGGACACGGTGCCCACCTCTCCTCGTTCCCTTCCTTCCCCAGAATTCCCCACCACGAAGTTAGAAATGACCGCCGTGGCTGATATCTTTGACCGGGATGGAGATGGCTATATTGACTACTATGAGTTCGTAGCTGCTCTGCACCCCAACAAAGACGCCTACCGACCCACAACAGATGCGGACAAAATCGAGGACGAGGTGGGCGCTTGGCTGGGGGCGTTGGGAGGAGACGAGACAGCAGGCCAGGCTCTGCGGGCCACGAGCTCACGGTCGCCACTGACCGAGATGGCCGGTCATCCTTTATCTCCACAACTTCTTTTCTTGATGAATTCATTTCATGAGAAAGAAGCAGGTGGAATCGCAGCCAGGAAGCCACTTACTGCTCCTGGTGGCCTCCTTTCCCCTCTGCATCTCAGAGGCAGAACTGCAGAGTCTTGTGGGGGGCTGCGCAGGGGGGTGAGTCCAAATGGTTGGGATAGATTGAACCGGATTTGCCGGGGATCGTCCGCTTCTTCCCGCTTCCCCTCTGCTCCCGGCCTTCGTTTCCCCGTCCGTTTGGTCATAGAACATGGGGGACCTTGGACGTCACCCACTGGGGGTCTGAGAAAATGTTGATCAGGGGGGAGACCGGGACGGCACGGGGCTTTTCCTGGCCGTTCTTCATCCCTCTTTTGGGAGGGGCTTCTCGCGTTCGGAATGCCCCTCCTTTGGGGGAAAGACTGTCTGGGCCCGTGGCGTCCATTGCAGGCGACAGGACTTGAGCTGCCTTTCCAGCCAGAGCTGGTCACTTGGTGGTGGTCCAGCAGTCCAAGGTCTCGGGGCCCCGATCCTCACGTAGCAGCAAAGGCTGCCCCAGTGCAGAGCCCCCTCCTCTCCCGAAGCCCCAGCGGAGTGGGCACCAGAAGCGGAGGGGGTGATGCCTGCGGCAGACGCGCCCACCCACCCGCTTCCTCCGGCCGGCTTCTCCCCCTGCAGGTGACCAGGCAGGTGGCTCAGTGCAAGTGCGCGAAGAGGTTCCAGGTGGAGCAGATTGGAGAGAACAAGTACCGGGTAAGGAGGAGCAGCCGGGACGGGGCCCACGGTCGTCTGGGGGAAGGAGAGAGCCCCCCCACCTCCGTCAGAGATCAGGCCCCGTGGCCCCCACCCCCAGGGCAGCTCCCAGAGGCAGGCAGGGGAGGGGGAGGGCCAAGGGGGCCTGCCAGGGGGATGGAGACCCCCGCCCCCATCAGGCACTCGGGTCTTCGGTGCCTGTGAAGCCTCTGTGAAGGGGGGCAGCGGGGGGGGGGGTCCTGCCTCATAGCGGAACCCTGTCTGAACCGTTTCCTCCTGGAGGCTGCCAGAGAAAAATGGGTTCAGCCACGGGGGTCTTTCCCCCCTTTCCGCCTGGGCTGCTCTGGGTCCTTCTGACCCGAGTGGACTTTAGCCCAGGGGTCAGGAAGCGCCTGTGGGGGTTCTCACGCTCCCGATCAGGGTTGCCCACAGGGGCCTTCTTCCAAAGGCGGCTGGACCTTCCGCTTCTCCCTTTGGAGGAAGCCCCTGTGGAGCAAGGCCTGCAGAGCTTTGAGGGCCTGGGTTTGGGTGTCGCTCTTGCAGGGGGGGCCGGGGGGGCGGACGGGGGTGGAAGCCGTGGCCCAATCGCAGAGGTGCTGGTGCCCCCCACCACCCCCTGGCCCCATTCGTGGTCCTGTCGGCTGGACTCCCGGCCTTTCTGTGCGTCAACGGAGGAGCCACCACTTAGCAGCCCAGCAAGCGCGGAAGAGAGTGTCGGCCTCGTGTGATGTGTTCTCTCTTCTCCCTTTCTCTCCTCCTCCTCTTCCTCTTCCTCCTCCTCTCTAGTTCTTCCTCGGCAACCAGGTACAGTGAGCCTTGCGGTGCGACCTCTGCATTTCCCTACCGCTAATCCCCCCCCCCGACATCTGCATGTGTAGTTGGCGTCTGTCCCCCCCCCACGGCCTTTTCCTAACTGTGGCTGCTGTGCTTGTGGATGCATTAACGTGGCGGAGTTGCTGGTATATTCAGAAACGTGGTGGTGCAACCAGTGGCTGCCAGTTGTAAAAATAAACACACACACACACACACACGTGCTGTGCGCCCAGAGCTTTGTGAGGACTGGAAACTTGCCTTGAGGGAGGGAGCCCCTTAAACGAGGGCTGGGCTGTCCTGGCCATGAGCCAGGAAAATAAGGAGAAGACTCCAGAGAGCAGCTGGCCAGAGTCGCCTCTGTGTCCAGCTGGGTCTGTTCTGGATGCGCCGAACGGACCGGCTGTAGGAAGCAGCATCCAGGGCTTGGGCCACGGACCCTTGACCCAACGCAGTGGGGGAGGCCTTCCACCGAACTTTCCAATATATCTTGGGGAGCCCCGGGACGTCCCTCCGAACCAGGGGGCCTCCTGCGGCTCCCGTCCCGCCTGGTGAGAGCTGGGGGGGGGGGCGCTCGGCCAGGGGCTTTGTGTCCCCTGCACAGACTCGTGAGTTTGACCCAGAATTCTGTATATCAGCATCTTCCCACGGGTCCTACCCATGTTCCACTGCCTTGGAAACGCAGGTCCCCAATTCCTCTGGAAAACCCCCACTCGGGCCCCAACCCCCTGCCTGGCCCTTCCACCCCGAGAGGCGAGATCTCTGCTTGGCCTCTTGTTTCCTGCTGGGACGAATGACAGCTGCAGCAGAGGGCAGTTGGCCGTTTTTGGCCAAATCTGACACAGCCAGTGGAATTTCCTAGATCAGCGAAGGGCAGGCAGAGTGGGGGGCTTGTTCGTTGGGCCACCCAGAGTGAAGACGGGATGGGCAGGAGGACTGCCCTCTGAGGAGGGACCCTGCCCTGCTTCCCCTCTGAAGCCTTTGGGCCTAAACAGGGCCCCCAGGGTGGAGGCTGATGGGACCTCAAGGGGCGTTGCTACAGATAAAGCCGGTGGCCGGGTCTGGGACGTCCCTGATCAATCGGAGCAAATTGCCTGTGTCTTTGCCTCTGATCCTGGCAATCAATCAGCTAATCAATACTCTGAGCTGGCTGCTCCTTCGGCCCGCCTCTCCCCGGCTGCTGCCAGTCACGCTTCTGCTGGGGGTGGGGGCAGGGTGCCAGCCAGGGGGGTTTTTGGCCTCTTCTGGAGGCTCTGGGTCAGCTGAAGCAAGCTGCTTCTGGAGGACGGTGGTCCCTTGAGGAGAAGGGCTGAATTCGGGGTTCTCTGACCGTCCAGGCGGCCCAAATTGGCCCAGAGAGGAACGGCCCATGCGGGACGCAGGAGACGTGGGCAGCTGCCGGGCAGGAGAGAGGCCTGGCCAAGAGCCCTGGAGCTGGACCCCCGCCTGCCCCTCCCCCCCAGCATCTTTTGGCCCCTGTCTCCCGTGGCATTTTGTGGCTGGCTGGGATTCACTCTTTGTTGTCCGTGGTCCCCGAGGAGGCTTCGGTTCGGGGTCCAGCAAAATGGGCTTCTGGCCACCCAGGGAGCATCGGGCCACTTGTTTAATCATTACAGAAATTGAGTAATTAATGGTGGTGATTCATTGATTGAGTAATAGGCTTAATCAGATGTATGGTCCTTTTTGTGAAATAATCTCCTGGGTTGACTGGGGGGGTGACGGGTGGGGAGGCCGAGGGGCCGACGGCTCTGCTTGTGCCTCTGCGTGACGTGGCCATTCCGTCCTCTCTCTCTTTGCCTCCTGGCGACAGTTCGGGGATTCCCAGCAGCTGCGGCTGGTCCGTATCCTGCGCAGCACCGTCATGGTCCGCGTCGGTGGCGGGTGGATGGCTCTGGACGAGTTCCTGGTGAAGAACGATCCCTGTCGAGGTAGGAGACGCGTCTGGTCCTCCATGGAGGCTTCCTTTCCAGAGACCACGCAGGCGACCGCCAGCCGGGCAGCAGGAAGGGTCCCCGGGAGCCCCCAGGGAGCGTGGCCCAAATTCCGGCCCCTGAGCAAAGGAGCCCCCGGCCTTCTCGGCCCCACCCAGGCGGATCTCTGAGTGGACCGGCCCTTGTCCTTCCCCGCTCACTGGCCAGCCTCTCTTCCCTTCCTCGGCCACTGACCACGGCAGCCCTGCATGGCGCACGACGGAGCCCCCTCCCCTCCCGGCTGGCCCCCTCCTGTTGCCGCACCTGTTTCTCTTCTCTGTTCCAGTTCACCACCCCGGGAGCAAAATCAAACGCTCCGACTCCGGCTCCTCGATTGCCAGTCAGTCTCCGATAGGTTGGAGGTTTTTCTTCCCTCGCTCTGAGTGCCCCCCCCCCCGGGAATGGCTTGGCTGCTCTAACCTGCCCGAATGCTGGAGCCTGGGCTGTGCCTGGCCAGGGAAGGGGGGGTGGACCCCCCACCCTCAAGGGTCCCCTCCTCCCCCCCCCCGGCCGGGTCTTCAGAGGCCCTGCGTGGGTGCCACGTCCTTCCTTACACGCTTCCTCCTCTGAGGAAGCACAAGACATAAATAACATGGAGTTCAAGTAGTTAGGAAAACAGGGGGGAAGTAACGGCAGCCATAACCCCCCCACCCCCCCCAGAAGAGCCACCCTTGCTGATTTCCTAAAGGCAGAGGAAGGGTCCTGGCCGAGGCCCTTCGTGCAGCTTCTAACTTGGGGTCTGTCGGTGCCCCATAAGCCTCGAGCAAGCAGCGCAGCTGGTGGGCTTCTGCCTCGTCCGAGGGTCTCCACCTGGCCCCAGGAGGCAGCCTGGGCTGTGTTTCAACCCCTGGTCACAATTTCTGGCTCCTTGCCAAACTTTGCCCAGCCTCCCAGCATTCTCCAGGAATGTTTTTGAATGACCCTCCCCTTGGGCCCCCTCCCCTTCCTCCAGGGCTGCAGAAGAAAGACCCTCTTATCCTCCAGCGTCACTTCCTCCTGGCGCTGAGATGGCAGCCCCCCCTTTCCTTGCGCTTTGGAGTTGTGGTGTTTCTGGCAGGTTCCTACTGGCCTCGGCTCCCGAACCTGCTCCTGGCTGGAAGGCCCCCCCTTGCCCCCCCCTCCCACCTGGCGCCCTGCAGGCCTTTGGCTGGGACTTCTGGGCGTTGGAGGGAAACCTACGGGAAAACCCAGGGGAGGCTTTGGGTTGGGGGGCGGGTGTGCGCTCACAAGCCCTCTTGGCTGTGGGAGTGCCACACTTGTGTTGCTGTACCGTGGCCGGCTGCCGCTTGGCTCCCCGTGATTCCGGAACAAGGCCCAGTGTGGTTGCAGTGGTTGCAGTTGTTGTGTGCACCGACCCTACAAGGCTTTTGCAGTGTGGCTCCATTAACCGAACTACCAGCGTGTGTGTTTCCACTGGATGGGTCTGGGGTCTTCCACCGAGTGTAGATTCTGTCAAGGCCTCTGCGTATAGGCTGGGGGTGGGGTGGGGTGGTCCCCCCAGTTGTCCCAGCCTTTGGGCAGCCGGAAGGACGATCTCAGGTGAGAGCATTGCTCAGGGATTGCCCACCCCCACCCCCCCGGCCAACACGATTCCCCAGGATTCCTGACTCCTTTCATAGCCCCTGGAAGAAGTCTCAATTCCCATGAAGCCTCTGCATCGCGCCCGGCCCCCAGTTCCCACCCCCCCTTTGTGTGGCGGAGGCTCCTGCTCCCCCCCTTGGCCTTGGTGGGGGCACACGGGCCCTGCCCCCCCCTTCGCCTCCCCTGACTCACTGGCGATTGTCACTCGGTGGCTCCTTTGCTGGGCCGACTGACAGGGGAGGAGAGGGTTTGGGGAGGAGCCCCCCCCTTCGGCATGTGGGGCAGAGGAGGAGGGGCTTTGCAAAGGGGGAGGGGATGGAGGCTGCTCTCCGCTTCCAGGCCACACCTCCTCCTCCTCCTCCTCCGCCCTTTGCCCAGCCCTCATGTCAGGGGTTGGGGCTTTGCATGACGTGTGGCCTGCATGGGGGGGGGGGGGATTCAGTCCTGCAAATCGAAATGGGGGCTGGGAGCAAGGAAGGCAAAGCCGGCCCCCTCCTTCCCGCCTGGCCCCTCCGCTGGTTCTTCTTCGGCCTTCTCACCCCCCCCTTCTGTGCCCCCCTCCTCTCCTTCCAGCCCGCGGCAGGACGAACCTTGAACTGCGAGAGAAATTCATCCTGCCCGAGGGGGCATCTCAGGGAATGGCCCCATTCCGGTCCCGTGGCCGGAGGTCCAAGCCTTCCTCTCGGGCCGCCTCGCCCACCCGGTCCAGTTCGAGTGCCAGCCAGAGCAACCACAGCTGCCCCTCCGTGCCCTCCTCCCCCGCCACGCCGGCCAGCGGGGCCAAGGTGAGAAGCAACCTGGGGGTGGGGGGTGGGTCCCTCCACCTGGACAGGAGTTGAGTGGCGGAGCAGGTAGCTGGGGGTGGGGGGGTTGTTGCTTCGTCTCAAAGCCCCCTCCCCGAGCCTGGAGGGAGGCTGCAGCCCACCCAGTGGGGAGCCTTGGCCCAGCCACTTCCCCTCCGACCTCTCCGTTGGGCCTCTGGACACTCCGGGCAGTGGAGGGAAGAGAGGAAGGCTGGATTCTCTCCCCTCCTCCTCCTCCTCCTCCCCCCCCCCCGAAAGAGTTTCTCTTCTTCTTCCCACAACATGGAACGTGGGTCCCCCCCCCCTTTTCTCCAATGTTCTTTTGTGCACCACACACTGCTGTGCCCTGTGTCAGCCGGGGTTTGTCGTCATTAGCTGCATCATCATCATCATCATCATCTATTATTATTATTATTATTATTATTATTTGGGATTCATATTCTTTTCTGCTTTATTTTCTTCTGACCTGGCCCCCCCCCTCCCTCCCCCCACTCATTTTGTTTGCCCCCCTCTCCCCCCGTCCTCCCTCCTCTCTGGCCTCCCCATTTCACAGACTCCGCATCACTTCACCCGTTGTTATGACAAACCCTGGTTGGTAAACAGCAAGGCAGGCCCCCCACTGAGGGGCTGCGATAATGCCGACCTCCACCCGTCTCCTTCTGAGGTAGAGTATGGCCCCTCCGGAGGGGGGAAGGAAGGACCCCAGCCCCTTCCTCCCTCTCCCCCGCTTGCTTCCCCTCGGCCAAAGCCCCTGCGCTGCTGCCCACGGGGCCCCCCAAGCAGAGGTCCAGCTGGGCTGCTCTTGAGCTGGGGGCCTGCCGTGTGGGACCAGCCCCATGGTTCGGCCTTCCAACCAGGTCAGGAGAGCCCAATGAAAAAGAGACCTGGAACACATCTGGGTCCTTAGGCCCCCAAACCACCCAGCCACTGGACCAGTAGATGCCCTCGGCTTAGTCGGTCAGTCACGGTGTGAGCTGCAGCCTGAGGGGACACCCCACAGTCCCGCTGAGAGGAGGAGGAGGAGGCTAGGCTCCATCGAGTCCTGGCAGATGTCGTGGGAGGTGCGGGTCCTATTCAGGATTCTCCATTGCCGAGTTCAAATCCCGGCACCATATTTTGTGGGGTCATTTATACGTCTCCCCATGTCTGGGCATTCAGGTCCAGTTTGAGACTGACCCTATTGAATTAAGAACCGAGCGGAAAAAGCTGCCCAAGCTGAATAAAAGAATATAGCGTAGTAAACACTGGTGGGGCCTTTTTCAGAAATAAAGGTTGGAGAACAAAATGAAGTTCACACTCAAGTCTCTCTCCTTAATTTCTTTCATTATTGATTTCTTCTAAGTGTTTTATAACTTCTCAGACGGGTCAGCTTCAACCCCCCAATTCCCCAGCCTCTTGGCCCCCCCTGACCTAAACAGTTTCTGCCCCCCCCCCCAAGTACGTGGGATTGAAAGAGCCCCTCCAGGGCCCGGCCATTTGGGCCACCTCCTGCAGGTCCTCAACGTCCTCTTGTGGCTTATAAATTATAATGAAGAGGATCTGAAGTTATACTATGGTCCATGTTCCAGTGACCGTCCAAGCGCTGGATTTTATTTCAGATCTATTTTATGAGAGAGTCTTTTTCTGGACCCCAGAGCCTGCTCCCTCCCAAGGAAGGATGCGCTGGGCCCCCAGTCAGGCCCATTCGTCCAGACCCTTCCGTGGTCCAGGCAGGCCCTTGGAAGTGGCCTAAATCTCTCCCAGTGACCATTCCAGGGCCAGCTCCTGGCTCCAGCACTTAGTGACCTTCAAGAAAAGACTGGACAGCTATGGGGCTAGCGGGATGTAGGGGGTTGGACCAGATGACCTGAAAGGTTCCTTCTAACTCAAATAAATAAATTAAAATAAAATTAAAAAATGAACCCCCTCATTGTCACTCTGCTCTGCCTGCCCGCTTCCCTCCCCGGCCTCTGGAAAGCCAGGAGAGGGGTGGAGCTGATGGGAGGCCGGCCTTCAATGCGCGCGCATGGCATCTGCTTGGCTGGGATCAACCGCGGGGCCGTGTGTGTCAGGTCTCCCCCATCTTGGCGTGGAAGACGCAGAGTACCCCCCCCCCCGAAGGAAGGCTCCCCCGAGGCCCCTCCTGTGGCTCTGTGGTCAAGCCTGCCTGCCCCCTCTGTACCCCCAGGTCGCTCCGTCCACGGGCAGCAAGTTGAAACGGCCCACTTTCCACTCCAGCCGGACGTCTCTCGCGGGGGACACCAGCAACAGCTCCTCGCCAGCTTCTTCCGGTGCCAAAACCAGCCGAGCGGGTGAGTTCCAGGCCAGGTTTGGGAGCAGCAGCAGGTGTGTGCGTTGGGTTGGAAGACCCCCCGCAGGGTCTCCTGTGGATGCCCAGGAAGAGCCAAGCAGAATTCTCTTTCTTTCGTCTTTCCACCCACCCACCCACCCCCGGTCTTATTTTGGGGGACGGGGAAGGGGGGAGGGCCGCACGCAGGGCTGTTAAGGGGTGTGACCATTTGCCTTTGGCTTCCAGACCCCAAGAAAACGGCCAGCCGCCCCCCCAGCCGTGCGGGCAGCCACGCAGGGAGCCGAACCAGCAGCCGGCGGGGCAGCGACGCCTCGGACTTCGACCTGCTGGAGACGCAGTCGGCCTGTTCAGACACTTCGGAGAGCAGCGCGACCGGGGGGGGACAGGGCGGCTCCCGGCGGGGCCTGGCCAAGCCCTCCAAGATCCCCACCATGTCCAAGAAAGCCAGCACTGCCAAATCGCCCGGCCCCAAGAGATAATGCAGCGTCCAGGCGATGCCCAGCTTTGCACAGACAACGGGAACCTGTGTCCAGTTTTTAACCCTGCTTCATACATTGGATGTATATTTATTCTACCTGGGAGAAATTATATTGTTAAAAGTGTAAAAGAAAATTGTGTTATGAAGCTGCCTTATTTGGCCCTCCTTTTTTTAATTGGTTACTTTTTCATGTGAATATTTATGTAGATAAAACTCGCCTTCTTTGCAGTGGGGGCCCAGGGGGGAACGGAAACACGGGGGAGAAGCCAAGGGTCAAGATGTGAAAATGTAAAAACAGACAACGGATATAAATAGGATTTCTGTGCAGGCAGGAGACCTTCCTGCCTTGTCTTTTAGGATTGCTTCCTAAGCACATCTGCTTCAGCAGGAGAAATTGTGCTCCAGAGCAACATCTGGAGATGCAACACGAAAAGGAAGGAACTTTCTCCTTCCCTCTCTCCCTCCTTGTACATCACAGATACCTCAATAAGAAAGAGACGCACGGTGAGGGGGCTTGTTTCCAATTTCAAAAATAAATCCCTGCGGTTTTACCTGAAGAGAGCTTGAAAACGGACTTTTGCACAAGCTTCATTGGAACAGACAACTCCACCACAACACTGTATTTTGCGAAAGGAAATTCCCGTCAAGCTTTCAAGGCATTGCAAGGGCAGCACCATTGTAGGGAGGCCGAACCGTGTGGCTTTAGCAGTCGGGGTTGGGAGGATCTTAACTTTCCTTCTGTTTTAGCCGCAGGACGACACGTTTCCAAAAGGCAAACCACGCGTGGAAGAACCGACTTTACGTTTTAGTTCACGGACTGCAATTCGATGGCTTTCTCGGGCTGGTCGGGGCCTCCGGCCAGCAGGAGCCCAGAGAGCCTCTGCTCTGGAGTAGCCAGCTGCCTTCGACCACCACCACCACCACCACCACGTGCCCTTGGGGAGGTGGAGAAGCATCACCAGCAGACACCCCCCCCCCCGGCTCTGGACGCCCCCCCCTGCTTTGCAGAGGAGGAGAGACCACTGTGCAAAAGGGGTTGGGGGCCACCTGGTCTTCCTGTATTTATTCACTTGTACTCTGGTCCTGCTCAGACTGACCACTTTCCTGTGTGATTGGTTTAATTGAGCCTCAGCCGGAAGCGCTACCAATGAATTGTTTAAAAACAAACACACGTTTTGTATTAAAATTGCTTGCAGTAATAAAAGTGAAGCCAAGTGTCTCTTATTTTATGATGCCCAGAAAGTTGAGAGAGGCCCCTGGGCTGAGGCCTGAAGCCCCTGCTGAAGTGGGGGGGGGCTTTGACCCACTTCAATAAAGGATGAGAGACCCCTGCCCCCTAGTCGTAAGGGGGGTCCAGCCAATTCCAGAGAAGGCCTGGCACCCCCCCACAGTTTCTCCCAGTGGGGCCAATAGCAGGGGCAGCACGTGGCCACGACAGCCGTTTTGGGGGACATTCTCCCCAAAGTCCGTGTGCCGCCTCCTCAGTTAGCCTGGTCCATGTGTGCTGCAAGTATCTGCAGACCCCCAGACAGGGGGAGGCCCTTTGCGAAAGAGCTGCAGACTGGCCCCCTGGGACACCCCCACAGCCAAAGGGGCCTGGAGCTGCTGGTGTGGCTTCTGCCAGGATCCTCCCCACTCTCAGGAGACGGAGGCTTCACTCTTGGAGAAGCAGGTGGGACGAGAGGTCGTGTGTACGTGAATCCGACTCCCCTGCTCCCTCTGCTTATCAGAAGGTCGCAAAACGTGACCCCCAGGATACGACAAGGCCCATGAATGTGAGTCTGCCGCCAAATGTCTGAATTTTGATGACATGGCTGTGCATCATGCTGCGGTGCTGCAACAGTCATAAGTCACTTTTTTCAGTGCTGTTTGACTTCAAATATTCAGTCAATGAACTGCTGTAGGTCAATTACAACCTGAATATCCTGCATGACTTTTCAGTTAACCATGGCCACCAGGGGGCGCCACACAACCAATGTCCTATTTGGGACTCTTCAGATGCCTGGAACAGCTAGACCCCTGGTTCCCAAGGGGGGGCAATTTCATTTTTAATGGGGGCAATTGTTTAACCCTAGTTAAGGGCCTTTTAGGCTTTCTCCGCGTGAGTAGGTGGAAAGTCCCAAGTGGGGCAGAAACGGCCGGTGTGCTGCCTCCCGGCTCTCCCCCCTCCCCCCCGCCTGCCCCCTCTGCTTTTATTTCTGACTGGCCTCAAGGGCCCCCCTGCCACCCAGCCCCGGATCGGCTCCCTGCCTGCCTGCACCGAGGGCCCCTCCAGTCTCCCTGGGCCCCCACGAGGATGAGAAAGCCCAGGGGGGGCTGCTCAGAGGGGTCGGGGAGGGGGCTCGGCCCCGGGGCTCTGTGGGCTGGCGGAGTTTGGCGCAATCCAGAGAAAGTTATCGGGAGTCCCAAATAAATAAGGCCAAAGGAGTGCGACTCCTCTTCCTCTCGGGCTCTTTCAAAGTCCACGGAGGGTCCAAGGGAGACCCCGCTTCCCTGGAGGAGAAGACCTGGCCGAGGCTCACGCAGGGGCCCCTCAGTCGCAGCAGCAGCAGGAGGAAGAGGAGGTACAACAGCACAACTGGTTCGGTAGATGCCAGGATGGCAGCCAAGGTCAAGGAAAGGCGACAGGGCCTTCTTGGAAGCGGCTCTTCTGGTCCGGGCGGCCCGCGGGGGACGAGACCTCCAAGGGCCGCTCAGGGTCCCGGACCTTCCGGGGGGGGGATTTGGCCTTTTGCCCCTCCAGCCAGAGGGGGGCTGCTGAGGTGGAACGGCCAGGTGTGCTCGCCCCCGGGGCTCGGAGGGCCGGAGGAGTCCAGCGCAATCCGGCCACCGCCCCTGGGCAGCCACAGACGCCCCTGCGTGTCCGCGTGCGGTGGCAGGATTGCGCTGGACTCCGCCGGCACTCCGAGCCCCGGGGGCGAGCCCACCTGGCCGTTGCCCCTCCGCCTCCAGCCCTTCGCTCCAATGGCTCCTGTGAAGGCCGAGCGGTGCGGGCGATTGGGAGCGCCGTCGAGTCCCGGGGAGCTGGGAGCGGGTCCCTTGAGTCCGCGGAGGGAGCCTCGACGGCCGAGGGGCGGAAGGCGGGACCGGCGGGCGAGCCCCAACCGGCGTCCCGGCTCCGGCAGAGGGCAGCTGCGGGGCTGGGCTCCAGCGGGGCCGAGGCGGCGGAAGAGTCCCGGCTGCCTCTGGGGGAGGAGGGCACCTCCCCGCCCTTCCCGTCCGCCGGGGCCATCGGAGGGAGGCTGCTCCCACGTGGGCGGCCGGAGCTGGAGGACGTGCGTGGACGGCGGAGGCCGAGCGGGCAGTGGCCGCGACGTGACAGGGACAACCACCGGCCAGGCAGCCCCGCCGTCGGTTTTACCTTGCCGACGGGCCCCCGGCGCACCCGACGAGGCGAACCGCCAGCCACTTCCAGAGCCGGCACGACGGCCGCGGCGCTCGGAGGCCCCTGAGCTGCGCTGCGCGGAGGCCATGCGGCGGGGCCCGGGGGCGGCGCTGCTCCTGCTGGCGGTGCTTCTGCCGGCCTCCCCGTCCCACCAGGCCCTCGCCCGCCGCCCGCCCGCCGCCGCCCCCCGAGGGCTGAGCGGCCGCGAGCTGCAGCGGGAGGTGCTGGCGCTGCTGGGCCTCCCCGCCGGACCCCGCCGCCCCCCTCCCGCCCCCCGCCGGAGCCGCCCGGCCGCCCCGCCGCCCGCCGCCGCCCCGCGCTTCATGCTGGGCCTCTACCGCGCCTGGGCCCGCCACGACGACGCCCGCCACGGCCGCCCGCTCAGCCCCGACGCCGCCGACGCCGCCGACACCGTCATGAGCTTCGTCAACCTGGGTGAGTGAGCGGGGCCGGGGAGGCGGAGGGGAGGCGGGGGGCCCGTCTTGAGCCGCCCAGGGCGCCGAGGGGAAAGCCCCCACGGAATCCCCGACGCCCGGAAGGCGCAACCTCGCAGGGTCCCAGGCGGGGGGCGCTCCCGCCTCGCAGCCTCCCCGAAGGCGGACCCGACCGAACCGGACCGAGAGGCTCCTAGGAGTCCGGTCTCAGCCGCTGGGCAGGCCGAGCGCGAGGCTTCGGGGCCGGGAGCCGTTGCCGGGCGGGGTGCCTGGTCTAACATGCCCCCCTTCTAGACTTCGGTGGAGCGGCAGGTGCGCCCACGTGGCCCGGCGCTTCGTCTGCAAGTGGGCGGAGGCCGGGGAGGGGCGCGCGGGGGGCTCTTGCGAGGGAGGGCTCCCTCTCCCCCCTCGAGCCCGTCCGGAGCCGGGGGGGGTGGGCGCCGCAGCCCCCTCGGGTGAGTCGGGCCGGCCGTGGCGGCCGCGAGCGCAGCGGCAGCGGGAGCGGAATCTGGTCGAGCCGGTTCCCGCCCTGCCGAACTGCTGACTTACTGAAACTCAGCGGGGCCGTCCGGGAAGCGCAGCTGCCCCCCTGCCAGCCTTTCCCCACTGCCAGCGGGGCCCTTGTGTGCAGGGAGCGGTGGGATGCACATCTGCACGGGAGGGGGGCATGGAATTATGGGTGTGACCACGCCCCCCCCCTTGGCACACTAATAATAATAATAATAAAAATAATGTATGTATTAGATTTGTATGCTGCCCCTACCGGGAACTTACCAAAAAAGGCCTGTCATCACAGCCATAGGCTGCCCTGCTTGCATAAAGGGTTGGACTAGAAGACCTCTAAGGTCGGGGCTGCGAGTGGGTCCGTGGCCTGCTTGGGACTGAGCTGGGCAAGCAACGGGGGTGTTTCTCCACTTCCTGCCTGCCTCCCCCTCTAACTACGCTGCGACAGAAAGGTTCGTCCAGGGACCCTCCTCAGAACTGCCCTGTGGCTCAACTTGGACAAAAACATTTCTCCTGTGGGGGGGGGGAGAACAACCCTTCCAACAATAGCAGGGAAAGAGGGGACCCCTGGCGGGACAGGGAGGCCGGCAGAAGCACCACCAGCAGGAGCAGTGCCGCCCCCGGGCCCCGCCACAGCCACATGGGCTCCGTGCAGCGCAGCTCAGGGGCCTCCGAGCACCACGGCCGTCGGGGAAGGTTTCCAAGGTGAAGCAGAGAGAGAGGAAGAAGCCGACTTTATTCCATGGGCGAAGGCATCAAAGTCTCCAGTACCACGCAATACAATCAGGCAAATCCCATCCAGAAATTTCCCCTTCTTCTTCTTCTTCCCAGCCGGCTTTCTTATAGGAACATTATCTCTATGCTGCTCTTGCTATGTGCATGCAGTTCACATGATGCGATCATTCATGCACACAGGACAATGCGCATTCATGGTGTTACCTATTGCAAGGGCCAATCTAGGGAAGTTTTAGCAGTAAGCTTTGGGGTGTCAGCCAATGCGCTAGAATTCCCCCAGGCCTTGAGGCCTCCCCAGAGCTCCGTGGTTGCAAAGCCTAGAGTTCAAAACCCATGCTCACAGCATAAGGGGACAGAGCAGCCCTATGTGGTTAGGAACTTTAGGGCCTGCCCAACAATGTGCCCTTAGACCTACACAAGGAATACTACACCAGGGTGAGATTGCTTCATGGCCACCACAAACCAGTCTCCTGAAAGAAACTTTTTGGTAACGTCCACCCTTTTAGAATTATTTCCTTCTATTATTTCTTTCCTTCATTTATATGCTGCCCCCGCCTAGTTAGTAAGGCTGACCGTTTACTGATTTAGAAGTTATAATTCATCATTGGCTTCAATGGAGTGTTAGGGAAGGTGTAGGTTTTAATATTTCATTAAATTATGAAAGTGACATTTGCAAAAATAAAAAAAATCTTACTAATTTTGCATTAGGTTAAAAAAATTAATCTCTCCCCCATTGATGGCATTGCAATGATTTTTTTTCTTTCTGGAGCAAACCCCAAAAGTGAAACCGACCCCCCAACTCCTGCCCGAAGTCACTTCTGGTGCAGGTCTCCGTCTGCAACTCTTACTGTGCACATCAAAGCAATCACAGCGTGGGCTTCTCTGTGGCGACACCCCGAGAGGGAGATATTGTTCTTGCGTCAGAAAAACAGCCGAGAGCATCTTAAACTTGGGATGCCCGTCCACAGCCTGGACTTTCAACGGAAGTGGCCGGAGTGTGTGTGGCGCTGCCCATCCCAGCCACAAGAAGGGCAGAAACCCAGGCCCGGGAGGAGGAAGCGGAGGTTGTCTTCTGGGAGGATGTTTCTGGGGAAGGAGGAATGCTGGGGAGCCACCCAGTTTAATAGCTTGCTTATGTCCTCGGAGTGGCCAGCTGGGCCGTCCAGGAACCAGCTGGCTGGACTTTTGGCCCCCTCATGGCCTTCAGCAGAAGGGCCTCTGGAGAAGGTTCTCCTGGTGCTCAACAGGGGCAGCTGCAACACACACACGCAGCCCCCCTTGCATTTTGCATCAGGTCTCTGCAGGGGACGGGGGTCTCCTTCCTGGCTCAGCCGGGCCGCCCAGTTCCCAAAGGCTGGAGCTGTGGCCAGAGATAGGAGAGCTCCCACCTGAGAGCCTGGGAGGATTCGGCCTCCCCTCCGCCAGCTCCTGGCCAGTGCGTCAGTGCCCTTCCCCTGCAGCACATCTCCTCCATACACAGCCCCCCCCCCAGAGCCCCATGGAGATTCATCCTGTTGACTTGGGATGCTGAAGAGCCAGGGGGCTGGTGGAGGGGCTTCAGCTCTTGATCAGGTGACAGGCAGGGAGTGGCAGGAAGCGGGCACGGACGGTTGAATGAAGAGAAGGACCAGGGGAGACATGATAGCAACCTTCCAGTATCTCAGGGGTGGCCACAAAGAAGAGGGAGTCCAGTTATTCTCCAAAGCACCTGAGTGTAGAACAAGAAGCAATGAATGGAAACTAAATAAGGAGAGAAGCCACTTAGAACTCAGGAGAAATTTCCTGACAGTCAGAACAAATAACCAGTGGAACAGCCTGCCTCCCGAAGTTGTGAAAGCTCCAACACTGGAAGTTTTTAAGCAGATGTTGGATACCCATCTGTCTGAAGTAGTTCAGGGTTTCCCGCCCAAGTAGGGGGTTGGACTAGATGACCTCCAAGGTCCCTTCCGACTGTGTTGTTGATATTATTATTATTAGCCGCTCTGAGTCTGAGAGTAGAGCAGGTCTCCTGCCTCTGGGGGTGGCTGGAGTAGAAGCCCCCCCCCCAAGGCCTTTGCGGAGGGGGCCTCTCTCTCCCTCTGCCATGAAAGAGCCCCTCCCCTTGAAAAGCCCCCCCTCACCCCCTCTGCTCTGCAGCCAGCCCTCCTTCCTTCAGGGAGCCCCTCCCTCCAGTGCTTCCCAGGGATGCTTGGGAGGCGTCTGGCAGCAGAGCCGGGCCAATCCGGAAGGGCTCTGGCAGGCAGCGGTGGGCTCCATTTTTTTTATACTACTGCTCTGTGGGCATGGCTTAATTTTGTGGGGGTGGCTTGATGATCATGTGACTGGGTGGGAGTAGTTTGGCAGTCATGTGTGGGGTGGTTTGGTGAGCCTGTGCCTGGGTGGGTTTGGCCAACCTGACATCACTCATGTCAAGGGTCAAGGGTGCTGGGTCTCCCCTCACCTCAAAGGCCTCAATGTGATACCATTTCCCTGTCTGTCTGTCTGTCTGTCTATTTATTTATTTATTTGTTTGTTTATTTATTTGTTTATTTGTTTATTTATTTATGTTTAATGCCCTCTTTCTCCTTAGACTCAGGGCAGCCTACAACATGTTGGCAACAGCACTTTTGAAGAGAGGCAGCCTATGGCGCCCACAATCCGGGTCCTCATTTACTGCTGCTGAACATCCAAAACATACTATTTAATCCCATGTATAGATGCCATATGTTTATTTATTTACTTACTAAAATTGGAAGGGACCTTGTAGGTCATCTAGTCCAACCCCCTGCTCAAGCAGGAACCCTATGCCACCCCAGATAAATGACCATCCAGTTTCTTCTCGAAAGTCTCCAGTGTTGGAGCATTCACACAACCTCCGCAGGCAATTTCTCTTCCACCGGCTGATCACTCTCACCCTCAGAAAGCTTCTCCTTCGTTCCAGGTTGAATTTCTCTTGGGTCAGCTTCCATCTGTTGTTCCTAGTCTGGCCTCCTGGTGCTTGGGAAAACAGCCTGACCCCCCCCCTTCCTCAGGTATTGGACGACTGCTACCCTCCCCTGGAGCCAGCCGTGCTCAAGAGCCTGTTTAAGGGCTTTTTAATATTAGATTTGTTTTAGCTAGAATATTGTTTTTATTATTGTTGTGAGCCACCCTGAGTCTTCGGAGAGGGGCGGCATACAAATCTAATTAATTAATTAATTAACAAACAAACAAACAAACTACCATCCGGTCTCCAACCTTCCTTTTATGGGGAAGGTTGTGGAGAAGGTGGTGGTGCCCCATTCCGCCTGCCAGAGATGAGCCTCCCCGAGAACCGTCACGCCACTGCCGCTGCCTTCCAGACCCCGCAAGGCTTGTGCCGTTGTGTGTGCGAAGGGCAGCAGGGCCCCAGCTGTGCCACTGTGATGAAGCTGCACATCAGCCCTGCAGTTTGTGCATGCAACGGCACAACCAGCCTTGCAGACAGAGCCCCTGGCCCACCGGGCAGCCCCTGGCCCAGCGCCAAGAACCGGCAGGGAAGGCGGCGATGATGGGACATCCAGTCTCACACCTGCTGCCTACTAAACAATAACACACACACACACACACACACACACACCCATAATAAGGCCAAGACCTATTTCGGGGTTCAAAACAAATATGGCCCTGTCTTATTTTCGGGGAAACTCGGTAGATGTTCACATTAATTTTTTTATTATTCTCCCCGTATCTTCCCAGGTGTTGATGCGAGACTGGTCTGTAGTTCCCTGGGTCTCGTCCTCCCCCCACCCCCTTTTTTTGAAAGAAAGGATGGAAACCTCATCAGCTCTTCTGGTTCCCTGGTGCTCCAGGGTTTTTGAAAGTTATGGTCCAGTGGCTCTGAGATAGCACCTGCCCTCCTGCAGGACTCTGGGATGGAGTCCATCAGGCCCCAGTAATTTGTATCTATCGAGGTCAGACACGACCCGTATTTCCTTGCTTATTTTAATTTTTATTTCCAGCCTGCCTTTTATGGTTATGTTTTTCGTAGGTTGGGCTGTAATTTCTTTTTGCATGAAGCAAATAATTGATGCAAATAATGAATTGTCGTCTTCTCTCTTTAGTGACCGACTGTTTCCCTGCCTGTTTTTCTTGTTATTTATATGTTGAAAGAACTGTTTTATTATTTTATTTATTATTTTATTAACCTTTTGTTGCAAGTCTTTGTTCTGAAGCCATTTCAGGGGGGCAGAAGAGCTGCACCCACCCTCAGCTTCACCTCATTCATTGCCGTGGGGGCCCCCACCACCTTTGTGTCCTTAAGATTTACTTCTAGGATGGAGAAGCAGTGAAAATAATGGGGGAGGGGCAGATTTGGCAGACTTGAGGCCTCCCGGACCCTGCCCCCCTCCCTTCCAGGCCAAGGCTGTGCTAGAATCCGTCCTGGCTTTGTCTGCGAGATAGAATTCCGTCCGCACCTCATTTCAATTATTTTGAGGCTCCCAATTCTTTATGTGGTTCAGCTCACCAGCATTTCCTTTTAATTTAGTGTCTCCAAAGGGCACACGGAGCTTCCCAGGGCAGCTGGGACTAGTGTAATTGCAGTAGAGGTGTAATTTACAGAATAAAATAGCACACACACATACACAACACATGTCAAGGGAGGGGGGGCACACGGCTAAAAATATAATGAAACAGAGAGAGACATAAAATGCATTTTGTGTGGATCTGCAGATATTTTTTTCCAGTTTGCACTCTAGAAAGCCTATGCAGAACAAGCAACAATAGAGCTTTACACTATTAACTACAAACAGTGTTGATCCTATGTGCTAAAAATGCTCATAAGATTCTTGGATCCACTTGGAAAGCAGCCAAGTTTGGTTTCTTTTAAGATCTATTCACTCCGCCACCCACCGACCTGGGGCTCTGGATGGTGTGCACGGATTAAAGGATGAAACCGATGCATTAAACGCCTCACGAAGGAGGGTCCCTCCAGGAGGAAAAGACCCAGCATCCACTGCCAGTGAAGGGAAGCACGATTTCTTGGTGCTATGGAAGCAAAATGAAAGGGGTTGTGCAACTTAATACAACTGTCAGACTTTCGAGAGCCTCCTGGATCCTCCAACCTCTGCAAGCCCTTGTCAGCCCTGAAGTCGAGCAGCTGCCTGCTTTGAATAATAATAATTAATAATAATAATAATAATAATAATAATTCATTAGACTCGTATGCCGCCCCTCTCCAAAGCCTCCTTCCCCTCCACACACAGTTCCTTTTTTTGTCGGAGTTGGAGTTGTTGGACTATTGAATGGCTCAAGCAAAGTCCGGACAGCTTGAGAAAGCAGCCACGGACTCCGAATGGACGGCTTCCTGCGCTTCAGATGAGCCCAGGCGAAACCCTTGACTTTAAGAGAGGAGCTGCTGAGCGCCTTTGCAGTATTACCTTTGCCATCGGTTCAGCCTTCCCCCTTTTTATTTATTTTATTTATTCATTCATTTAATTCCTGTAGCTGCTGGACTCAACCCAGTACCTCTGGATGGCTTACAAGCTCTAAAAGCTTTTTATATTTTTAAATTAAATCTTGGCAAGGGCTGATTTCCACAAGCTGCGCCAGAATTGGGCTTCCTACTTTGAGGTTTGGGCATGAAATTGGGCAGAAGGTCAATGGGTTTGACCTGAGGAGGAGCAAAGAGGGACTCTGGCAACCTGCTGGATAAAAGTGACCGCTTTTAAGACCAGGGTAATCTATAAGGTGTCAGGCTTCCGAAGAGCATCCGAGAAACAAATCCAAGTCCAGGGCTTCGCCTTCTTCAAAGTTCCAATTTATAAACAGGGCCATGTTAGCACCACTGGAGAAACACGAATCTAAAGCTACGAGGGTAAAATCTCCACCCAGATTAGAGTTCATTTCCTTGCGTCTCCTCCCACAAGCTGATCGCATGAACCAAACATCTTCTGCCAGTGTATTCTGCAACTCCCAGCAGCTTCCGGCCAGATGCTGACCTTGAGAACCTAAAAGGAATGTGTCATGGTGTGCAGACCCTCCTCCCCCCAAGTTTCCACCGCAAGGAACATCCCAAAAGAACAGAGCATAATGTGGGAGGCCAAAACCTCCAAGCATTCTGGCTTCGGCCTGACAGGCGGCCTCCCCTCAGGAAACAAATTAGAAGCCCAAGTGAAAGAGGATCCTCCCAGGAGAAAAACACAAAGTGGACTTGCTGGAGCTGAAGCATCACCAGATTTTACAGAAGATGGAATGGATGGCGCTATTGTCCTCTAGGAGCATCGTGGCTCTTACTTCTGCAGCAGTAATTAGGCTTAGTTAGATGTACTTTAATGTGAAAGTTTAATTGGTTCGTAATTATATCTCTTATTATGGAATACGTGTAAACTCACTGGAGTGATGGAGCTGCCGCCCATTTGTTCTCTCGCTTCCTCCTCCCCTTTCCAAAATGTGCCAACGGTGATTGTGAATGAAAGGCCTGTCCCAGGACCAGCCCTGTGTTTTCCGGAGGGAGAGCATTAATTCCAAGAGTTTGGATTTGAATTTCATCTGAAAAACAAACACTGACCCTTTCATCCTCGTCCAGGAAAGGACCCTTGAGCCAGCCTTTGCTTTCTAATTAGATTTATCTTTTTAAGCATTCAGAAACACTTTGTGCACCGTGAAGGCATTTAACAAATGTTTGTTTTGTCAGAACACCACAGAAAACGCCGCCTGGAGCAGAGGGTGCAAGTTGCGGTGCCAAAAGGGAGCGTGGCTCTTAAATATCGACTATGAAAGATTCCTTTCTTGGACGCTCCAGGCTCCCCAGGGGGCCCTGCTCCGCGTTGAACCAAAGAGGTGGGCGGTGGGCTCTCAAATAGAAAGAGGCGTCCACCCCTGGTCAGTCTGGGAACTGTAATGAAGAGAGTTGTTTCCCCCTTAAGGAAACCAGCCGTATAAAATCCGTGCGGGGCTCGAGCTGCTCCAGTCCGATTCCTGAGAGAAGAATATCCCCCAACTCCCTTGGGTTAAAGGAAAGAGTTCTGTCACTGAGCCTGTGCTGGTTGTGGGTTGTGCTCGCGCCATCTGTGAAACCACCAGGCTGGATGGATACAAAAGTGAGCTGTAGGTTTCCACTCCTGCAACCTGCCTGTGGCCAGCCAAGTGGAGGGGAGGTCAAGTGGTCTGTTGGGGGTGTTTGGGGAGGACTGGCCCACCCCCTCCTCCTCTGGCTCCAGCTCTCTTCTGCCCCTCCATCAGCACTGTCTGTAGTAGATGTAGTAGTAGATGCTTGGAACAAACTTCCAGCAGACGTGGTTGGTAAATCCACAGTAATCAAATTTTAACATGGCTGGGATAAACATCGATCCATCCTAACATAAAATACAGGAAATAGTAGAAGGGCAGACTAGATGGACCAGGAGGTCTTTTTCTGCCGTCAATCTTCTATGTTTCTATGTTTACATTTGGAAACATCAAACTGCAGTTTCCATTGCTTTGACCACTTATCTAGTAAAGCTAAATTATTTGCCATATTACAGATGCCTCCAGGAATATCAACCCTATTTCATACTTTAGAGTCATCGGCAAATAGGCAAACCTTCCCTGCTAAACCTTCCCCTATGTCACTCACAAACATATTAAAAAGAATAGGACCCAGAACAGACCCTTGTGGCACACCGCTTGTAACCTGACTCTGCTCAGAATACTCGTCATTAATAACAACCCTCTGATATCTATGCTTCAGCCAACTGCAAATCCAGTGAGCTATCCAGGGATTAAGTCCAATCTTCACTAACTTATCTATCAGCTCTTTATGTGGAACCGTATCAAAGGCTTTGCTGAAGTCCAGATAGGCAATATCCACGGCACCACCTTGATCCAACACCTTTGTGACATAGTCAAAGAAATCAGTGAGAGTAGACTGACATGATTTGCCTTCAGTGAAGCCATGCTGATTGGGTCCAATAAGTTATTGGTTTTTAGGTGCTGATTTATCGTCTTTTTATTTATTTATTTATTTATTTATTTTATTTATTGGATTTTTATGCCGCCCTTCTCTTTAGACTCAGGGCGGCTTACAACATGTTAGCAATAGCACTTTTTAATAGAGTTTGTACCCTGTTTCCCCGAAAATAAGTCACCCCCGAAAGTAAGACATTAGGATTCCCAGTACCCTGGTTTCTAGTCTGGTGACTTCACCATTTTTTCCATAATAGAACCCAAATTTTGGAAACTTTCAATTCAGTAGATTATAGTTGCATTTGCCTTTCATGCCTCACGTGGTGTCTCATATTTGCAATCCACTGCTCTTTGCAAGATCACTTCTACAAGTGTTTTACCAAGGTAGATATCATTATTTTAGTTTGCATGTGACACACGTTGATTGAACATCATTTGTCTGTCTTAGCCGTCCGAATATATTTTAGACTGCTGCATTGCTTTTAATTAACCGTTATTATTCCTTGAATTTGTATTTTACTTCTGAAGTCATTTGTCAGCGTGTCCTCTGAGAGCTGACACGGAGCAGAGAGTGTGAACAGGGGAGGCCCAAATAAACACCTTTGCTTTTTTGGTGGGTGCGATTCCGTGCAGTTGAGCTGGAGAGAGGCATTTTCCAGAAGAAGCCTTACTGGAAAGAATTCCGGTTCGACTTAACCCAGATCCCAGCGGGGGAGACGGTCACAGCGGCCGAATTCAGAATTTACAAGATGAAAAGTTACACCTGCCACGTGAACCAGACCCTTCGCATCAGCGTCTACGAGCTCGTCCAGGAGCCCCCGAGCAGGTACAGAGACCCAGACACTGGAGTCCAGGCCTTGGCGGGTGGGCTGGGGGCTCCGGCCTCCGTCTCTCTGGGTAAAACGTTTCAACTGCAGGTGGACGAATCAGCTGCCGGGAAGAATTCTCCTTCTTGCCAGCGAACGACAAGGAGACGCTCCGCTCGGCTCATTTGGCTTCTGCTGTCTCAGTCAAGCGGCTGCAGCAAACTGCAGAGAAAACTGATATTTGTACATCTGTTAATAAATATCAGACAATGTAATAATAATAATAATAATAATAATAATAATAATAATTTATTATATTTGTATGCCGCCCCTCTCTGAAGAGCGGCAGAAGTCAAAGATTTATAATTAAAACTTGGAGGAATTCTCTTATCTTTAGACGTGTGTGTCTATCCAGACCAAGGGTCTGTCAATTTAAGACTGGAATTAAGGTTGGGACTGGAATTTCCATTGCTAAACAAGGGGGTTGTTCCAATTTAACAAACTCTTTGCCACAATTGTTACGTGAACCACTTCCAGTTGTTAGGTCACTGCTGGTCAAAAGCTGGCTTGGGATGGTGGCCAATGGGGATCGTCTAACCCTGGGGTGCCACAACCCACTCTCATAAATTCATGCCGGTGGCCAAGCGCTCTAATTTAGATCACGTGACCATAGTTCCCTCTAAGCTGAGCAGTGAGCAATCGCTCACTTAAAAATCATCATCAACTCAGAGTTTTCCAAACCTGCCCAGAAGCCGAGAGGGAAAGAGAGAGAGGGAAGGAGAGAGAGAGGAAGAGAGAGAAACAGATAGAAAAAAGAGAGGAAGGAAAAGAGAAAAAAAGAATGGGAGTAAGGAAGAGAGAAAGAAAATAAAAATCTAGTTTGAAACTAGCTCAACTATTTAAGTGGCATTTTGATATTGATAGAGTTGCCCTATTATGAGCTCACTGTTATAGACACACAGGACAGTATTTTATTTTGAAATTCTCTGAGGCAAAACAGGGTGGGTTTTTTATTTGTTTGTTTGTTTGTTTGTTTGTTTATTTATTATTTCTGTGCCGCCCAGTCCCGAAGGGACTGCCGCTCAGACACTATACTTTTCTGCCCACCCCAAAAAAAAATTAGAGGGAACACTGCACGTGACTATGTGGAGGCTGCAACAGTTGTAAACGTGAGAACTCGCCATAACTCACTTTTTGTGTGTGTGAAGTTGTAACTTTGAACGAGTATTAAAGAAGAGAGGGTGAGTTGAGGAGCAGTCTAGCTCTTATCAACTTTCCCTGTTCAGCCAGGGATGAGCACAGGGCCTTCAGTGGGGTGTCTCCGAAGGGCCACTGCCTGCATCACCTGCTAGTTTATTGGCAGACCTGGAGATCGGTGTGGCCCATGCCAGTCCTACCCAGAGCCTTCCTGGGCCAGGGGAGCCGCCGTCACCTGCTTCCTTTGCCAGAATTTGGGAAGGTGGGAAGGCGAGGGCGGTGGTTCCTGCCCTGAGCCTGCCATCAGGGGGGGGGGGCATGAAACCCAAGTGCAGAGGCCTCGGTCTGGAAGGGTCTGCTCCAGAGCCAGCGGTGGGTGGGTGGCTGGGATGCCCTTCATTCCTTGTTTAATGCTGTTCTGTTCGGGTCCTATGTGACCCGAAACCAAGTTTGAGTCCCCTGTAAAACATTTTCCCTGCATATCTGAAACTTGAAATTTCATGACTTTTCATCATTTCAGGGGTTCTCTCTATGAGAATTTTTTTTGGGGGGTGGGGGGCTTAGTTTTTGCTGGGCAAAAAAAGTTACAAATCTTCTGTTCCCGGGTCACCCTGACCCGGACCGAAAACTCTTCATTTGCAGTGCTTATGTTTGGTCTTTTTGAAAGCTTTTTTCACTTGGAAAGTAGTCTGAACATTTCTGCACACAATGATATGAAAATTGAAATGAAAAAAGTAAATCTTATTGGTTTATTTTGCGGATATAATGCAAGCCCCCCCCCCCCGTTTTTGTGAATTTTTTTTCAATTTATGGATAGTTTTGCTTGCAAAATCCATTCTATTTTACTAAAGTTGGTGTGGGATTGGTAGCTTGAACATTTCTGAATATAAGAAAAATATAAAGGAACTGAAAAAAATGATTCTTATTGGTTTTTTAAAATCAGAAATAAGGCCTCCCCCCCCCCCTCGGCTGCTTGCAACCATTTTCACTTTTTATTTTTTTATGCTCCAAATCCGAAATATTCTTTAAAATCTTAGGCATTCATTTACTCAATTTAACAATGCTGATCATCAAAAAATATTTTTGGGGTGGTGGCTAATTGTTTTCTGGGCAAAAAAAAATCATCACTTCGAGTTTGTTTCTGTTCATATGTGACCGGACCAAAAATAATTTTTTAAGGTACTTGAATTTGATCTTTTTGAAAAAATTTTCAACTGGAAAACTAGTTTGAACATTTATGAACATAATGATATGAAAATTGAACTGGAAAAATTGAGACTTATATTTTTATTTTGATCAAAAAGCCCCTCCCCCCATCCTTTCTGAATTTCGTGTCAATTTCTATTTTTTAAGGCTACAAATCCCTAAGGAATTTCCCCCCAAAAGATTTGATATACTAAATTGAACAATCCTGAACATAAGAAAAATATAAATGAACTGAAAAAAATGGTTCTTATTGGTTTATTTTTGCCACAAAAGGGCCACCACCACCCCTCGGCCTTGCTGTGTGCCATTATTGTCACTTTTTATACATATTTGGCTAGAAATATTTGGAATATCCTTTTGAAACATAAGAAAAATAGAAATGAACTGAAAAAAATGATTCTTATTGGTTTATTTTTGAATATAAAACCATGTTGTCTTATACTCGAGTATAAGTCTATTTGAGTATAAGCCTATTTGAGTATAAGCATGGGGGCCCATTTATGTGCAAAATAAACCAATATGCATCAATTTTTCCACTTCAATTTTCATATCATTATGTTCAGAAATATTCAAGCTACAAATCCCACACCAACTTTAGCAAAACTGAATGTATTCTGCTAGCAAAACTATCCATAAAGTGAAGACTATTTCACAGAAACGGGGGGGGAGGCACATTTATGTGCAAAATAAACCAATAAGGATTAATTTTCTCAGTTCAATTTTCATATCATTGTGTGCATAAATGTTCAAATTTGTTTCCAGGTGAAAAAAGCTTTCAAAAAGACCAAATATAAGTACCTAAAATGATCAATTTGCAGTCCTGGTCAAATAGACCCGGGAGGGAGGCACATTTATGTGCAAAATAAGCCAATAAGGATTAATTTTCTCAGTTCAATTTTCATATCATTGTGTGCAGAAATGTTCAGACTACTTTCCAAGTGAAAAAAGTTTTCAAATTGACCAAACATAAGCACTTCAAATGAAGAGTTTTCGGTCCGGGTCGTATGTGACCCGAACAGAAGATTTGTAACTTTTTTCGAACAGAACAGCAGGGTTAAGCCATTCCAGAGTTCAAGCTCTGTAGCCCAGTGGCTGCTTTCATTCCACCCGAATGTTCTGCCCCTCCAGGGAACCTGAGCTGCTGTTCTTAGATCTTCAGGAATCCCTGGCCAGCACAGGTGGATGGCTGACCTTTGATGTCACAGCTGCTAGCAACCACTGGCTGTTGAACCGGAAATACAACTTGGGGCTGAGACTCTACGTGGAGACAGAGGGCGGTAAGGCTAAATGTCTTGTTTTGTCCACCTGAGTTTTCTACCATACCTGTTTGAAGGGAGAAGATACCAACTCAGTCAACAGAGACTTCGGTTCATCTAAAGCAGGACTGGCACCCGTGGACTGGTATGTGGTTTGTTGGGACCCGGTCCTTGCCAGTAGCGGGTGAAGTTCCATTGGTGCAAGTGGAGCATGTGCGCTCCAAACCATTCCCTGCCACCCCTGCCACTGCTGCCAGTCCACGGAGCTGGAAAGGTTGGTGGGGGCCGTGGATCTAAAGGAAAGGACAATCCTGTCGCTATGCGGAGATATCACAAGCGGCTGCTTCCTTAATTCTGCTGAGGTTTTCTGCAATCAGCTAGGAATTGAATTAAAGAGATGTTCTCCAAGGTAGTTAAAACATCACCCACAGGTCGGCCCCCTTCCCTTCTGCAATGTTTATTCAGAAATAGTTGTTTTCCTTGCATTAATTAGACCCTTGCAACTTTAATTAGAAGTCTCTGCCTCCTGCTCTTTGTCAGCCATGGTTTCAGAGGAGGGATCGTATTCCTGCTCCCTCCGATTCCTTTGATCAGGCAGATTGAACAGATTCACAGAGGTGGAAGGGATCTTGTAAGTCATCTAGTCCAAGTAGGAGACCTCCCCTGACCAATAGCCGTCCAATCTCTCCTCGAAAGCCTCCCGTGATGATGAAGGCAACTTCTGCTCCATCCCTGGAAGGTTCTCACTGTCAGAATATTTTTCCTATTTCCAGGTTGAACTTCATGTGATGTGTCAGGGGCTGAGGAGGTGTATTCATCAAGATCACACAAGGGTTCTCTCGCTCATTTTTTGGCTTATTCAAACTCCATTCTTGCTTCTGAGCATCTTTTCATTTCTTAAAGTTTAGACTTTCAATCTTTGTGGAGACCAAACTTTGTCCTGACATTATGAAAAACAGCACTAAGAAAAAGTAGCTGGTTGAACAATAACTTGGTCCATTTGTCAGAATTTTATGTCAAACAAACGCATTGGGTATCGTATTTCTCTTTGGAATTTGTGCCCCGAGGGCAGCTGTCAGTCCCACGGCATTTGGGGGTCCTACGCATTCCCTGGCACTGTCGTTTTGGGGGCTGGCCAGTGGGACCTCTGCTCTCCGCCTTCTCTTGTACCAGAGACAGGTGCTTTGAGGGGAGGAGACCCTGCAGGCCCCCCGCCTCCTCTGGAGCCTCTTGCTGCCCCTGGGCCATCCAGTCCCCCCTCCCTCCCTCCCCCATCCGTGGGGCCATCCCGCTGGGAGGGGGCCCAGAAGGAGCTCTCTGGTTACTCTGGATGGTTTCTTCTTTGGCTTTTGAAGGCGAGAGTGTGGATCCCGGACTGGCCGGCCTCTTGGGTCGCCATGGCCCCCTTTCCAAGCAGCCCTTCGTGGTGACCTTTTTCCAGGAGAGCGCAAACCAGGTCCGGCTCCCCCGAGCAGCCAAGCAGGCGAAGCGACAGAGGCCGCAGCCCCGGAAGAGCTACACCTTCCCCAACTCCAACAGGCTCCCGGGGCTCTTTGGTAAGAAGCCGGAAGGCAGGGAGGCGCCCGGCTGAGGGGTCATCACAGGGCCTGGTCAGAAGAAGCCCAACGGCCGATGCCACCCTCAAAGCTCTCTACCTGTTTTTGTGCACAGGCGGGGCCCCCACCCTCCCCACTGGGCTGCCCTCCTGGTGCCCCCAGTGCCCTGGAGCTGCGTCTGCCCACCGGGAGGCAGCGCAGGGCTTGAGGGGCAGCCCAGCCTCCTTTGGGCAGAGACACGCGGAGCCCCTCCAGCCGGCAGCTTCGTGGGCCTCCTCGGAGGTTCAGTCGCACAGCTGCCAGAGTTTGCTTGGTCCTCAAACAGACCCCCAAACACAGCGGGAGACACACGTCCTTGGCCCCTGTCAGCTTCCCCAACTGAAGAGAGGGGAGAGCAGGTGGGCCAAGCGTGGGCTGCCAGCAGGTGTCACCTGGCCGTCTCTAGCAGGCAGCGTCTCTGGCTGGTGGGCGAAGGGAAGGAGGGCCGGTCTGGACTCAGATCCCCAGAATTCCCAGCCCACCCCCCTCTTGACCCATCTGGGAGCCTGAAAGGTTAACAAAACCTAGTTGCAGAACCGATCGCTGCTTCCCTCTTCGGATCGGCTCCTTCTTCGAGGCCCAGGGCCCAGGGACGGTCTCCCCAAAGGGCAGCCCGGAGGCCCCAGTGTCATGGCTAGGCAGGCCTGGCTGGCAGGACAGACAGCCGGAGCCTTTGCCTGCCCTTCACCTCCAGAGCTGGGCCTTAGAGCAGGCAGGGAAAGGCTGGGGGGCCCTCCGCTGGAAGTCCAAGCCAGGCCCAGGGAGTGGGTGGGGGCTGTGGGATGAGTCCCCCCTCCAAAAGGCTGGGGATCCCGTTGTGGAGCATGGGTTGCGGAGCCCCATAATATGAAGACCCACCTCTTTTCTTCCTTCCTTAGATGAGGTCTATGATTCCGAACACAGCCAGATCTGCCGGAGACATGAGCTCAACGTCAAGTTTCAAGATTTTGATTGGCTGGTAACCATTTTAAACTCTGTCCTTTATGAGTCCCCAGAAAAAAATGAACTGTAGGTTCAGGCACCTCTGCCCGTCCTGCCCCCCCCCCTTTTGCCCCCTGCCCCCCAGGGGCTCCGGTCTGGCTTGTGCAAAGCGGAGGTGCTGCAGAGGAATAAACCCCGGTTCCTCTTCCTCCGTCCAGGAGGAAAGTGCCCCTTGCAACGCAGCCTCATCTGCTCAGCTTGACCTTTTGGGAGTGAAAGGAATGGGTCCACCTCGCACCTTCCCCCCAAGTGTAGAGCCTAGAGCCGTGATGGCAAACCTTTTTCCCCTTGGGTGTCGAAAGAGCCTGTGTGCCTGCTATCGCACATGCGTGAGTGCCCACACCATAATTCAATGCCTGGGGAGGACAAAGACAGCATCGCCCCTGCCCCAAGGGCCCTCTGGAGGCCGGAAACGGCCTGTTTCTCAACTTCTGGTAGGCCCAGTGGGCTCGTGTTTCGCCCTCCCCAGGCTCCAAAGTCTTTCCTGGAGCCGGGGGAGAGTAAAAACGCCACCCCCCCATTTCCCCCCGAGGCTCTCTGGGATCCAAAAGTGCCCTCCCAGAGCCTCTGCGTCAGCCAAAAAACAACTGGCCGGCACACATGGGCACGTTGGAGCTGAGCGAGGGCAACGGCTCATGTGAGAAGGCAGAGAAGGCTCCGTTCCGACTTCTCTCTCTGTATCTCTGGTATCAGACGACTCCAGTGGCCTGGCCCAGCCGCCAGTTTTCCTTGAGCCGGTGGCAGCAGGCGTGGCGGGACTGACCTTCATCCTTCTCCTCCCCCAGGACTGGGTGATTGCCCCCCAGAGTTACCCCGCCTTCTACTGTGACGGAGAGTGTGTCTTCCCCCTGAATTCCTCCATGAACGCCACCAACCATGCCATCGTCCAGTCGCTGGTCAGTATTGCTGGCAGCAGGCAGGAGGGTAGATGGGCAGCAATTTTATTATTGGTTGGATTTCGTCTAGGACCTCTAAGGGGCAAAGAAGGCGCTCCCTCCCCCCGTTTTCCCCACAACAGCCCTCCTCTGGACTGGACGGAGCTGGGACGGAGTGCCTGGCCCCAAACCCCCCTGGGGAGCTCCAGCGCTTTCTCCCCTCCACTTCGCTGGCTCTGCCCCAGAGGACTGCAGGGTGGAAGGAGGGGAGCCGGATTCCTGGGGTCCCCACCCGAGCCCTTGCGGGTGGAAGAGTTGCAGCAGCCCCCGGCCCCTTCGCTCAGATCGCCTGGCAACTGAAGCCCAGTGGCTATTCTTTGGGGTCAGCCGTGCGCGCACAAAGGCCCATCCCAGTGGAAGAGCTTTGCCCGTTTGGGTCTCTCCATGGCGGAATGCCCCCCCCAATCGTCTCGGCCGGGGGCCCTCAAACGTTTTAAACAGGGGGCCAATTCATGGTCCCTCAGGCTGTGGCGGGGCTGGACTGGTGAGGTGGGTGTGGCTAGGTGGCCATGTGCCTAGGTGGGCGTGGCCAATTTAACAGTCCATCAAACAATGCAGAGAAATTAAACTTTAATGGGTTTTGCTCCAGGGGTGTTTTCCTTGCTTTCGTTTGCATGTTGCTCTTTGGGTTGGGTTTTCTTTCTGCTCGCTCGTTTTTTCAGTTGTTTAGGAGTTTAGTGGTCCGATTTGGAAAACGTGGTTTTGCAGCAATTCTTCTCAGCCCCAAGAAACCTGAGAAACCTCTCTCGGTCCCTGGCCTCTCTTGGTCCAGCTTCTGGAGGCGGGGGAGGTGAGGAACAGGCAGGCTTTGCCCCGTCTTTGGCCTCCTAGTAGACTTGGGGGGCCCATTTTTCACCTCTCCCACCTCCAGCAGCATCCTGCAGGCCAAACTGGAACCTTTCCGTTCCGGCCCATGGGGCTCGTAAAGGTAAGTCCTGTGCTCGGCTGGAGGGTGGACAGGGCGATGTGGGTGAGGCAGCCTCGGGGTCCTGCGTGGGCCAGATTCATGGCTTTGGTGGTCTGCAGTCCATCGTCTGAGGACCCCTGGCCTAGATGAACAGCATTTCCTCCAGACCCCCAGGGGAAAAGCTGCCTGTCCTGAGCGTGGGAGAGCCCCCGCCTGCTAAGAACCGAGTGGGCCTTTCTCCAGCAGAGCTCCCCAAAGGACACCAGTTCACGTGTCCGAGCTGATCTCCTTCCTCCTGCACTTGAGCTCAGGGAGAAAAGGCTGGACGCAACCTTCCTCCTCCTCCTCCCACGGATGAGGTCAGGAAGCTCTTGGGGACTCTGAAGCTGTTCCTGACCTCAGCCTCAAAATTTGGGGAATAAATATTTTCGCCAGTGGAGACAAACGGCCTTCTCATGGAAACCGCTGCCTTTCCTCCTGGGAGCCCGTGTTTCTTTAAAGCATTTCCATTTCCTTGTGGACAGTGGTGTGTGTGTGTGTGTTGACCTTCTGCTCCGGGCCAGATGCTCAGCTCTGCAGAAGCAGCTTTCTCGCAGGCTTTGCCTGCTCCGGTGACCCCATTCCTCCCCCCGTAGGTCCACCTGATGAAGCCCGGAGCCGTGCCCAAGGCCTGCTGTGCCCCGACGAAGCTCAGCGCCATCTTCGTCCTCTTTTACGACAGCAACAACAACGTCATCCTCAGGAAAAAGCGGAACATGGTGGTGAAGTCCTGCGGCTGCCACTGATCGGCCCTTACTGGCTCCTGGCAACTGCCTGGCTCCCAAATCCTCTGCTTGGTTCTTTCCCGGGATTCTGCCCGGACAAGGGAAGTCCAGCTCTTCTGGTTTCCGGCACTGGCGCAAAGTCCAGCTGATTGTCGTGTGTGCGTGCGTGGCAGAAACCCAGAAGAGGAATGGGCGACGCTGCGCTTGCTAGGCGACATGGCTCCGTGTGCCACGTTGGACACGCGTGCCATAGGTTCACCACCACAGGGTCAGGGATGGGATGGCCAGGGCCGGGGGGGGGGGGGGGGGGGCGGCCAATTCAGCGTCACTCCTCAATCTTCTGTTTTCTGCTGCAAGGGCCTCCTGCAGCCCCCTGCCAGCAGAAGCCGAGCCCGGGGAGGTTGCAGGCGGCTCACCAGGGCTGTTTTCTGCTGCAACAGCTTCCGGGGGCTCCATTTTTACGAGCGCAGGGCTGCAGGAGGCCTCTGCAGCTGAAAACAGGGCCTGGGAGGGCCACGCGCAGCCCTCCCAGTCTCCAATTTCACTGACAGAAGCCCCACAGGCAGCTCCCCCACTGGTCGGATGGAGGAACCCCAGGAGGCAGTTGAAGCATTTCAAGGGGGAAGATATTGAAGCCCAGACTAGGGCTACAGAACCCTTGATGAGCAGCCGTGGCGTTTCAGTGGCCACCAGCAAGTCCACCTGTCAAACGAGTCAAGACGGCTCTCATCACTGCGTGATTCACATTCTGCCTCCAATGTGCCCTATGCGCAACGTTTATAAAAGGGGAGGGGTTCAACTGCATATCGGGGCTGTTTTGATGGTCTCCCTCTCCTTGGGACTCCCCCAACTCCTCAGTGGTCCCTGGCTGGCTGCCCAGTCCTCCCAGAAACAAATCTGGGCAGAAACACCCCAATGGTGAAGCCCTCCTCCCCCCAAACTGACTAGCCGCTGGGTCTAATTGAGCCCCTGGCCCTATTGGCTCTCTTCCCAATCCCTGCGGCCAGCAGCAGCTCCAAAGGGAAAGAAGAGCCGGACGGGGGCCGGATACAGTGGGCGTCTCTTCAAGGTACCGTCTGCTGCCTGCAGTCACCAGGCTTATTGGGTCTGGGTGGGGTCCTTACAAAAGGGCAGGGTCTTCTAATCCAGCCACTTAGTCTTTCTGAACCTTAACTGCGCTACCGATGTAATTGCTGTTAATTCAGTCCAAGACCTTATTGGAATCCTCCTGCCATGGAGATTATGGGCCTTTGTCAGTTATTGCAATAATAGGCAAACCTATATTGCCAATAAAGCATTTCATTATTCTGTATTATTCAAGTCTATAAAATTGTATCTAGGGTAAAGGCTACTTGCTTTTTCAGCTCTTCTATTGTTATTGTTAAGCAAAGGTTAAACCAGGAATGATTGGTTAAAAACCTACAAGCTTGAATTAGCCTAAGGAAATAACTATTCATTTAAAATTCCATTTATTTAAGATAAGTAGAAATCCTTCTGTTTGTCTAGGGCAAAAACCCATTAAGATATTCTTCTGTTTATGGAGGTGCTGAATGGAAGGAAATGGGGAACCCAGATTGAGAAAGGCTGCCCCTGCCTAAATGTATATTCGCTAATAGCCTTTTAAATGCATATAAGAAATTTGAGCAATTACTTTTGTCCAGATGTCAAATGTAAAAGGAGGCAGTATTTGATGGATTATGCATACCAAATTTGGAAAGATGATTGTAATGTAATTTTGGATGGATGGCATGCCATTTTGTACATGTGTTTGGAGTGAAAGAATAAAAAGGTTCTTTGCCCACGAGAGAGAGAGGCTGCTCCAGACCAGCACCGCTACATGAGCAGGGAACTCAAAGCAAGCCTTTAAAGGGGAATTATCTGTTGTAAAAAATACATGAATTTTATAGAAAGAAAAATTCTGTATAAAAGAAATCTCAACAGTTTTACAGTCCTGAACACCTAACTCCGTATCCCGGTGTCCATCCAGAGCGAAGTGATGCTGGGCCTGGTCTTCTCCCGTTGTCCGATGTTCACACTCACATGAATTCCCCACAGTCGGAGATGATCACTTTTTGCTTCGGCTTCCCGTCTTTGCTGCCTTGAGCCTTGGGAGGGGGAGAGAAATTAAAGTGGGGGAGGGGCAAAGCCAGGGGCCGCTCACCCACCGAGGCCCATCCTCACCTCAACCTGCCGCATCACATCCATCCCTTCTGTAACTTCTCCAAAGACCACGTGTTTCCCATCCAGCCAGTCGGTCTTGTCGCAAGTGATAAAAAACTGGGAGCCATTGGTGTTGGGGCCGGAATTGGCCATGGAGAGTAAACCTGGAGAGACACACGGACGTTGTGCCCTTGACCACTTGGCAACTTTTGGGGACAATCACATTCGTAAGGAAATTCTGCAAAGCTTGGGGTCCTGTGGTTCCCGGTGCTGTTGGGACCAACAGTTCTTTAGCCGTTCCCTTCAGTGGGGCTGGAGAAGTGGGATGGCGCAACGGGCACAGTGGCACCACCACTTGGACTGGGGGGGCCAAGCACCTGGATGCCCCACCTTTTCTACAGCCCCGCCACACTACCTGGCGCTGTGTGCTTCAGGATAAAGTTCTCGTCATCAAACTTCTTCCCGTAGATGGACTTCCCGCCGGTACCGTTGTGGTTGGTGAAATCTCCCGCCTGGCACATGAACTGGGGGATAATTCGGTGGAAGCTGCTCCCCTTGAAGCCGAAGCCTTTCTCGTGCGTGCAAAGACAACGGAAGTTCTCTGCAGGTGAGAGGCCCAGTCGGGCAATGAAGCAACAGAAGTGGCAAAGGGGAAGAGCGGAAACAGGTGATGCTGGTTAGAACATCATCCCAGTTAAAAGCAGGGTCAGGGCAACAGTTAGAAATCAGTTACAATTGGCTTCACTCTCTGTTGTTCCTCTCTCGAATCCCAGTGGTTCCAGCTGCTGCCCTGGGACCTGGAGTGGGGCACCACCTCTTGACTCACCTGCCTGAATGCATTATACCTTTGTTTCAGGTTTGATCTTTCCACCTCAATCTCTAGCTCTGTCCTCCAAGGCTTGGCCCAATAAAAGAGCCATGAATATTCAGGTGATAAATTACAATTTGTGGCATTTAATGAAATTATTCTAACTGAAAATTATACATTTTGCAGAGGTACAAAATGACTATGCACTTAAAGCTCAAGGCCACTGCACTCGTATTTCTAAAAACCCCAAAGCTTCCGGCATGTACAGAAATGGAGAGAAATGTGCTGAACCATCACTTCAGCACAAATCCTGTAAATTTAGAGAAGAAGCCAGGGAAGCCACATCCTTCGGCCTTTACCAATGTGCAGAAAAACGTTGCTACAAGTCTGGGACAAACTAGAACGCTTAAAATAGAAACCACAAGGCCAGGCTTAGGAAAAGCCTGTGCCGCTGGTCTCTAAGCGGTCTCCCTTGTGGTCACCATGCCTTGGATGATTCAGCCCTATTTCTTGATTTGCTGCCTTTGTCCTCTCCAGAAATGTCGAAAATGTGGCTTCCCTTGCACCCTTATGGCCAACACATCTGTCCAGCACAAGGAACAACATCCCCCAACCTGGCATCCTCCAGACTACAACTAGAACCTCTGGGGCGCCTTGGTCACCCCAACGCTCCAGGCTGAGGAAGGCTGTCCCTGGAGAAAGAGGCCTGGATGATTCCCCAATTTCTCTCCGTCTCTTAACAACAGGGCAGCCGGCCAAGCTCCGGACTGTGACTTAGCACTGCAACTTCCAATAACACAAGAGCAACTTGAAAAAGGTTCCCAGCAAGCACAATGGATGCCTTTGCTGCTTACCAGTGGTCATCGGGACAATATCTGACCGCAAGAGAATATGCAACCGCCCTGCAGGTTTATTTCCAATCTTGATGTCCATGTAAACCTGGGGGTTGGTCCTGGATTTTTTCACGGGTGGTTCCCCCTAAAAGAAAAGAAACAGAGCTTCCTCCAGGAATCCAGAAGGTGTCTGGCTATGGTCAGCTTGAAAGGAGGCACCTGAGAAGGGGGCGAGGGGAGACCCAGGGGTGCAGGGGCCGCACAGCTAAGTAACGGATTGGAAAGCTCCAGACCCAAATTCAGGTGTTGATGCTGGAGGGGTCACTCCCCTTGGTTCCCCCCCCCCCCTCCAGAGTCACTGGCTGGAAAATATAAGCCATCTTAGCACAATCCACCACAACAATACATATTGCAAACTCCTGCTCAAGTACAACTCTGGAGGCTTCGCAGGCTAAATTTGTGCCCAGCTCACAGAAGCCCCATTAATGCAAACGTAACAAGCATCTTGGGAGACAGGAGGCCTCTGTACCTCTTGGACCTCTGACCGGGCTGCCACCGCTCCTCCTTCCTCCAAATTCTCCTCAAGGGTCTTTCCTGAAAATTTCTTCAGCCAATCGTCATCTGACCAGACTGTCATGGAAAAGCAGAAACAGTTCAGGGAGGTTGTGAGCGGAAGGACCTTTCCCCAGGCAAGAGGGCGGGAGATTCCTTACGACCTTGAATTCTGCTGCTCACCTGGTCGGGAGGAGCCTTCTTTGATCCTCATGGGCTTGGCCAGGTTGACACGGATGGTCCTCCCAAAGAGCTCAGATTCGTTCTAAACGGGGAAGGGGGGGAGAAGGAGGAGGAGGGGCGCCATCACTTTCGACTGGAGGGTTTTCGGAAGAGGAGGTCGCAGCCCTCACCCAGAACAGGGCCCCAAGTGAGGAAGAGGGAGTGGCAGCCGCACCGAGAGCCCACAAGGGCGTGCTTCTCGCAACCAGGAAGAGGAGCACTGCCGTTTCCTGGAAATGTACTTCTGGTCACTGCAGCGCATGTGCATGGGCCAATCAGCTGCCTGGCGCACACGCTCTCACGGGAAAACAGGAGACCAGGCACCAAGGCCAGCTGGTTGTCGTGTTTGCATGTGTGTCAGAAACCCGGGACAGGTGACACTGCGCATGCCAGGCGACATGGGGCCTGAGTGCCATAGGTTTGCCATCGTGGGCAGAGGGTCCCTGTTCCTCTTGCCAAGGAATTCAGCTCAGTATAAAGGCCGTGTTTCTGTGTCCGGCAACAATCATCTTGAGCCTTGTTCCAGCACCCAGATTCCTACCATCTGCCCCCACCGCTTCAACTTCCCTCTGGCCCCATGGAAGGACCCCTCATGGGGGCAAAGAGGCTTCTGCCCAACAAGCCAAAAGCAAGGAGCTACCAAGCCCTTTGTCTTCCATGGCTTCCTGGAAGGACTTGCTCAGTTTTGGAAGCCCAGGAGAAAGACACACTGCTTCTCACAAAACAACAAACAGAGAGAGGCTGAGATTCCCCTAAGGACCTTAACATTGAGAAGAAAGAAAGAAAGAAAATCTTTGAAACCGCTCAAAAATGAAATAAAGGTTTAAAGATAAACCTACCATGTTGTCAATAGCAGCTGCAGCATCCTAAAAGAAAGAAGAGGAATCATTTAAGGCAGAATGACCCCTTACTTCGCTCTTCCTCTCCTGGGGAGGTCAAGACAACAAGTATTGCACTGGCCACAAGGTGGACAAGTGGACGTAGCATGCAAACTTGCTAGGTCTACGGAAAACTTTTACTAAGCTGGTGCACTGCTGAAAATTTTGGTAGAAAAGAAACATACTAAAGTTTGAAGAATGTCAAAGGTGGAAGTGGTTGGAAATATCATTTGCCAGCTTGGAAGCACCTTCTCAAACTGGACCCCACTGGGATGACTGGACAGAATTGGCCTTCAGATGTACCTGATAATTAATCAATGTCAATTCTAGAGATGTCACCTGCCCAAACAAATTTCATGCAATCTCTCCAAGAACTCAGGGATTCACCCTCCCCAGTTGACCGTAAACAGGGAGAAAAGATGGAGAAACTTTGAAAGTGCCCTCCCTGGCTCACCTCAGCCAGCTCAAATTCAATGAAAGCGAAGCCTCGATGTTTTTCTGCAGACAGAAGAGAAGATCAAACATCAGCACTTGAGGAAACAGGCCTCAAAATGCATCTCAGTATCGACTGAAACTTTTCACAAAGAAAAGAGGGGTGTCCAGAGTGGGAAGAGTGTGGGTGGCAGCTGTGGTCCATCCTGGAGGGAACCCAGAGCCCAACTTGACTTTTACTCAGCCCAGTCCAACTTTCCACCATCGCTTTTCCAACCTCAAATTCCTTGTCCATCTGAACTACGTGTTGTCTGGGCATAATTTGAATAAAAGTACAGCAATAACCATAATCATACTAGTAATCTTTATAAATATATCAATATTACATAAAATAATAAAACAATTAATTTTTTCATCTTTCTGTACTTTCAATACAAATTTTTGCTATCTCTTTAAATTATTTTTAAATTCTAACCTCTGTTAGCACACACAATTTGTGGTGGCAAGCTGTTCCACTGGTTAAATGTCCTCACTGTTACTTCTCCCCTTGGTTCGTCCCCTCCAATACCGGTATATTGCTATCATGCCCCCCACCCCCCCAGTCTGTCCTTTCTCTAAAGGGGCCAAACCCAAATCCTGCAACCGCCGCTGTTCTTCAGGGGTTTTGTCTCCAGACCCATCAGCATCTTGGTTGCTCTTCGTTGCGTTTTTCCAAAACATTTTTTCCCTGTAGACTGATGACCAAAACTGGACGCACTACTCCAGGTGTGGCCTTGCTAAAGCTTCACTAAGTGGCGCTAGGGACTCGCCCTGCTTAACTTTTCTGGCTGCTGCTCCCCCCCCCAAACTCCTGCTCAGGTGAGAAGATTCGACCCCGTGGAGAGCAGCCGGGAGGGGGAGGGGCGGCAGCTTCAGCCCCTTGGAATAAACGGGGGTTTCCATCCGTTTGATCTTTTGCCACCGAAATTTCTAATCCAGAGCTTGGAAACGTGTTTCCGGGGTGGGGGGCCGGACTAGAACACTTCCGGGGCCACTTCCGGTCTCCTTCCCCCCGCCCTCACCGGTCTCGTAGTCCAGCGGGATCTGGATGTCGGTCAGGTCTCCGAAGGGGATGAAGGCCGCGTGCAGCACCCGCTCGTCCACCTCCTCCGCCAGCCCGCCTGCAACGAGTCCGGTCAGGCCGAGAGCCTTCCCCCCCCAACGGCAGCCTCCCGGCCCGGCCCCGCCGCCGCTCACCCACGTAGAGCACGCGCTTGCTGGAGGCCATCGCTGCCGCCCCGCACGCCTTCCCAGGGACCACTTCTGGCCGCCGGGCCGCAGTAGCGCTCCTAGAGGTGGGAGGACCCGGAACAGCGGCAACGCATCCAGCCCCGCCCCTCTCAGGCCGTGCGATTCGCCGGGGAAGCCGAGACGCCCCCCGGACTGCCGCCCCGAGCCTATGGCGCCAAAGTGGGTTTCTCTTCAGATCGTATTGGCCAGCCCCTCCTGGCAGAGGGATTCTGGGAGTTGAAGTCCTTGAAGTGCAGAGCCCCGCCCCTTCCCCCTCTTGACGTAGCTCCTCCCCCCGCGCCTTCAGCCGACTCGGCTCCGAGGGCGCTTCAGGCGGCGCAGCGCGGCCCAGGCCCCCGTTTGAGGAGCGGCTGCGGTGCCCTCCGTCCCCCTGGCTCTGCCCGAGGGGAAGCTGCCTGCAGGCGGGGGGCCCAGCTGCTGTTCTGCGCTGAAGGAGCCCGCGGTGCTCCGAGTCCGGTCAACAATGAACGTAGACACAGAATCAAGAGGGGGGGCGGGGGGGTTGACACCTGGCTGGAACTGAGCCCAAGCTGCTTCCCTGATAGGAATCCACACAAAAGCCCCCGGGGGGGGCGCTAAGGGGGAGCGGGGAGGTGTGTTGGCCCCCGGAGACTCTGGGTGCTGGCAGAGTCCAGCGCAATTACGCCGCCGCACCTGGACAGGGAGCAAAATGGCGCCCAGACACTGTCCAGGTGTGGTAGCGGAATTGCACTGGACTCGGCCAGCATCCAGAGCCCCCCGGGGGGGGGAGGACGCACACGTCTCCCCCCTGAGCCACCCCCCCCTCCAGTTGACAGACCAGACTGGTACATTTTTACCCAAACAGGGCAGCACAATCTGCCGGTCCTCTGTGGCAGGATGGGCGCCATTACAAGGCCCAACTTTTTAACACGGTTACTGCTTATAATCGCAGCTTGTGAAGCACATAAGTAGCATGCGCGCAGAATGAATGTAACCCAGGTACAATTTTCTGCAGGTTTCAGGACTGGCACAGAGAGCACTTTAGCCCAGGTCGTGAGGGAGAGCCTAGAACCTTCCTTTCTCATTTAGAAGCCAACACAAAAGAAATGGGGAAATTGGGAGTAAGTCTCCCATAGGTTCAGGTCTTTATTTATTTATTTATTTATTAATAGAGTTGAAAGGGACCGTTAGGTCATCGAGTCCAACCCCCTGCCTGAGCAGGAAACCCTACAGCGCCCCAGCCAAATGGAAGTCCAATCTCCTCTTGAAGGTGTCCAGAGTTGGGGAGTTCACCACCTCCCCTGGCAGGCAGTTCCATTGGTTGATCGCTCTGACCGTCAGGAAGTTCTTCCTTATTTCCAGGTTGAATCTCTCCTTGGTCAGCTTCCAACCATTGTTCCTCGTCCAGCCCTCTGGTGCCCTGGGGAATAAAGAGACCCCTCCTCACTGTGGCAACCCCTCATGTATCTGTAAACTGCTATCATGTCTCCTCTAGACCTTCTTTTTTCTAGGCTGTCCATGCCCAGTTCTCTCAATCTCTCTTCGTAAGTCTTGGTTTCGAGTCCCCTAATCATTTTGGTTGCTCTTTTTTGCACCTTCTCCAGAGTTTCGATGTCTTTTTTGTAGTGAGGTGACCAGAATTGGATGCAGTACTCCAGGTGGGGTCTGACCAGGGCATAGTAGAGTGGTATTAGTACTTCCCTGGTCTTGGAGCGTATTCCTCTGTTGATGCAGCTTAGGATTGAGTTGGCTTTTTTGGCTGCTGCTGCACATTGCTGACTCATGTTTAGTTGATTGTCCACCAAGACTCCAAGATCTCTTTCGCAGTCACTACTGCTGAGTGGGGTATCTCCCAGGCTGTATGTATGTCTAGGGTTCTTTTTGCCGAGGTGGAGGACTCTGCATTTGTCGGTGTTGAACCTCATTTTGTTGGTATGGGCCCACTGTGATAGTCTGTCTAGGTCTTCTTGTACTCTGAGCCTGTCCTCAAGGGTGTTGGCTACCCCCGCCAGCTTGGTGTCATCTGCAAATTTTATTAGTTCCCCTTTTATTCCCTCGTCCAGGTCGTTGATGAAGATGTTAAAGAGTACAGGACCCAGGACAGAGCCCTGTGGTACTCCACTGTCTACTTTTTTCCATGTGGATTTGGTGCCGTTGAGGACAACTCGTTGGGTGCGGTTGGTCAGCCAACTGTTTATCCATCTACATGTGTAGTAATCTACTCCATTTTTTTCTAGTTTGTGGATTAGGAGATTGTGGTCGACTTTATCGAAAGCCTTACTGAAGTCCAAGTATATGAGGTCCACTGAGTTGCGTTGGTCAACTGACTTGGTTATGGTGTTGAAAAATGATATGAGATTGGTTTGGCATGATTTGTTTCTGATGAATCCGTGCTGGCTATTGGATATGATCTTGTTTGTTTCTAGGAAGTGGATAAGTTGTTTTTGGGTTATTTTCTCCAGTATTTTTCCAGGTATAGAGGTCAGACTGATTGGTCTGTAGTTACCTGGGTCGGTCTTTTTGCCTTTTTTGTGGATGGGGACTACGTCAGCTCGCTTCCAGTCTTCCGGTAGGTCTCCAGTGATCCAGGATATTTGGTAGATGAGGAGGAGTGGTTCCGCTATGGTGTCTGCCAATTCTTTTAGGACTTTGGGGTGAAGTCCGTCTGGCCCTGGTGATTTGTATTCGTTGAGTTCCCTCAGGTAGTCCCTCACTGTGCTTTTGTCTATGTTGAGTTCGGTTCTGGGGCAGTTTGTTGCAGTTAAATTGCAGATTGGTTGGAGGGAGGTTCCCTTTTGTGTGAAGACTGTTGCAAAGTAGGCGTTGAGTAGCTGTGCTTGGTCATTGCTGTCTGTGATTTCTCTACCCTCTTCGTTTTTTAGTGTGACGATTGTTTCTTTGATTTTCTTCTTATTGTTGATGTGTTGGAAGAATCTTTTTTTGTTGTCTTTGACTTCCGCTGCAAGGTGTTGTTCATATTGTGCCTTTGCTGTTTTTATTTTTTGTTTGCAGGAACTGGCTGTTTGCTGATATTCCGCTTTGGTTATGAGTCCTTCTTTCCATTGTTTGTACTTAGCTTTTTTTCCTTTTATGTCATCTGCGAGGGCTTTGTTTAGCCATGCAGGTTTAGCTTTGGTTTTCCTGTTTTTCCTTTTCATGGGGATTGCGTTGTTTTGGGCATCTATGATGCTGTTTTTTAGGATCACCCAGGCTTCCTGAGTGGTTTTTCCTTCTAAGAGTTCGTTCCAGGGGCATTGTTCAAGGTTCGCTCTGAGCTTGTTAAAGTCCGCTTTTCTGAAGTCTGGGACTGTAGTGGTGTTGGGTATAGTAGCTAGTGATTGCACTATGTTGAATTTGAGGATGACGTGGTCGCTCTCTCCCAGTTTCCCTTCTTCTTCTGTTCCCTCTATTGTTTCTTCCCTGTTTGTTAGTATTAGGTCTAATATAGCATTCCCTCTGGTTCCTGTTTCAACTTTTTGGGTTAGAAAGTTGTCAGCTAGACTGGAAAGAAATTTGGCAGATTTTCCGCTTGGTGCTGAGTTAGTTTTCCAGTTGATGTCTGGGTAGTTGAAGTCCCCCATTATTGTCGTGCTGAGTTTGTTGCATATGTCTGTTAGTTGGCATGTGAAGAGGTCGTCCATTGTGTCTGTTTGATTGGGTGGTCTGTAGTATACTCCAATTGTGGTGTTGCTCTTTTTTTCTTTTATGTTGACCCATATGATTTCTAGGGGGTTATCATCTTTGGTTGGATGTAGTTCTGTGGCAGTGTGGTGGTCTTTGATGTATAGTGCAACACCTCCTCCTTTCTTGTTTGACCTGTTCTTCTTGAAGAGGTTGTAACCCATTATCTGTGTGTTCCAGGCGTGTGTTTCGTCCCACCAGGTTTCTGTGATTCCAATTAGATCATATTGGCCCTCGTGTATTAATAATTCCAGTTCGTCCTGTTTGTTTCCCAAGCTTTGTGCGTTCGTGTACAGGCATTTTAGATGTTTGTGTTTGTTTGCAGGTAGAAATTTTTTAATCTCAGGTTTGTTTGTAGGCTTGTCCCGTTCCCCTTCCTTGTTTTGTTCAGTGTTTTGTCGTATAGTTTGGTCACCCTCCCCTCTCAGAGCTAGTTTAAAGCCCTCCTGATGAGTTGGGCTAGTGGGTTGCCTAGGAGGTTCTTCCCCGCTCTAGTGAGGTGTAGCCCGTTGCTTGCTAGAAGCCCTTCTTGGAGATAGTGCAGGCCATGGTCGAGCAAGCCGAAGTTCTTATGGCGACACCATCCTTTAAGCCAGTGATTTATCTGCGGGATTTTGCGTTCTCTGGCGGGGTGTCGTCCTCTAGTGGGGAGGATGGAGGAAAAAACAACCTGAGCACCTGTTTTTCTGATTGTGTTGCCCAAGTGGTCATAGTCTTTCATAATTTGTTTCATGTCTTTCCCTGTGTCGTTGATTCCCGCATGAATCACCAATAGTGGGTAGTAGTCCGTGGGTTTGAGTATTTTGGTGAGGTTTTCAGTTATGTCAGAGATTTTAGCTCCAGGGAAGCAGCACACCTCTCTAGATTGGTTGTCTGGTATGCAGATGGGAGGCTCAGTTCCCCTGAGGATTGAGTCTCCAATTACCAGTACTCTCCTTTTCTTTTTGGCTGGCTTGGGGTGAGGGAGGTTAGCTTCTGTTGTTGAGGCTTTTGGTGGAGTTGTGTTGTGCTTGGTTCTTTGTCAGATGTTTGCAGGTTTTTTTGTTCCGAGAGTACTGAATATTTGTTGCTTGTAGGCAGTGGGGTTGGGAGGAGGAGGGTTGGAGTTGGTGGAGGCTTGTTTTTTCGTCTTAGGGTGATGTGTGTCCAGCTATTTACTGCTTCTGGGGCGTGGATTCGGCTTAGCTCCTCTGGGGTGTTGGTTTTGTTGGGAGTCTGATGGATTTTCTCATTGTGATGTTGGTGCTTCAGGGTTGTTAGGTTTTTCTCTAGGTTTTCGATTTTTTCCTCAAGTAGCTGGATGAGTTTGCATTTGTTGCAGGTAAAGTTTTGGAGGTTCGAGGGGAGGAGTGAGTACATGGAGCACAAACTGCAGCACACCATGGATTCAGTTCCGTCTTCATCTATGCTTGTTCGGGGAGTGACTTCTGTGTGCATGGTTGGTGTATCTTCTCTCTCACTCTCTGTGTTGTTCTTTATGTGTGTGGTAGGTTGCAGGGTGGGTGCGGGAGAGTGCAGAGGTGACATGTCTGCTCTTGTTGCTGGGTTGGTGATTTCCTCTGCTTCCCTGGTCAGCAAACCCGGTGTTCTTTTGCCTCGCGGTGAGCTTTTAGCTTCTTCCCAGCATGCACCAGGAGTATGCAAATTACCCCGAAGCTCAGATTCCATCTTAATTGGCCTTGGCTGCCCCAGGACGTGGCCCCAGGCAAAACAGCGGTAGAGGCCGAGGCCTCTCAGAGACGGAAGCCTCCCGGCCCCTGCTGCTGCTGCTGCTGCGAGTGGACCACACCTTCGGGCAGCAGACGAGACGCAAGATTATTGAAGCCTTTTATCCGACCTATTTTTTTCTGTACTGAACTTCACTTTACTTCAATAAAGAGATTTACAAAGCTTTTTTGTCAGATGATTGCACAACAATTGGGGGGAAAAGTTGAGAAATTACAAAATCAGGACATTATTGTATTTATTTGTCACTCAGGGTTGTCTTCAGATTTTGTTTGCATCCAAGATCTTGGATATGCTCAAAGGATTTGTGTGCCAATCAGTGTGTTTCCTGAAATGTAGGGCAAATAACACTGGAGTATTTTTACACTTGCCTCACACAGCTGAAGGTGGCGTGAAGCTGTGACCAGGAAGCGCTTGCTGGAGAATCTGTAACTGCGGTGGTTGACTCTCCAGAGAGTTGTGCTACTCAGAGATTACGACTCCCAGGTCAAGTTACCTGAATGGTCGACCTCTTCCTGGAGTTGCTCTAGTGTCCCAACAAGAAGGGCTCTGGAAAAGTTTCAATTCAGTCCAATGGTGCCGCATCAGAACCCCTCAAGGACTGCACATGGAAAGGCAGCAATTTCATAAAATACTTTTATTAGTTGACTTCGGGATTGTCTGATTAAAACCAGAGTCCAAAAATGTCACTATCCCACATGGAAAAAGAAGATGTCCACCTCTTGGCCAGGAGAATGAATCCGTGCAAATGAAATTTTTTAGTATCTTTAAATAAGGCATATTAAGAGATTTACACACTGAAAATTGTTGCGATGTGCAGCATGAAATGATTTCTTCAGAGACCTTACAAGACCTAGGAAGAGAAAGGAGACTTTAGATGCTGGAGACAGAGGGAGGCGGCATCCGAGTTTGGGGAGAACTCTGTTCGATTCTATGGATTTATCCTGGCTAATGGATTTGAATACAGGAAAATTCTAAATTTTGAATAATTATTTAAATCATTGGAGGTTCTTTGTGACGTTTTCTTAAATGGCAGAAGTCTGTTCTGACAAACAATGTATTTGGAGGAACAGCCCCCCCTCATTTTCATGAGCAGAAAGTGTAGGAAAATATTCAGAAATGAAACCATATTTGCTCTCTCGATGCTGCTGCTTTCCCACACAATGGACCACTGACCGGCTAAGAAAGCAGAGTCATGGACCAGGACTCGGGACTTACCAGCATCCTTGGTTTACGAGGTAGCAGGAACGATGCTGACCTTTTGGGCAGCTTCCTTCTTTGCCTGGTGAGCCTGCAGCACTGCCACCGCCTCCTCCACCTGGGACGGAGAAATTGCAGCTACTTTGCCCCTTGTGTGTGTACCCAGTGTGCCAATGTGGCTGGATAATTCAATAAAGTAGGAGCAGTGCTTCCTGTTCCCTGAAGAAGCTGCGCATGAGGTCAGAAGGGCTCTGTGGCCGGCCCTCCCTCCCTCCCACGAGGCAGCAGAAATAGAAAGCAGCCGGTGTGCCTGGCCCAGGGTTGGGGGCCACTCGTGCTGACCTTGGAACGGAGGGATTCCGGCGACTCCAGCATGTGGAGCAGCTCCGAGTTGTCGATCTCCAGCAGCATCCCGGTGATCTTCCCGGCCAGGCTGAGGTGCATCGCCTGGATCAGTGGGAAGAGACGTTCTCCTGGAGAAGCAAAAGTCAGAAGAAGTTCGTGGCCGTTATATTTCGCAGAGGGCCCCCCGAGGGCCTCTCACAGCCGTGTGTTTTGAGCCAGGGGATCACAGGAAGTGTCTGCTGCCACTGTGGAAGAACCGGCCCAGAATCAGTGCCGTTGCCCAGGGGAGGCCCGGGGTCAGGATTCCTGCACTTGCCCCCCACCCGTAACCATGCTGCACCTATGGCGAGGGCAGAAGAGCCGTGCAGACGCTTAAAACCCTCTAGATCACTGATGGCGAACCTATGGCACGAGTGCCACAGGCGGAACCCTCTCAGCCGCCACGCAAGCCGTTGGCCGAGCTCAGCTCCAAGGGGCATGTGGGTGTGCCGCCCAGCTGGTTTTCGGCTGGCCCTGAGGCGCTGGGAGGGCGTTTTCGACTTCTGGAGAGTCTCCAGGGGATGGGGGAAAGAAGCCTCTAGAGGGCTAATATCTGGCCAGCCGGGCCCACCAGAGGTTAGGAAACGGGCTGTTTCAGGCCTCCAGAGGACGTTGGGAGGGGCGGGGGAGGCCATTTTCACCCTCCCCAGGCATTGAATTATGGGTGTGGGCACTCGCGCATGTACAATAGCACATGCATACATGCTTTCGGCACCCAAGGAAAAAAAAGGTTTGCCATCCCTGCCCATTCAAGACCCCCACGGGGGAGAGGTGGGGGACTGGCTCACCCAGCATTTGCTTTTGCTCCTGGGGGGGTGCAGCAGCCAGCATGGAGGCCGTCAAAGGCTCTTGTCCCTGTACATGAACAGCAGGTTGCGGGGCCTGTGACAACACACCAGGGGGTGGGGGGGTGTTTGCCATTAGCACAGCCCGCAAAGAGGTCGCGGAAGCCATTCTAACCAATTTAGAAGAAACATAAAGCGCTCAAGGGGGGGGGACACCATCTCCTCAACAAAGTCAGGAAGAGCCCCCTCCTTCAGCTGGGCCATGTTGTGCATGAAGTGATTCCTTGGCTTACTAGGGGCAAAGCCCAGTGGTTCACATCTGTCAGGACACAGCTGTGTGCACAGCAGCACCAGAGTCACCGCACATTGCAAGGAACAGAACGACGGCTTTGTAGGTGAGGAAGCGCACTAAGTTGGAGCTCAGGAAACCACTGCGTTTTCAGAGTGGAGGGGGGGGGGAACCTGCTTTTTTAGTATTAATGTAGGAGAATGAAAGGTCACTCCAGCCTCTGTGTAAAACCCAAACTCTTGGCCGGGGCTGCTGTGAGTTGGAACCAGGCACCCGACCTGCCAGGGCTCTGCCGAGGCTTTGCCTCACCTGTATCGGCTGCACTGCCGGGTGGGGGCTGTGGGGGCCTGCCGCGTATTTGTAGGGCGGAACAGCTCTGGGAGCTTGGGGGGCCACAGGTGGCCGAGGAGCCACATTGGGAGCTGTAGCAGCAACACCTGTTTATGCAGAGAAATTGTGGAGGGTCAGAGGTTTATCATCAGAGACGTTTAACTTCACTAGCAATCATCCACCTTTGCATTCATCTCGTTTGAGGAACCCCAGGCAAATATTTTATTTTATGTAAGCATGTGTTAAACCCATATTAGCAGTTTATTTGAATTCCAATCTATTATTTCCCTTACTGATATATTGGCTGAATCAAAAAGCTTCTGCTACAATATGGCAACCTTCTTCAACAATTTAACACCTTCCCAAAATATTTTGGGAAAATATCCCTAATTATTTCACTAAATATCCCCCATACACAAGCAACTCAGGTTCCCAACCACCATATTAGCAGAATCGGTTGGGAATTGTGGAAGCTGCAGCCCCAGGGACTCCGGCTTGGTCAACTGCATTTTTCATTCATTCTTTAATTTAAAAGATTTGTGGCAAAGGCCACATTTACTACCAGAAGGATCCGTCCACCTTAACCCTCACCCCCAGTTAGTCTGTTAGTAGGCGTGTGCAGAGTGACCCCTGAGTTACCAAGGATGCCCAGGCGCAAAGGAAACGTGGGATCCCAGCAGATGTCCAGCAGGTGGTCAGGAGAGAGGAGCCATGGTTCAGTCATACAAACCAGAAACATTAAAGCATATAAAGTGGTATTTACTTTAGCAAATATACGACTGAACCATTGCTCCTCTGTCCTGACCACCTGCTGGACATCTGCTGGGATCCCGTTTCCTTTGCGCCTGGGCATCAGGGGTCACTCTGCACACTCCTTCACACAGTCAAGAGGAAGGACTGCAAGACTGTCCAGACCTAAAAATCATAAATATAGATTTGTTTAATGAATAAATGAAAAGGCCCCATAGGAACACCTCGGGGCAAAGTGCTTACCCATCCTCTGGGGAGCCCCAGGCAGCCCACGGGCAGTATTGGCGGGAGCCAAGTGCCGCAGTGATGGCCGTGGCCCAGACTGGCGCATGCTGTTGGGCATCCCTTGGAAGCCTAGTTCGGTTTTGAAGAAACGGGGTGGGAGGAGAGGAGGAGAAGGCAGGTTACTAAGAGAGTTCAAACTGGAGGGGGGGGCGTGTGTGAGACCTCCCCTCCCCAGCAAACCTCCTTAGCTGCCCTCTTGTAGGGCTTCTGGGGGCAAACTGCCCTTCCCCACGTACCTTGGGGCCTTCCGCCTGGCTGCCAGCGAGGACTGGGTCTCATCTGGGTCATCTGGTTAGGGGCATAGTAGGTGGGCCTGTTTGGAGCCTGGGAAGAAGAAGGGGCCACAACAGAATCAGCCCTGCCACGTGTTCCATTGCCCTCTTACAACACCACGGCCTTAATCCCAGGGGGGAAGGAGGCAAGGGCTGCATTGTATATCGAACCCTGACCCCGCCATCCCTGGCTTCAGTTTTTTAAGCCTGCTAAACCACCAAGGCTGCTATTTCAAATATAATCGCAGCTTTTGCACCCTAGACTGGAAGCAACAGGCCGTGGAAGGAGTCCAAGGCCTTTTCCAAAGCACTGGTCCGTGGATCCAATTTGGAGGAGAATTCAGCTTATTAAATGGTGTTGCGTTTTGATGGCAGGCCTTTGAAGTCATTCTGGAAGTGGGTGTGGACACGGAACGGTTGTCATTTCAAGGACCCCCTACTCATAAATGCACCAGGCCTTTATTTCCCATTAACCACGTATTCCAGCCAGGCATTCCCCCTGTTCACTTCCTGTTCAGAATTCCCTCAAGCTATGGAGCAGTGCAGGGTTGAACAATGAGTAAGGAGACCCAGCTGTGGCCCATTGGCTAAAGAGAGCTGACCACTGGTTGCTGTAAATGTAAAGGAGTCTTTCCCCCCCCCCCTTCTTTCCAGCCTTTTTCCTCTGTGGTTTACCCCTCGGTGTCCCTGCTGCCTTGATTTACCCGATGATGCTTATTTATTATAAATATACACTGCTCAAAATAAACAAAGGGAGCCCTCAAAGAACCCATCCTAGATCTGAATGAATGACATATTCTCACTGAATCCTTTGTTCTGCACAAAGTTGGAGGTGCACAACAGCAGGTGAAACTGACTGTCAATCAGTGTTGCTTCCTAAGGGGACAGTTGGATTCCACAGAAGACTGACGTACTTGGAGTGACATTGTGTTATGTGAGTGTTCCCTTTATTGTTTGAACAGTGTACACAAAACAACGGCTGCCAGTGTCTCTGACTCCGGCTGTGCCAGAACCATAACACTGAAACCTGCCTGCAACTGGTCCAATGAATCAAGTGGATTCCGGCAGCAGATCCACCTTGTGAAAAAGAAAGCTACGAGGGCCCCAGGGATCTGAGCCCTTGTGGGAAACAGAGGTAGAAGGCTTTGGCATAAGGGTTTGGGGGGCACCTCGGAGACACCCCCCCCCAAAGAACTCACCTGGGGCACAGCCGGCATGAAATACCCTCCGGACGCCGGCTGGAACTGGCTAACCATGGTGTTTGCCGGCAGAGCTCTCATGCCAGCGATGCGCTGCAGGTACTGGTTGGTGAGGTGGGCCTTGCGCTCCTCCTTCCTCTGGGCCAAGGCCACGTACAGCGGCTTGGAGCCCACGATGCGCCCGTTCATCTCGGTGACGGCTTTGGTGGCTTCTTCTGGGGAGGAGAAGCAGACGAAGCCAAAGCCTCTGCTCCGACCGTCTTCCAGCATCACCTGGTGAAAGGCAGGGACTGAGAAACGGGCGGGCAGGTCTTAGTCCTCCATGCTGACGCTGCTTGCCTCGCCCGGGGAAACACTGCAGGGAGAGAAACACCCCAGCATGGTCTTCCCAGAGTTGGCCCCTCTTGCACAACCTCCAACAGCAGCGCTGAGCAACCCCAAAGCAGCTTTTGCATTTCCCAGGTCCGCCCAGCGCTCCTCCCCCTCCCTTGGCCAGACACGGGAAGGGCCTGGGCCCTGATCAGCCCTGGGACACCGGGTGGCCTCCCTTTCCCCAAGCGCCTGGTTCACTGCCCAGGAGGCTGCCTGCAAGGCCGGTTCTTAATTGGCAGGACTTCCCCCTCAATACATTGAAGATGGTTTCTTTCAAAGTTAGGGATGGATCCATTTCCCAAGTTCTCTTTTAAAAATTGGCACTGTTGTTGTTGTTGTTATTATTATTATTATTATTATTATTTATTGGATTTGTATGCCGCCCCTCTCCGCAGACTCGGGGCGGCTAACAACAATGGTAAAACAACATGAACAATCCAATTAATAAAAACAACACTGTTGGTCCCAGTGAGATATTTTTCTTTTCCAATTTAAAAAGCAGAAATTTCACATGTGAGTTATTTTAAAATACAGGTGGTCTCCTCTTCATGAACAGTTGCTCACTGACCCTTTGAAGTTACAAGAGACCTACCTGGGGCCCACTTGTGATCCCGATGGGAAGCTAGGATGGCTGGCGACTGGGCTGCCCCGAGAGCCCTTTGTAGCCACGCGACTGCATTTTACAACAGCTTTGCTGAAAACCAGCATCTACTTCTGATTTTCAGCAAAACCAGGCACAACGCGAACTGTTAGCGCATGTGGGCAAAACCACTGGGTCACTATCGGGGTTTGCTTAATGTCCCCTGCAGAAAGGCCAATAATTTGGGTTAGTCACCTGACCCGACCCAACCATCACGACTCACAACCTCCATGAGGAAGCTCCCTGACAGTCTTGAGTTGAGGACCCCTCTTCCAATGCCTAATTTCTTCCCTCTGGGGGCCCAGCTGTTTTATTCACCGTGGTGGCAGAACTCAATTCCCTCCTATGTTTTTTTACATCTCATTTCCACGTAGATGCTTCATTTCTACATAAGATTCCAATTTTCCACCCCTGTTCATCCGTTCATTGTCACAATAGTTCTAAAGCCTAATTTGGGCAAACTGCTTAAAAGTGAGCCCCCCCGCCCCCCCCCCCACACAGATGGGCAAGTCTGAAGAGCAGTCCAGGCACCTCTTGGTCCAGCTGTGGGGCCCTCGCTCGACATCTGCTCAATTCCCTGCTGCCTTTTTACCTTAGCGCTTGTGATGGACCCGAACGGAGAGAACTCCTTCCTCAGCTTCTCATCATCAATGGTGTCATCCAGGTTCTTGATGTAGAGATTCACTCCCTGAAAAGAGGACAGAGACGTGAGCAGGAGGTGGCAACGGTGCAAAACGGGAGGGTTTCGTTTTCTATCCACAATCACCTCCACACCTGCCATCAATGGCCCCGTCCTTTGGAATTGGTCAGCCTGGACCTCGGATGAGTCACAAGTGGCAGGATCCGACCTGGGTCAGTCACCGGGACCCCAGGTGAAGCCTCCCAAGCTTTCGGCCTTGCGCTGGACCCCTTCTTCCTCTAGCAGAGTGTGAATCCCCACCCAGAGTGGACCCTGCAACGTTACTCTGGGAAGGTCACACCTGCCTTCATTGGACATAAAAAAGGAGCAACGTCCTTTGCAGAAAGAAAATCCTAAATGTTGCAAAGCTGTAGAGACAAGTTCCCGTGTCAGAGAATTTGCCTGGATTTGCTGTGCGTTTCTGTAGCACCGTTTGTCCCCAGGCCTGAACTGCAGGGTCAGGGCCAGGAAAGATTCAGGTGCACCTCCCCCCACTACGGCCATTCCTTGGTCCAGCTCCTGCTCCCCCCCACTATGGCCATTCCTTGGTCCTGCTCCTGCTCCCCACTGCGGCCATTCCTTGGTCCTGCTACTGCTCCCCACTACGGCCATTCCTTGGTCCTGCTCCTGCTCCCCACTACGGCCATTCCTTGGTCCTGCTCCTGCTCCCCACTGCGGCCATTCCTTGGTCCTGCTCCTGCTCCCCACTGCGGCCATTCCTTGGCCCTGCTCCTGCTCCCCACTACAGCCATTCCTTGGTCCTGCTCCTGCTCCCCACTACGGCCATTCCTTGGTCCTGCTCCTGCTCCCCACTACAGCCATTCCTTGGTCCTGCTCCTGCTCCCCACTACGGCCATTCCTTGGTCCTGCTCCTGCTCCCCACTACGGCCATTCCTTGGTCCTGCTCCTGCTCCCCACTACGGCCATTCCTTGGTCCTGCTCCTGCTCCCCACTACGGCCATTCCTTGGTCCTGCTCCTGCTCCCCACTGCGGCCATTCCTTGGTCCTGCTCCTGCTCCCCACTACGGCCATTCCTTGGTCCTGCTCCTGCTCCCCACTACGGCCATTCCTTGGTCCTGCTCCTGCTCCCCACTGCGGCCATTCCTTGGTCCTGCTCCTGCTCCCCACTACGGCCATTCCTTGGTCCTGCTCCTCCTCCCCACTGCGGCCATTCCTTGGTCCTGCTCCTGCTCCCCACTACGGCCATTCCTTGGTCCTGCTCCTGCTCCCCACACTGAGGGCATTCCTTGGTCCTGCTCCTGCTCCCCACTACGGCCATTCCTTGGTCCTGCTCCTGCTCCCCACACTGAGGGCATTCGGGCAGCCCGAAAGGATCTCAAAGTTCACACAGATCCGTGCCCTGTCCTGTCCCTAGCTTGGCAGTCCTTTCCGCCCCCCCCCCGCCCCCCCCAAGGCAAAATACCTGATAGCGGCTGATCCTCTCTTGCTTCAGCTGCTCAAACCTGCGCTTCAGCTCCGCCTGCCGCTCCACCTTCTTCTGGGCCCGACCCACAAAGAGGGTTTTCCCGTTGACGTCTTTCCCGTTCATTTCGCCCACTGCCTGCGAAAGGATCCAGAGCAGCAAAGAGTTTTTCCTGAGACGCACGGGGCCGGTCATTATTATTATTCCCTTTTCCAATGTTACCTTGGGATTCATAACCTCCGCAATCAAGCTAAGAACTGAAGCAGGTTCAAAGTGTTGACACGACCTGGGATAAACCTGTTCTTCTCTGCACCACAGGGCCCTCCAGGGCTCATCCAGCCACTGAAAGGCCAGGCTGGGACCCTTCCCAGGCTGCCAGATGGGACACTGAGAGGGAGGCTGGTTGGTGGAGCAGCTGCCTTTTGGAAATGCAAGGGGAACCGTCACTGCCCACAGACCTGCCCGTTGCTTTACACCAGTGCTTCTCAAATAATGGGGCAGGGCCCCCCGGGAAGGCGTGGAGTGATGCGGGGACCGGGTGTGTGACCCCATGGGACTTTTTTTTCCTTTTTCTTGCCGCAGGGAGTAGGGGGTTCTTTGCACTGAATAATAGCAGACAGCAAAAGCAGGAGATATGAAGAGCAGATAACAAGCCCTTAAGAGACATCATGGAAAATATTTACAGTGATCCCTCGATTATCGCGAGGGTTACGTTCCAAGACCTCTCGCGATAATCGATTTTCCGATGGTGCGGAAGTAAAAACACCATCTGTGCATGCGCGCCCTTTTTTTCCATGGCCGCGCATGCGCAGATGGTGGAGCCGGGGAGCGATGAAAGTGCGGAAGCCGACAAAGATTGCTTTGAATGTCGGCTGCCCCCGCCCCCCCAGCGCGTCCGGCGCCCTCGCCGCTACTGCCCGCTCGCTGCTCGACCGCCGCTCGACCGCCCGATCCACCCCTCTCACCGGCTTTCGGACACGGGTCCTCCTGCAGCAGCGCTGCCGAGCAGATCAGCTGCTGGGCGGCCGAAGAAACCTTCCCTGGGTCTTCCCCGCCGCCCACGCAAAGGGGAAACCCCGATCTTCGGCTCCTTGCTGCTGCCCGCTCGCCGCTCGCCCGCCCGCCGCCCGAGAGCAAGAGGGGGAGAGATAGAGAGAAGGAAAGAAAGAGATGAGGGAGGGAGGAAGAGTGTGAGAGAGGAAGAAGCAAGATAGAGAAAGAGAGAGAGAAAGAAAGATGAGAAAGGAAGAGAGTGACGTCATCGGGTGGGAAAAACCGCGGTATAGCAAAAAAACCGTGGACTATTTTTTAATTAATATTTTTTGAAAAACCGTGGTATAGCGTTTCGCGATAATCGAGATTGCGAAAATCGAGGGATCACTGTAACAGGGAAGAAAAGAAAGGAGGAGAGAGACGGAGATGATGAGACAAACGTAAGAGGAAGAAAGACGGGGATGTTTTAGCATGAAGCCAAATAAATTAAGGTGTCACTTAAACACATTACATCCCAATCACACTGATCAGCCACTTGGGTTTTTTTCAGCGAAAACCTGCCAAATATTGCAAACAATTGTCCCAGCAGAGAGTTTGGGGGGGGGGGCACAAAATGTTTACTTCTTTTGGGGGAGGGGGCACAAAATAATTGAGAAGCCCTGCTTTGTACCAACAGGCACCAGAGAGAAAATGCAAAATGAAGGGATTTGCTTTCGTTTCATTGCTATCACCGTTCACCAGAGCTCCATGTCTCCGTTCAAAAACAGAGCAGGCCCATAGACGGAACGTCTACAGAGAAGCCTCACGGCTCCTACCTTGCTGGCCTCTTCGTGCTTTTCAAAACTCACGAAGCCAAAACCTTTGGATTTCCCAGCCGGGTCCGTCATCACTTTCACACTGAGGGTCTTGCCTGTTGTTGGAAGAAATCACAGGGAGAGCTTTTCAGAAGGGAAACCATCACTGAACAGACCGTACCTGTCCTCATCGGGAGGCCCACTTGCAGGCTGTCTGGGATACTGGATGCCGCGCACGGACCCTTTTCCCCTTAGTGGCTTCCAAGCCGAACAGAATGAGATACTGTCTTAATGTCTCCAAATTCTATTTAAAAGCTGGAGGAATCCATTAAAATCTTGCCAGCAACAGTCTGATATGATTTCATCTTTATTTGCCTTTACACTGTTTCATGTTGTTAATGGTATTTTAGTGGTGTCATTCTTCTCTTGTCTTCTCTCTTTCAGGAGGCAATTGGATTTTCTTATTTTTTTCCTTTGGAAAACATTTGGCCCCAAGTGAGAAACCGAATGGGCTCCTGACCACCTGAGCTGCCAACTTTGTTGCCCAAAAGGGAGAGGAGGGAACTGGAGGGAATTGAAATCTCAGGAACCTCGGGTGAGAGTAACCAGGCCATATTGGGATTCAACTTAACGCAAACACAAGCAATAGAACACAATGATACTGGAGTCCTAGATTTTAAAAGAGCTGATTTTAACAACTCCGAGAGAAATTGGGAAAGATTCCTTGGATGAAAGTCTTACAGAGAAAAACAGCTCAAAAAGCTTGGGAAACACTGAAAAATATGATCATAAAACAATATCACTGTAAAAGATACACAAGAACTCCAAGAAGAAACCAGCTTGGCTGCACAAAGGCCCCTCTGACAATCTGAAAGGCAAAAAGGACAAGTGCAAAAAATAGAGAGGAGGACACACAACTAAGGCAGACAGCCAGAATCTTCAAAGATGAAAGTCAAGAAAGCAGAGGGTCAGGATGAACAAAAATCAAAGATAATTTAACAAAAAGTTTATTCCAACAAATAACAAGAAAAAAAATCCAGGGAACAGTCGGTCCACTAAAGGCAGAAGATTGTGAAGAAGCAACAGGCAGCAGAGAGGAAGCAGAGCCGCTTAACTCGTTCTCTGCATCGGCCTTCACCCCAAAAGCCTCCAAGGAATCCACTCTGAGAGAATTGCAAATGACCAGCTGCCTGCAAGGGATGTAAATCCTTCTGCTCTGCACCATCCAGTCAGAGCTGAAGAAGCTTCTGGGGTGAGAAGAGAAAACAAGAGAGTCCACTTGCCTCCTGAAAAAGCCCCTTTGGCAGAACCAGGATCCATGAGAATCCCCACGGGCTGCTCTCCTGCTCTGTTGCCCCCGACTGAAAAAGGGGCCCTGAGTTGAGGGTCTCAGCTGCTAAGCACAGTGGCCACTAACCGGAAGGCGACAGGACCGTGGTTGGGCTTCCCAGGTGGGGGCAGAGGGGACAACTCCATGTCACACCTTCAGCTTGGCCTCCTAACCCGTTGCAATGCTCTGGTTCCTGCTTATTATCTTGCCCACACTGAAAGCAGCAAGGTGAGGAGGTCGGCTCTGGCACCAGGAGGTGATCAAGACCTTTGCTATTCTTCCCTGCCTCCCTCCCTGTATCTCTTGAGTAACACACTCCACTGCTTCCAAGGCACAAAAGAGGGGAAGGGGAGACTCTCTGGCGAACCCCTCTTTCTCTCCAATCTCTCTGCTTTGCAGGGATAGGGAGGAGGGGGGTCACACAGATGTCCTTGGCCCAGGCTCCACTGCCTTGCGCCTTCCTCCTGCCCTTCAAGGCGATGCCTGATGCTTTGCTCAAATCATTGTCTCCCCCTGCCCCCCCCAGGAGAATGGGCCAAGGCTTCAGGGCAGAAGGGTCCAATCGGATCAGCCACCCTTCATGAAAGATCGCTTTCTGGGGCGCACGCACCGTAGTGGCTAAAGAGCTCCGTCAGCCTCTCGTCATCCATCTCATCTCCAAAGTTTTTAATGTAGACGTTGGTGAACTCCTTGGCTTTGGCCCCCAACTCGGCCTCACGCTCTTTGTGGGATTTAAATCGGCCAACAAATCTGGGTGGAAAAACATTGACAGGCCCTGATGAATCCTCGGCCCCTGTCTCCCCCCTGCTCCCCCCCCCAGGAGAAAGGGGCAAGGCTTCAGGGCAGAAAGGCCAAAGCAAGCAGCCGGGGTGGGGGGGGCTGCAAGGGGAGGGCGGGCAGAGGGCCAAGCTGGAGCGCCCCCCCTCCCCTCCGTCCTGAAGCAGAGGGGCAGCCGGCCAAGGGGAGCCGGCCCTCAGGGCAAAGCAGCCCAGCCCAGGGCAGGGACACTCACCACTGGCCCTGGAGGAGACAGGCAGCAGGGCAAAAGCCGGGGCCAGGAGAACCAGCAGCCTGGTGGGGCAGCACCCAGATGCACCACATGTCCCAGCGCCTGGCTGAGACACTCACACTTTGCGGTCGTTCAGCAGCAGGCCGTTCATCTTCTCAATGGACCGGTCAGCAGCCTCTTGCGTCTCAAAGTGCACAAACGCAAAGCCCCGGGAGCCCTTCTCGTCACACACCACCTGCGGAGGGGACCGGGCTTGGTCAGCCAGCGGGGACTGGGCAGTTTCGTCCAGGAAGAACAAAGGGGCAGATTCCGCAGCTGTCAATCACTGACGTTCAGTGTCGGGGTGTGTGGGTGGGTGCTCAGGGCAATTTCAAAGCTCCAGTTATCAGCTCAGTTCACTGCAGAGAAAGAAGCCCCCAGTCCCCGCCCTCTTTCATCACTGGCCACGCCCACCACTCCAGCCCCCGCAGACTTGCACGGTTCAGAAGTGCCCCGTGTGTCACTGAGCCCTTTTGCAAAGCTCCCGGAAGCTCCACAAAGGAAGCAGCGTAATGTTGATCTAAAACAAGGATTAACCAGGTGGTTTAAGACGTCGCCTCCCCCCCAGCCCCCCAGCCCCAGAGGGCAAACACCCACCAAGCGGTTATGTGCAATGTTGGATAGAACCTCCCCCCAAAAACACCCCACCGCCATGTGAGAGAAAATATCCCTTTGGCCTGGCTCTCTCACGCCACCCACTCACCGCTCGGGGCTCGGGGCCACCAACCAGGTCTCCCTTGGCTACCTGGGGAACAAGGCCCGGCCAGCTCTGCAGCTCAGGAATCGGACTCACCTTGCACGAAAGGATGTTCCCAAAAGCAGAGAAGGTGTCGTAAAGGGCTTTGTTGTCTATGGACTTGTCCAGGTTCTTAATGAAGACGTTCCCCACGCCCGACTTCCTCAGAGAGGGGTCCCGCTGAGACCACATGATGCGTATGGGCTTCCCTTTGACCACATCGAAATTCATGGTGTCCAGCGCTCGCTCGGCTGCAGCACAAAGAGCCAGGAAGGGGAGGGAAGGTTTATCACCGGGAATTCACCTCTCAACAACACCTGCTCCTTGTTCACCTGGCAGAGTTAGGGAGCATGTCCTCAGGACCACCTGGAGCCTGGGAGGTACGTGGCCTATCTATCGGGAGGCACATGCATGTACAGCCATGCACAATGCCATCAGTGCGTTATGAACCTGTAGCCTGGGGAGCTGAGGCTAGCAAGTCACCTTATAACATCTAACACGCGCATGATCCATTCCATGGAGGTTCTGCCCTGCCTGGGCGATGCAGGCAAAGCCCTAGAGAAAAACGGGCCTTGGCCTCGGTGGGTCCAGGAGAATTGGATCGTTTTTATCACCGCTCCAACTTCCCCTTCTTGGTCACTGAGGAGGTCACAGCTCACAGTTCCAAAGGGTCCTGGGAAAAGCAGAGCTGGACCAAGACACAGAAAGCCTTGGTTGTAGTTGTCCATATCCTGTGTAGCAGGCTCTGGATAGGAGCAATGCGCCCCCCCTGGCCCCTCCCGACTCTCAGCCACCGTCTCGGCCACTGGCAATGGGTCACCTTGGCAGTTGGGAGTGCGGGGGGGGGTGTGTGTGTTCCCCCTCCCCAGGGCCCACGCCAGTTGGTGGCAGGGGGGCAAGGAATCTAGTCTTAGGTCACTGCCGGGTGGGCTGGCTCAAGTCTGGGGAGTTGGGGAAGGAGGCATCTTGGCTAAACCATACCCAGACTGAGTGGCAGAGCCCAATAAAGGCCACCGAGCCCTGGGTACTTGGGTCAGGATGACTGCTAGCCGTGGGGGATGGAGCCTGAGCATTTCTGAATGGTTTTAAATGCCCTCAGTGGTATATCTGGAGCGGGGGGAGGGGTTTTACACAGAATCACAGCGTCTGACGTGGGCGATTCTGAGCACGTTGTAAGTCCACGCTCAACGCTCTTCCTGTCCTTTGCAAGACGTCCCCTCCCCCGCAGCCAGGCCAGCTCCAGGCAAGGGTCTCGCTTTCTGGGCCTTCTGCAACCAAGACACCGAGACACACCACTCATCCCCCAGGAGGCTATTTTTATACTCAGCAGCACATTAAAGGTGGCGCCATGTGCGTGAAACGGATCCGGTTCATAAAACTCAGAAGCTTGGGAGTCAAGCCAAGAGCTGCCTCAGATTGTGAAAGACGCGGACTCAGAGGCCGGCCTCTATCACTCAGGTCGGCCTTGACCATTCAGAAAGACTAGCAAGGGTGGTGGCCGCCGGGTCTAGCGCAATGAGGGTGAACCAGACGGGGGCCGCTAAGGGGGAAGTGTGCGCCCCCCCCCCCGTGGCACTGAGTGCTGGCGGAGTCCAGCGCAATTACACTACTGCACCTGGGCAGGTAGCAGAATCACGCACGGAGACGCAGGTGCGCCCGGGTTTTGGCGCGGTATTTTGCTTTTGCACACAGTAGCAGAATTGCGCTGGACTCCGCTAGCACTCAGAGCCACGGGGGTGAGCACACATTACCGCTCCACCTTAGCAGACCACCTCTGTGGCACAACGCATGCCCGAAGTGGCAAACAGAGCCGTCTCTCCGAGACCCCTGATCTGACACCCGTTGCTCTTCCGGGTTCTGGTCCGCCAGCCGCCTGTGCAGCCGAGTCTGAAAGCGAGGAGGCATGTGCACCCCAGAAACTGGAAGGTCAGCTTCCCATCGCACGCATGTGCTCTTCCGGTTTCTGGCGCTCACCTGCGCATGCTGCCAAAAGGTTCACAAACCCTGGTAGAGGGTCCCCTGCTTGAGTTGGGGGTTGGACCAGGACAGAGCTGTCAAACTCCCGGCATGAAGTCCGGATGGGCCACGCCCACACCTGGTTTAACAAAGGGGGGGGAGTCTCAATACGTCACAGGATGCCGCTGTGACGACATGAGCTTGATAGACTAGATGACCTCCAAGGCCCAGTGGTCTTTCTTCATCCAAAGCCGCATCCATTTCAAGTGGCACTTCAGTCAGCTAGTTAAATTAGGCAACATTTATTTATAGCAGGAAGGGGAGTTGCAGACAGAGACGAAGGAGAAAGGCAGTTTGAAGAAGAAGCAAGTACTGTAATAGGAGAGAATTTGGGGGGTCTTCACCTGCAGACCTTTCCCCAACGCCCATAGCTACCTGCTAATAAAAGCTACTACAATGAAGATGGTCTTGGTTTGAGCAGTGGGACCGATATGGCAGAGGTCATTAAGTATTGTGAAATGTTCCACCTTTATGAAACACGGTCAGAAATTAGGTTTGCTGATAATGGGTGCATGTATAAAATTTCTATCCCACCTCACAGGTGTATTATCTTATCAGTGTTGATTCCAGACCTCTATGACATCTACGAAGTAATTTATTGCCACCTTTCAGCAGTCTGCAAGTGTCCTCTAAGTCATATTACTAAGGTGGAACAAAAAATTATGTATTGATCCATTCATGTCCCTGATGGGTGACGTGGCTAATTTAAGGCCATTTCAAGGCTGAGTAGAATTAGCTAGGACACAATCTTTTGAATTTCCACACAACGCACCTTACATGGTCATATGGGAAGGATAATAACGGAAGGGAAGCTATAAACCACAGTTTACACGCTACATTGGCAGGATTCACACAAAGTGCTATGCGGAAAGAAAAGCAGCCTCTCCCACACTGTAACTCAGTTCCATGCACGACCTGAATCTCAGCTTCTTTAGAGGTTGAGCTTGGAGAGGGTCCAACAGGACATTGTCTATTGATGTTGCGCCTTTCATGACACTGGGCCACCATCCTTTTTGGAGTCGGGATCGACCTCTCATCGGAAACTCACCATTGGGCACAAAGTTCCAATCTGCACCACCACCACCCCTCGTGCAAAGCCCTTTCTCTAGAAAGCAGCCCCTTCAGCTCCGGAGCTCAGACCATGGGGAGGAGGGAGGAGGACTCGCCACCAAGAAGGCCCCGCCGACAGGCTGCAGCTCCCCAGGGGGGGAATCCTCGGTGGGGCCGCAGGCCGATAAAGCACCGGGGCTGGGGGTGGAAGGCCATTCCCCAGCCCAACGGAAGAAGGCCGCCTGCCCGCCTGGGGGCCCCGCGTTCCCTGCACCGTCCCCGGGCCAGCGCCCCAGGGCTCCCCCAGGCCTCAGGCCCAGCAGAGCAGCGGCGGCCAGGCTGTCCCCGAAGGGCCCCGATCCCCAGGGAGAGCAGCGGGGGCTGCGCGGGGGCCGCTCACCGTCTCTGGGCTGCTGGAAGTTGACGTAGGCGTAGCCGAGCGAGCGCCGCGTGATCATGTCCCGGCAGACGCGGATGGAGAGCACGGGCCCGGCGGGGCTGAACTTCTCGTAGAGCAGCGCCTCCGTCACCTCGGCGTGCAGGTCCCCCACGTACAGCGACGCCATCGGGTAGCTGCTCCCGCCCGGGGCGGCGGAGGCGGCGGCGTTCATCGGGGCGGCCTCGGGGAGCCCGTGCGCACGCGGCCAAGGCCTCGGGGCCTCTTCCTCCCGCCGGCTCCTCCCCGCCCTCCTTCCGCCCGCCCCCTTCCGCCCCCGCCGAGCTGCGGCCCAGAGCGCCCCGCGGAGGCCGCGCACAGGCCTCCCCGCGCCCGCACCAGCAGCACCAGCAGCGCCCCTGGTGGCGGAGGCCGGGGACTGCAGGGGCCTTGCGAGGCCTCTGGGGCTTTTGGGGCCCTCGCTTTGCTTCGCCCCTTGGATTGAGCGGCTGTCCTGGAGCAGAAGGCCGGGGCGGGGGGGGGGGGGCTGCGGCTTGACCATGGCGGCATCAATGGGGACTTTAACTGCCCTGATAGCAACTGGGAGACCAACTCTCCTGACCCGCTTAGGTGACAGCTGTGTCGTCCCAAAGGCAGAGGGGGAACCGAGGGGCTGCCGCCGGAGGTGACATTGCAGGAATTTAGGTAAGAAGGACCTGATTTTAACAAACTCAGAGGGAACTTGGGAAACGTGTGCGAGAGCAGCCCAAAAGGCTAATAGCGATCCTTGGTTGCACAAACAGGCGTAGAGTCAAGGCCACGTGAAGTGACCTCTTCATAAAACTTTAGCAAGACCAGTGTCCAGACAATACTGCATCCAGCTTTGAACCCCAACCAGGAGGTCCACCTCCTCCTCCCAGCGCATCTGCCCGGCCCATGTTGAATGGCGACTAGTCCAGGAGGGAGCTGGGCCGAAATACCTCCCACCTTCCAGCTGCCGCGGAGGCCGTAACAAGCAGCATTCATTGTCCATGCCCGTTTTGGCCTCCCCGGATGTATGTCATGGCAGCCTCCTTCACCCACAGGCCTCTGCACCTTTTGTCCAGCACCCGCTCATCTTTTTCTTTCTCTCTCCCTGAAACTGCAGAGCAGGTCCAGGTCTTCAGAGGGTTCTGCCTTATGAAATGGGCTGCTCGACCTTCCTTGCCGGTGAAATAAAACTCCTCGGCTGGATCCCAGCAAAGGCAAACGAGGTCCGGCGGGCACTCGTGGTTTTTTCCTCTGGGCCTTTGTTCAATAGACGTAACACTCCAAACAAGGCCACGAACAGCCAGTGGCACTTCTAGCCATACGCATGCATTGGTTCCTGCGTGCACACGGCTCCAAGGTTTACTATGCTGGGAGTTTTGAGTATCTTATCTAAAGAATTGCTAGCTGTCCAGTACAACTTTGACACTTGGCCAATTGTGGAGAAAAAAACAAAAGCCATTTTTGGTAGCTGGGAGAAGCAGAATAAATAGAAGAAGCACAGGACGCTGGGAGGCTGCCCCCCGCCCCCAGTTGCCATCAGTTGACAACCAGTGAAATTGTATAGAGAAAATTTATCTGGGGTCTCCTGTGCAGGGCAAATTCAGCTGCCATTGCCATCACCCACAGCCAGCTTTGGCCCATTGGACCCAACACTGCTCCCAGAAATCCCTGCGTGAGCTGCTGTGTCTCACCACTGGAGCGTTCTCGCTTCCCGTCCCTAGCTGGAGGGAGAGGGGTCGGTGGGTCCATTTCTGCATGAACGTGGAAGGCCCTCTGTCGTACATGCCTGGTTAAAGGTGACCCACTCCCTTTATTAGCTCAAGGAAATATTCAGTCCATCTTCCCTTCACCAAAGGCAATCCAGACCCTTTTGTCTATCTAGGGTAAAGATTGCTTGCTTATTCTGCCCTTCTATTGTTCCAGCTAAGAGCAAAAGGTTAAACTATGCTCCCTCGACTGCTTGGTATGTACTTTCTGTATGCTGTATATCAACTTGTTGCTGGTTAGCTATCTTTGGACCAAGTCAATCATTGTGATTACATGCACAAGAATTTTGTTATAAAAAATAGACCGCTAGTCCAAGAAAATCAGAGTTTCACACATCGGAAGCTGCTTGCTCAGAGAGACCAGTGAAGGACAAAGCTTTCCGGAAATCATGTCTCAGTGTCTCTACATCTCTACAAGGGTCTCACCGGAATGAGAGGGGTCTCCAGTTGCTTTGTGTGGAGGTAGAGCCTCTGCATCTGTAACCCCAGGAGCAGCAGAAGCCCTGGATGGACCCTTTCGTCACCCAAGGGGCCTTGGAGGCTTCTCTACAGTCTTCGGTAGCCTTGAGGGGAAAGGCAGGTGCTTTTACCCTGGTCCCCCAGTGGTGGTGACTCACCGGGAGCAGCCTAGGGCAGGATTGCAAAACCAATGGGAAGTTGTTTAGCTGCTTCTGCTAGTCATTGTGATCAATCAATCAGAATGGAGCTGGAAGGGACCTAGGAGGTCTTCTAGTCTAACCCCGTTTTCAAGCAATGCCGGGGGGGGGGCTGACCCTGGGGAATGTGCTTTTTTGTCAAAGGGAGTAGGGATTGTTTTGCAGCAAACAATAGCATACAGCACAGAGCAGGAGATATGAAGTGCAGATAACAAACCCTTAAGAGATACCATGCAAAAATATTGAATAGGGGTGAAAAGAAAGGAGGAGAGAAACGGAGCTGATGAGACAAACGTAAGACTCCAAAAAGCTAAGCCCAGGAAATATGACAAAGAAGCGTGTGTTTGGCTACGATGGGAGACGAGGAATGCCTAAAAATACTGGACAAGCATGAAGCCAAATGAATTAAGGTGTCACTTAAACACATTACACCCCAATCCTGCTGATAATCCACTTGAGTTTTTTCGGCAAAAATGTGCTGAATATTGCAAACATTGTCCCGGAGGTGAGTTGTGTGTGTGTGAAACGTTTACTTCCTCCTGGGGGAGGAGGGAGGGGGGTGTAACAGAAAATAATTGGGAAACACGGGGCTATTGTTTCTTTTTATATGAAGACTGATAACGAGCGGTGCAGTTCTGCGTTCTTTGTGTTGCTTATTACTTCCTTGCTATCTACTTTTTTTAAATGGAACTATTGTTTCCTTGACTTTTTCTATATATTGAGAGAAACTGTTTCTATTATCTTTCATTTTTGTTGCAAGTCTTTATTCATCCTGAGCCTTTGTTTTCCTGTCTTCACCTTTGCCGTTCCGGGCTCTGTGCTGATGTGATTCTGCCTCAGTTCCTGTCTGTGTCCTAGAGGTCTTTGTGCGGTCATGGTGGTCTCTCCCTGGATCTCTTGTGCTTCTCTTTCGGTGGTGTTGTGTTGGCCTGGGCGAAGGAGGCTGCTCATCTATCCTTCCCTCCCTTCCCTCCCTCCTTCCTTCCTCCCTCCCTCCCTCCCTCCTTCCCTCCCTCCTTCCTTCCTTTCCTTCCTTCCCTCCCTCCCTCCTTCCTTCCTTCCTTCCCTTCCCTCCCTCCTTCCCTTCCCTCCCTCCCTCCTTCCTTTCCTTCCTTCCCTTCCCTCCCTCCCTCCCTCCCTCCCTCCCTCCCTCCTTCCTTCCTTCCTTCCTTCCTTTTGCCTGCCCTGCATCCCCAGAGGCCTGGAAGGGAATCAAGGGCGAAAGGGCCTTTCCTTTCTCTGCTGCTTTGCCAAAAGAGCTCCGGCCTCTTAGCTCCCCCCTCCCTTCCCCCTCTACACCCCCCCTGCTTTTGCACCCCCTCCCCCTCAACTGGGCCCTCTATAAATAGAGGCCTCCTCCTGGAAGGCAGAGCAGGCAGGCGAGCAGCCAAGCCTATTCTTAGCCTTTTGGCACAGGGGCCCCCAGGCGCCCCCTCCCCTCCCCTGGAGCCCAGGCCCCTTCTGCCATGGGGCAGCCCCAGAGGCCCTGCTCCCTCGCAAAGGCTTTCCTGGGCAGGGACTGGAAGTCAGCAGGGGGGAGCCCTGGGCCTCCGGAGCATTGGCTGCTCCTGAAAGAGCTCCGTGGGTGGGTGTGTTCCGGCTCTCCCCCCAAGGAAGGGGGGACCAGCCCCACTGTCTTCTGCCGCTTGGCCGGGCTGCCTCCCTGGCAGAGCTCACTACAGGCGAGCCAGGATCAGGCCCCAAGGAGCAGGCTGAGCCCCAGCATGGGGGAAATTGGGCGGATTGGGACACTGGTGGGGGTCCCAAGGATGAGTGTGGGGAGGGGGAGTCCCCTCAGTTTCAGCCAGGTGGAAGACCCAGGCTGGAGAGGAGGGCCTGGTGCGGGGGGGCCCCGGGGGGCCCAGAATCAAAGCCAGATGTTGCAGGCAGGCAGCCAGGGGTGGGCTGTTAAGGGGGAAGGGTGAGGTGTGCTCGCCCCCATGGCTCTGAGGGCTAGCGGAGTCCAGCGCAATTTGCCTACTGCACCTGGGCAGGTAGCGAAATCGTGCACAGACATGCAGGTGCAGAATTGTGCCCAGGTGCAGAATTGTGCCGGACTCCGCTAGCACTCAGAGCCACGGGGGGAGCCCACCCTCCAGAGTGACCATAGCGGTGCAGGAGGGGGGGTTATTTCCCTCCCTCAGAGTTCTGGGCATCCCCGCAGCCCCGATTTCTGGTGAGGGGGGCACTTGGTGGCTCTCTGCACTCAGCACACCAGGCTCACCCCCATGCCTCCTGCCCCACACGCTCTGCAGCGGTGGGCTGCCCAATTGGACCAGTTCTTAGAACCAGCAGCATTGGTGGCAGGCTCAGTCGCTTCTGCCCTGTGCAAACCGGCGGCAAAATATTTTACAACCCACCACTGACGCTCTGCCTCTGGGGCATCTTCCCTGACCTGCCCCCACCTCTTGCCCTCCCCCTGCCCCCCGCCCCCCAGTCTCGGTGCCCCCTCTGCAGCCCCTCGCTCCCTCCCCCACCTGGCAGCAGCCACTGACTTGTTCTCCATGCTCCTAGACCTCATGTTTTCAAGAGACATGGGCAGGTGACCCAGGACAGTGAATAAGGCCGAAGGGAAGGTGGGATAACAGAAGGTTTATTGCAGACAAAGCTCCATGGACTCAGGCAGTTGTGAAGGTGAAGAAGCACAACCCCACGGGCAGCAAAATTCCTTCTGCAGAAGGAAAGAATGAGGCAGGGAGTTCCGTGGGGAAATTGTTTCTTGGATCTTTCCCCAAGAATAATGAGCAGTCGTGCTGAAAGTGGAAGCGCCTTCACTGAGGACACCTGCTTTGGGCCAGGGTTGGACTAGAAGCCCTCGGAGGTCCCCCCACCCAACCCTCCGACCCTTTGGCTCCATTCTGCTCTGACGCTGTGGGGGAAAAGCTCCCGGAGGCTCCCGGAGGGAGGGGGGCAGGCAGGCGATGGCCCCACTCTAGACCCGGAATCTGCTTAGAGGGGACGATGGGCTCAGACCACCCGCTGGGTCTCCCCCTTGAGCCAGGATCTGAGCTGTGGCCTCAAAGCTGGCAAGGAAAAGGGCCAACGGGGGCTTCTTCAGGGGGGCCCCTCCTCCTGCACCCAAAGGGCGCCCACCTTTACCAGAGCCTTGCTTGTGGAACACCGGGAGGCTCTCGCCTGGAGCCGGGCGTTTCCCCGAGGCCCATTTTTGCATTCCGGCTCAGAGCCAAAGCCGACTCCCCCTCCCCCTTTGGCTCTTGCCTGGCTCACAGGAAAGGCCGCACTTGGACGGGGGCCCAGAAAACGCCACCTCTGAGGCCCCGAGTGTCACGTGAAGTCTCTCCCTGCGCTTGGCACAAGAAGGCAGCATCCGTGGCGGTGACGCACCCCAGAACGCCTTTGCTGGCAGGGGCCCTTTGGAATGGGGGGGGACAATGAGTGACGCAGGTCGCAAGGCAAAATCCCCGGACACAAAACGATCCCGTGGTGGAGGAAGAGAAGGCGAGCTCTATTCTGAAGCGCTCTGGGTGAAGGGAGGGGTCCCCCAAATGCTCCAGGGGCCCTGCGGGGGGGGGGCACAGCCACGGGGTGGGGAAGAGCATCAGGTGCAACACGTACAGGCAGCAGCGGGTCCTTCGAGGGCGCACACACACCCCACGGCCTTTGGCTCCGGCATCCCAGAGGTTGGCGCTCCCCACCTGGGGCCTCTTCGTTCTCCGCCAAGCGCGGCTCCGGCCCGGCCCTGGCCACTACTTGCCCTCCTGAGCCGCCTTCCTTTGTCCAGGCAGCTTGTACTTCTGGGCCACCCCGTAAGGAACGTGGGCGGCCACCGTGCCCATCTCCTTTGCCCCCTCCACGTGGAACATCTGGTCGTCGAAGAAGATGTGCGGCCGGATCTTCTCCAGCAAGGGGCCCTTGGGGGCTCCGGCCAGGAAGAGGGCCTCGTCCGTCTCCAGCCCCCAGCTGCGCAGGGTCTTTAGTGCCCGGGCCCCGGAACTGGCGGCACTGCGAGCCGTGACCAGGTAGGTGCGGATGGGGCATTCCAGGCGGAGGCCTTGGGAGTAGAACTTCTTCTGGAGCTTCCCCAGCACTTCCAGGAAGCCCTTCAGTGGCCCCTGGACAGAGGGACACACGGCATCAGCCCCCGCGGGCGGCCCCCTCCCCAGGCGGCCAGGAGACGGGGACCCTGCCCTCAGCCCAGCCGTGCCCAGGTGGCCTCCTGTCCTTTCAGCTGGCCCCTCCCGCTTTGGGTCTGATAGAAGCTCGGCCTCCTTTGTTTGCATCCGGCAGGTGTGTTCCGCTTCCCCCTCGCTCTGCGCTGCCTCACGTGTTTGTGAGCCGGGCAGCCCTGAAAACCCCCCTCTCCCTCTGGGCAGAAGCAGCAGCGCAGAGGTCGGTTGGGCTGCCAGGAAGCGCACCTGAGCGAGCGGCTGGTTCTCGTAGGTCTTCTCGTGCTCGAAGAACTTGTCCAGGCCGTGAGCCTTCACGATCCGCTCCGACTCGTCAGAAAAGAGCACGGCGTCTCCGTCAAAGGCCACACGGAGCTGCTTCTCCGAGACTTGCACGTCCTTCTTGGGGGTGAAAACAGTGGCAGCTGCAATCCCTGGGAAGGGGGGGGCAAAGGGGGACAAGAGCCTTCACTTCCTGCTGCCGGAGCCTCTCCAGGTGGACCAAGAACCTCACAGCCTTCCGCAAGGTCTACTTAACGCTGGTCTGGCTTTGGGAATTCTGCAGAGTTTGGGAAGCAGGGAAAGAGCTTCCAAGCCTCATGTATAATGGCAGAATCTCCGAATGGTTTTTTTGGAGGGGGGGCTCAGCTGTCCCTGCATCCTCTCCTCCCACCCCTCTGTCACATCTGGCGGGGGGATTCCCTAGAAGAAGTCTCTTTCCTGCCTCAGTGTGTCCTGGATGCGAAAGCTTCCCACGCTTTGGGACTTAGCGGCTGGTCAATGCCTTCAAGGGTCAGTCTTGTGCCATTGAGCCAACAAGATCCGCCCATTCTGCCGACTGGCAGAAATCCCAACCAACCGGGGGGGGGGATTTTTCTAAGCAACCTGATTCTGATGACGCAATCAAACCTGAGTGAAGGGTCACTTGGCCCCACAAAGGCCTCTCCTGCCTGCTGAGCTATTGCAACAGAGGCCTCGCTGCGGGTTCTGCCGGGACCTGGAAAGCGAACAAGCGCATAATGTCTTGCGCATAGGGGGGACAGGACACACCAGCAAACCATTTTCCTAAAATCCCAATTGCTGGCGATGTCCCTGCAGTTTTACGCTTCCGCCCAACAGCCCCCCTCACCCTCTTCTATGGCCTCGGTCACTTTCTCGCAGTCGGAGGATAAGTAGAGGTTGGTGTGGTAGGCCTTCAAGTAGCAGATGGGGCTGTTCCCTCCGGTCATGCAGAACCTCTCGATGAAGAGATCTGGGGGGAGAGAAGAGACAGAACCCTCCGTCCGGACCTTCCTCGTGGGTCCCCGTGGGGGGAGGGAGGCGCATCCTGGAAGGACCAGGGGAGTTGCCAGAACTGAAGGAGGCCGGCGGAGTGGAGCAGGACTTTGGACGTTCTGGAAGAAGGCACAGTGGGACCTTGCTACTCACCTGGTTTGAAACTCATCACATTTGGTACTCGGTGCATTTTGACGTGAAATGTGTGTCCCAATACTGTATTCCTCATTTGTTTGGTACTCAGCACAAAAGCTCGAACCTTTTGGGGTTAGTTGCCTTGCGACTCCTCACATTATTCCATGTGGGAAATATTTGTTTGCTACTCAACGTCTTTGGTATTCATTGTGTCTCCCGGAACTAATTAACAATGAGCGCCATGGCATCGCTGTGTATTAAAAGCCTCGGAGAGGCTGTGGGGTAAAAGCCGGGCTCCTAACCAAGTAGTTGCGCCTACGAAGAGCTGCTCCTCAGTGTCCAGGAAACCCTTTCCTATTGAGCCAGTGTGGAAGGAATACAAGGCCGCCCTTTTCCAGAGAGTAAGCTCCCTGGCGTGGTGGAGGCGCTGAGGAGAGATTCGGGGCTTCCAAGCGCTGAGCCCACTGCCCCATTTGGTGGGCGAGGGTGAGGGGATTAGCGGCTGGGTGGGTGGCAAGGGCTCTTGCCTTCTGGTTACTTACTGTAATGGTTGATGCTGTTGATCAAGCGAACGCCCACCTGCGCGTGGTTGTTGGTCACAAGGACGATGTCAAAAAGTTCCTCGCTCTCTGGGAAGAGTTCCCGCAGCTGACCGTTGACGGATTCCAGAGCCTGGAAAGTCCAGGGGGAGAGAGAGAGAGAGAGAGAGAGGCTGGAGCAGGGAGGCAGCACGTTCGCCTGAGGGATCGCCAGGTAAGAAGGGCTCAAAACTGTCATCCGTGGCTGTTTACTGACCTGGTTGGCCCAACTGACACAGCAAGGATGGGGGCGCTGCTCTCCAGGGGCCCCAGGGAGCCTGCGGGTGGGCGGAAAAGCCCTAGGCTGGTTCACGTGCCTGCGCCCATTCCCTCCTCCCTGCACATGCGCGCCCCCTGCGCTGCCCCTGTGCACGCACACAACCCCCTTATTTCCGTGCATGGGCACAGGCCTCACGGAAGTCTGGAATGGTGAAAAAACGGGCACACCGGAAGTTCAGAAGATGGACTTCCGGTTTCCCCCTTGTGCTGTTTTTTGCACTCTGGGGCTTCCAGAAGCTTCCCTGAAGCCTCCAGTGGGCGAAAGGCCAGGAATCTGCTGGGGCCGACACAGGGCAAGGCCTCACGTGCCCCCCAAGGTGGCTGCCAGAGCTTCGGCCTCTGGTGACCCACCCACAGTGGCCGACTCCTCCCCCAGCCGCCCACCGGGGAGCCCCATCTGCAACTTGTGGGCCCCAGAGGCCAGACCTTGACAAAAGGGAAGGCCGCCCCCGGCAGGAAGGGCTCCTCCTCGTGCTCCAGCTGGTACTTCACGTAGGCCTCCAGGCCCTGCTTGGTGTAGACCTTCTGCTCTTCCTCCATGCGGAACAGGGCTCGGGAGGAGACGGCAATGGTGATGGCGTGTTGCGGCTTTGGCTGCAAGAGAAGGGAGGGCACGCATCCTTGATGGCTGGCCCAAAGGGGGGGGTCCCTCGCCCTTGAAGGCCGACCAGCTTCTCTCAAGGACTCATTTTACTCAACGGGGCCTCCTCCGGGTCCTGTTGACTAAGCAACGCAGGTTGGCGGGACCATGGGAGAGGGCCTTCTTGGTGGCTGCCCCGGCTCTATGGAACCAACTACTGCCCGATGTCCATACTGCTCCCACTCTGCTGGCCTTTTGTAAGGCCACGAAGACCTGGCTTTGTCGGCAGGTCTGGGGGCCATAAATTTACATCCTTGATGGCCAACTATGAATGGTGTGCATGTGTATGACTGTGACTGCCTTTTTAAAATAACTTTTAAAACCACTTGTTGTCTGTCAGACAGGAATGCAGTTATCCAATCATGTAGGGGTCCAGAGATGCCATAAGATTTTAGTTTCAGAAGTAGTTTGTCTTGTACCACTGAATCAAAGGCTTTACAAAAGTCTATGTAAATTGCATCTATTGCTTTACCCTGATCGAGTTGTGTAGTCCATATGTTTTTGCAATGTAGGAGTTGCAGATTACGGAATATTTTTTTCCTGAAACCAAATTGTTTGTTGGAGAGTAGGTTGTTAGTTTCTAGGTGGGGGTTAATGGATTGGTTTATGATTGATTCCATGACATCTAAGGGCATAAGCGCACCACTGTGCCTACCGTCCCTGTCCTATTGTCTTCTTTTTTTATATTTTATCATTACGTATCTAATGTTTTATTTGTACAAATTACCACCCTATAATTGTTTGGCAAAAATAAATAAATAAATAAATAAATAAAAAATAAACATTGCAGGTGACACAACATAATGAGATTGGTCTGTAATTTTCGACATTGCTGGGATCTCCTTTTTTGAAGGTAGGGATGACAGTAGCTAGTGACCGTAATTTGGGTAAGGTACTAGTCCTGAAAGATTTATCGAAGTTTATGTTTAGAGGTTCACGGGATTGGGTGGCATATAAATCAATAAATTAAATTAAATTAATTCAGTTAAGGCCGTAGAGAGCTTTTTAAAGAAATATGCACCTAGTTCATCAGGTCCAATAGATAGAGATGATTTTAGGTTGCATAATGCCTTTTCAACAATATCTTCTGTAAAACCAATTTGTGTTAATTGTTGTAATTATTTGTGGTACGACTAGGAAATATTGGGCATGGGCCATTGCTGCTTATAAAGACTCAACCAAAGAATGTGTTAAAGAGGTTGGTTTCATCATTATAGTCTTCACCACTCGGTCCTTTAAGGCAGATGCTGGCTGGGGAATTCTGGGAGTTGAAGTCCAAATATCTTCAAGTTGCCAAGGTTGGGAAACTTTAAGGGGTGGGATGGATCTCGAGTCTTTGAGTCAGTTGTTTATGAAGTTATAGAAGACGCGGGTCGATTTCATGCATACAAGGTTTTCTCCTTGATTAATGTGATAATTGGCGCATTCAGTCTTGATTTGGTGGCATAGATTTTTGCAGCAGCTTTTAAAGTTAGCAACATAGTCAGTTTTGTTTTTTCACCAGAGATCTTTGTTTGGGTTGGAGCTTCCTTATTTTTATGGAATAAAAGTTCCGTAAATTCCTTCCTCCCTGGCCCCAGAGTCCCCTTCCCTTTGCAGCAGCTTCTCACTCCCAACAAGGCCAGAAGAACTGGACAGAAGGGAAGGCCATTGTTCCTGCCAACCTTCAGGAATTTCACACCAGGAAGCTGCCAGGTGGAAATGCCACATGTGGCTGCCACTTAGGGACCCCGTGTACAGCCTGCCTGCAGTGAGTAGTGCAAGCAGAGAAGTGCAGATGGTCAATTCCAAGAGGTCTTGTCTTTCAAAGGAGCAGCTTGTGGGGGACAAGGCTGGCGATGGCCTCTCTCCGATCTGGAGAGCCAGAGTCCCTCTAAGGCCGGCCCAGAGGAAGAGGTCCCCGACCCAAACCCTTTCAGGGAGGGGCACAATGGGGAGCCAAAGGCTGAGACCTCCTTTACACCAGGCATTTGGGGGGCATTTTATTTTGGCTCTCCTCAAAAGAAGTCTTGCGCAGCTCTCGTAGGTTGGTAAAGAATGAGTTCTAGTTTAGTGCACGGCAGGAATCCAGCCATGACTTAAACAAACCGAGGCTCAGTGGAATGTCTGAAACCAACCAAGGCATTGTATAAAATCTTCAGGTGGCGCAGTGGTTAGAGTGCAGCGCTGCCAGCTTCTTCTGCTGATCACCGGCTGCCAGCAGTTTGGCAGATCGAATCTCAGCAGGCTCAAGGATGACTCAGCCCTCCATCCTTCCAAGGGGGGGGTCAAATGAGGACCCAGATGGTTGGGGGCAAGAGGCTGACTCTCTGTAAACCGCTTGGAGAGGGCGGGAAAGCACCGGGAAGCGGGAGATAAGTCTAAGTGCTATTGCTATTTGGGTCAAATACAGGGTTTGCCTACCAGGGGTCTTTTCGTCTTTGGTCACTGAAATTAAAATAGGGATAAGAGAAGAAATGTGAGAGATGTATTAAAAATGAAATGATAACGGATTGCAATTATTTAAAAAACAAAAAAATATTGTTAAGAATGTTATATAGGTGTATTAAAGCAAATGCTCACGACATGAAAACAAATAAAATGTATATAGATTTAAAAGGGGGTGATAGGCTTGAAAGCCGTCAATTGGATCCTCTCCTTTGTGGTCTGGGTGTTTATTTTGCTGAAGAGGTGAAGCCCGTCCCTGGCTGTGCCCTGTCCCCCTGTGGGCATCTCTGTGGGGCTTTGGGGGGCGACGGTCACTTCTGCCCGCTTTCTAAGCGAGGGCAGAGGCTGAGGCTGGCAAGAAGGGGTAAAAGAGGGCAGACGGGGCCCCTCCCCTCTCCTCCAGCAGGCCCCCATTCAGCAATGGGGAGGGGAATGCAGGGCCTGGGCCAGCAGCAGGGCTCTGGGGGGGGGGGCTCTGGAGGCCGCCTTGCTTTCTGCCTGGGGAGGCCGCCTGAGGGGGGGCTGCGAGTATTGGGCTTTATTTTATTTATTATTAATTAGATTTCTATGCCGCCCTTCTGGAGGTGACATTATAAATGCAACAATATACTTTTAAAAATCTAAATTACTTTAAAAAGGATTATACAAAATTGCTAAAGGGGTTAGAAAGCCCCCAGGTGCACTCCTGCCCATTCATCCAATTCAATCGCCTCACTCACGCCTCCCCCCCCCTGGGCAGAGGTGGGACTGCAGAGCTTTCCCCAAGACCGGGAGGGAGGGAGGGGGCGGCGCGTATCTCCGGAGGGCAATGGTTCCACAGGGCCGGGGCCGCCACCGAGAAGGCTGCGGAGCACTTTCCAGATGCTGCTCAAGAGGAGCAAGGTGAATACGGCCCTTCCAGCGTAAAAGCAGACTTTCCGCTCAGGTCTCTGCCCTCGGGGAAGCCTGGCAATTGCACTTCAGGGGGGAGACGCCGCCCTCTCAAGCGGGCCCTGCCGTTGCCGTGGAAACCCAAAAGGAGGCGCCGAAGGGCCCATCCCGCCGCCCGGGGCCGCCTGTGCGGGAAGCCTCTCGGCGCCTCCAAAGCAGCCCCCCTCCCCCGCTCCTTCCCAGAGGCCCCCGAGGGGGGAGGGGGCGGGGGCGTCCAGCGCAATCCGGCCACCGCACCTGGCCAGTCACGGGCGCTTCTGCGTGTGCGCGCGCGGCTTCGCTCCTTTCCCGGCTGCGGCGGCAGACTTGCGCTGGACCCCGCCGGCCCTCCCAGCCGCCCCCCCTCACCACCGCCCGCCCTGCCAAGCCCCCCCCCCCCCAGGGGCGCGCTCCCCTTACCGACTTGGGCTTCTTTTGCGGGGAGAGGCTCTCATAAAAGGCCCGGTTGGCATCCTCCAGCAGGGCTTCGTCGGGCGGCGCCGGGGTCTCCGGGCCTGGGGCTCCCGCGGGCTCCATGGCGCCTCCTTCCGTCTCCTCCGGCCGGCTGCGGAGGGAGGGAGAGGGCGGCGGCGGTGGTCAGCGGGCCGGAGGAGGCGCAGGCGAGGCTGGGCGCGGGCGGCGCGTGTCTGCCGGTGTCGCTCAGCGGCCGCGCTTTATATGGGAGCCCGTCGCCCTCCCGGGCCCTCTCGTCCGGGCAGCTGCCCAAGACCCCCCCCTCCCAGCCTCCTGCCCGCCCCCCCCCCCCGGGAAACCTGCGGGCGGCCCCCTGGGAGCGGAGAGGCGGGAGGACCCCCAGGAGGACGGGGAAGAGCCCCGGAGGAGGCGGCAGGAATGCCAATTCGGGGCAAAGACCCCACACCAGGGCTCTCGTCCTAGCGGGGGCTCCCAGGGTCAGGGATCGGAGGCCACCTGGAAGAGAAGCTCCTGCACCACCACCTGATTTTAGGAACCTCTCCCCGTTGCTCAGGCGTCTCTTATGGGGGGGGGGAGAGCCTGGTTAAGTGGGACAAATGGGCTCTTGTTGCATAACTAAAAAGGGTTTTTTTTTTTTTAAAGGTTCATTTTTGCAAACCCTCTGCCTTCTTCCCCTGTCCACCCCCTCCGCCCATTCCTGAGAGGAGAGGCACTCCCAGGGTGACCCCCACCCTCTTCTCTTGCTGGGGTCTTCCTGGCACAAAGTGCCCAGCCCTGCCACCCTCCAGGGACTGCTGCCCACTTGCCACAAGCCAGCCAAGGCTCCGGACGTCCAGGGGCCGAAAGCCTTTGCCAAAATCATGTGGTCCATCACGGATTAAAAAGTGAAGCTGCTGCGGTTTTGGTCTCATCCAGTTGAAAGATCTGAGCCTCAATGTGGCCACAGTCGCTTAATGAGCCATTCAGGGAAATTAATTGCATGCACTGAAAACGGGCCCTGGGCAATTGGCTGGAGAAAAGCCGTGCGTTAGTGACCAGGCCGGAGTCCAAAATCCAGCTGTTGGGAAGGCCAGGGATCCCCCTGCTTCCTCTTAGTGCGAGAGAGGCTTCCCCGAGCGAGCGTCCATTCAGTGGCTCCTGCCAGGCTTTCGGCTGCCCCCCCCCTCTTTCTCACCCCTTTGGCAGGGGGGGACGGAGGGGCAGGGTGGTGTAGCACTTGGTGCTTTGCTCTCACTCATTCTGCATTTATAACCCACTTTATCCCAGGTGACGCTGACTGGCGTCCACCAGCATCTGCTGCAACTCATGCGCACAGCCTCCCCCCCTCCCCCCCCCCGGGGAATTCCAGGTGAGCCTCCTGGCAAGAATTGCAGGTGAGCCTCCTGGCAAGGTGCTGCCGCAAAGGGGAAACTCTGCTTTGGGGAGAAAGTGGGGCCCAAGCCTGACGAACCTGTTAAGGAACGAGCGGATCTCAGAAGTCCGATATTATTCTATGTACAGTCCAGTCCTTTTTCAATTGATCGCATGTAACATTCTATTTTTCTGAGATGGGGGATTTGGGGTTTTCGTGAGCTGCACCCCATAATCATCACAATTATGACAGATCACAGCTTGCGTGTAATGAGTCTCTCTCATATATATTACCTTTCACCTTTTAAGTTGCATTACTGAAATAAATGAACTTCTGCAAGGGACTCTAACTTTTCATGTTTCACCCGCAGACATGAAGCTGACGGCAGAAGCGCATTTAACTGTGAAAACAAACAGCCCCCTCCAAGCAGACCTGGCGCAACCCCCCCTCCCGGCGTGCAGTGGAGGCACCGGCTCTTCGCTGCATGGTGTTTTCACTCGGGGGGGGGGGGGGGGGGCTTCCGAGACTCTCCAGCCGCTTCAGGAGTTGAGCCTCTGCACAGCCGCCCCTCGCCAAAGGGCCACTCAGGACAGAGCGGGAAGGTTAGTGGGTCTCAGCTGACGGGCAGTTGGTGTGTTGGCTTGGAATGGCTGCTACAAGGGCCGAGCAACAGGGTGGATTCACTCCTTCCCCAAAGCAGCTTTGCCCTTGGGCTGCAGCGTCCACTCACCCTAACAGAAGCGATGCAGTGGGCGGAGGGGACTGGTGGGCAATTGTTTCCTAGACGGCCTTTGCTTGTCCACAGCCAGCGGCCCTTCCCCACGTTGGAGTCTCACCTGAGTGGTGGAGCCCAGGAGTGGGTGGGCTTCGGCCTGGGGCTGGTGCAGATTGAACCTTCCGCCCCTTTTCCACCAGCCTCCCACTTCAAGCAGCCACATCCGACCGGTCAACAGGCCCACCGGAGTTGATAGGTTGGGCCCTGGAGGCAATATAGGAAGGGGAACAGCCCCCCGCCCCCTCAATTGCCCATTTGCTGCCCGTGGCTGTCAAAGTGGGCAGTGGGGTCTTTGGCCACTGGGTGGGCAAAGGCAGGCAAGGCTGACCGGAGGTGAGACTGGAGAGCCTCCAGGGTGCCCCTCCCCTCCCCCCCCAGGTACGCAGAGACAGACCAGGCCATTGATGGTCCTTTTATTCAGACACCAAATTGAACAGTTAAATAAAAATAGATGGATGTGTGCACGTAGACACACTCTCCTACCTACCTACCTCACTTTTCCTACACAAGCACAACACTCACAACCACGAGAAGCAACGGGACAACCTCCAAGAGCAAGGTGTTCAGGGCAGGGGGGGGCACGGAAGGGCAGGGCAGCTGGGGGGGCTGGGGGCAGGGGGGGGCAGGAAACCTTTTTGGGATTCTAGTCTGGCCCCACCTCGTCTCTTCTGCCCCACTCAAGCAGCTGCCCAGAAGAAACCGAAGGCGTCCACTCTCAACCCATCCCCACCACAGAAAGTGCAATTAACGGGGATTCTGCTCTGGGACATAGTTGGTCTGGCTCCAACAGGCAAACTCTGGGGGCCTTTGGTTCCCAGGCAAGACGCAGCTCCCCCCCCCCCCAGAAGCTGCCAGGGAGCAAATGGCTCACAGCTGCCTGTCACAGGGCTCTGCTCCCTCTTGGGGGGGGGGTGCCCACTGCTTTGCGAGGGGGGAGGGAGAAATTCCCCCCTCCCAAAAGTGCCTGAAATTCCCACCCCCCCTTCTTGGCCCATAGGCCCCCCTAACCAGACCGGTCAGTGCAGAGCGGTCACCACCCTCTTGGCCTTCTGGAGTAGCAGGGCATCCATCACAGGGCACTTCTGCTCAGTTGCAAACCTTAAATGCTATGGCGGGGGGGAGAGGAGGGAGGGGGGTTGGGGTGCTCCCTGCCGCCCCGGGGAACACCTGGGCATGCATGCAGCTGTGCCAGCACACTCCTACTCCTCCTCATCACTTGAGGAGCACAGCTAGTGCCCAGGTTGCACGTTGAAAGGGACAAAAAGCAGCTTATTTATACCTGTCACAGGTTACAGCATTTCTCCTTATCGAGGCTCGACTGCTGCAACGCTCTCTACATGGGGCGACCCTTGAAAAGTGTTCGGAAACTTCAGATCGTGCAGAATGCGGCCACGAGAGCCATTGTGGGGCTTCCCAGATTCGCCCACGTTTCTACAACACTCCGTGGCCTGCACTGGCTGCTGATCGGTTTCCGGTCACAATTCAAAGTGTTGGTTATGACCTTTAAAGCCCTACATGGCACTGGACCAGAGTACCTCCGGAACCGCCTGCTACCGCACGAATCCCAGCTACTGATTGGCCTTCTCCGGGTCCCGTCGACTAAACCAGTGTTTCCCAACCTTGGCAACTTGAAGATATTTGGACTTCAACTCCCAGAATTCCCCAACCAGCATTCACTGGCTGGGAATTCTGGGAGTTGAAGTCCAAATATCTTCAAGTTGCCAAGGTTGGGAAACACTGGACTAAACAATGTCGTTTGGCGGGCCCCAGGGGAAGAGCCTTCTCTGTGGCGGCCCCGGCCCTCTGGAATCAACTCCCCCCCGGAGATTAGAACTGCCCCCACCCTCCTTGTCTTTCGTAAGCTACTCAAGACCCACCTATATCGCCAGGCATGGGGGAACTGAGACACCTCCCCCAGGCTTTTATACTTTATGTTTGGTATGTATGTGTTGTTTGGTTTTAAATGATAGGGTTTTATATGTCTTTCTCTTTTAATATTAGATTTGTTCCACTGTAACATTGTTTTATTATTGTTGTGAGCTGCCCCGAGTCTTCGGAGAGGGGCGGCATACAAATCTAATGAATTATTATTGTTATTATTATTATTAATTCCCAGCTCTGGCAATTCCCCCTCTGGTGCCTGTCACTTGCACCCACTTTTTATTCTGCACATGCTGCCCGGCCCAGAACTGTCTTTTCGGGGGCCTCAGACTGAGGACCCTGCAATCTCCACCAACGGGGGGTTCTCAGCACCCTGCCTGGCTTTTGGGGAGAGCCCCCCCCCTTCTGCTAGAGCCCACTAAGTATTACAAAGGGTTATTAGCAGAAGCCAAATCGAAAGCCACCTGGACTTTTCCATAGGACACGGTAAGAGCAGCAGGAGACGTTTCCCCAAGAGCTGCAACAGTCAACTGAGGAGGGGGAGGGGGTCCCTCTGTGCCCAGAGACTGAGAGGCCGGCCCACCCCCCAAACAAGCTCCAGAGAGAGATGGGGATGCAGTCAGGACCCCTGGGCTGGATGGAGGTGGGGATTATTTGAGAGCCAGAGAGGAGACCTGGGCAGGGATCAAAGGTCGACAGCTGCGGGTTTCCGAACTTGGCCACTTTAAGATTTGTGGACTTCAACTCCCAGAACTCCACAGCCAGCCAAAGCGGCAGCCACCCCTTCAGTCCTGAGAGCTGAAGTCCACACGTTTTAAAGCTGCCAGGTTGGGAGGAAAGTGTGGCAGCATTTTTAAAATTTCCAAAAAGGGAAAACAGGCTCCAAAAACGGTTGTGTCTGCTACGGGGTCTTCGTGTTGGTGACGATCGGGGCTGTGGGGAGGAAGAGAGGGAAAAAACCTCCTTTTTGGGGCTGTGGGGTGTATTCCTCAGGACACTAAATGAAAAACGCAGCCCGAGACCGGCCCTCACCCAGGACATCTGTGAAGGTTTGTTGTGGGGGGGTGGGCTACTGATTCAAGAGAACGGACCTTGTGGCCACCTGGGACTTGGATTCAGGCATCAGAAGTTAAATCTGCTGCCCGAGTGTTGGGAATTCTTCCTGTCCGAGCAGAGGCCGGAGACTCCAGCCGGAGTGGACGGAGGGGGACCTCTCCTGGCCAGAGGGTCATTGTCTGGACCTCTGGGGCTGGCCATGGTGAGAAGGGCAGGTGGCGGAAGTGCTGGGAAAGGCACTGGCAGACTCGGGTGGGCAAAGGCCGCAGGACCCCCTCCCTCCCTCCCTCCCTTGCAGCCCGAAAGAGGAGAGAAAGGGGGTGTGCAGTGGGCGGGGGATGGAACCCCCCCCCCCTACTTCTGCATGTCGCACTGCAGCAGGAGGACGATGGAGGGGTCACTCTTGGCGGCCTCCTTGAACTCTTCCAGGCTGATCTGGTCATCTTTATCCTTGTCCATCTTGGTGAAGATCTTGTCAACCCGCTGCTGGGGTGTCAGCCCATCTTGATCCATCCGCATCATAATGACGGTGCCCACCATCTTGTAGATGGCCTGAAAGACAGAGGGGGCAAAGGAGGGGCCGGCTCCCCCAGGGCTGAGCGCAAGGCCTGCCGAGACCCCCCACCCACCTGCCATGGGCAGCCACCAGACCAGGCCCACACACCTGGGTAGCACCAGCCTGCGACCGTTAGACTGCCTGGCTAGTGTTTTCATTGAATTGGATTTACCTATCATAGTTGTTTTTTTTATATCTTGTAAGCCCCCCCCCCCCGGGTGGTCGCAGGGGGGGAGGGCAGCATAGGAATCCAATAAATAGACCAATCAGCCCAGGGGAGAGAGGGTCCCCGGGCCTTGGCCTGATCTGCACTTCAGGAAAGGGAAACTTTGGGGAGGGGGCTGGGAATCGTAATGATTCACTGATGTTCTTAGTTTGGTCAAGACTATTTTAGGGGGGGACATTATGAGGCTGTAGCCAACTGTGCCCCCCCCCCCAGTCATGATCTGCTGCGACTTCAGCAACATGATTTCAGCCTGGCCGCCCTGCACTGGCCCAACTCTGCCTCCGCCCCCCCAAGCCCCCCAACCCCCAAGGGGAGGCCTGCTACCTCGATGATCTCCAGCATCTCCAAGCGCGTGATCTTCCCGTCGCCATCCAGGTCGTACATCTCAAAGGCCCAATTCAGCTTCTGCTCAAAGCTGCCCCGTGAAGTGACCGACAGCGCGCAAATGAACTCCCGGAAGTCGATGGTGCCGTCTCCGTTCTTGTCGAAGGTGCGGAAGGCGTGCTGGGCGAACTTGGAGGCGTCACCGTAGGGGAAAAACTGCAGGGGGGAAGGGGGGAGCCGTCACCGCAAGGGCTGCCCCATCCTCAGCCGCAGGGCGTCCCGACCCTCCGGAACCTCAGCCCCACAGGAGCCCCACTTCTACTCCGTGGCTTGGAGAGGGCGTCCCACCCCTTGGCTAAGCTCTTGGAGTCCTGCACTCATGCCACACCGAGCCTTGGGCTCAAACTCTCGTGGAAACCAGGAGCTTTGTAGGTCACCTTGACCCACTCGCTCTTCCCCGCCTCACAGGACTGATGTTACTCTACGTAATCAGAAATTAGAGACTCATTACATGCAAGGCAAGATAATTCAAGCCGTGATTTGTCCTAATTCTGACTATTACTACTACTACTACTACTACTACTACTACTACTACTACTACTACTATTAATTTGCTTTGTATGCCGCCCCTCTCCGAGTACTCAGGGCGGCTCACAACACATCAAAACAATAAACAACATTGATTATGGATTTTGGGGAATCCCCCGTCTCAGAAAATTAGAATATTACATGCGATCAATAAAGCAAACTCGCCTGACCGGAACCCCCTGGAGAATCTCTGGGGCATTGCCAAGGGAAAGGTGAGAGACCTGAGAGCTGGAGGCCGCTATTGGGGGGCCCTGGTCTGCCCTAACACCCCAGCAGCGCCAGGGGCGGCACTGAGGCAGGAACTCCTGCCGAGGGGCCCTGAGCAAGTACGGAGTGCGCAGGTATGCTCATACTTTTCAGAAGTCCAACGTTATTCTATGTACAATCCTTGTTTCAGTGATGAGATGGGGATTTGAGCTTTTCATGAGCTGTGCCCCCAAAATCGTCACAATTATGACAAACCACAGCTTGAATTATGCATATAATGAGTCTCTCTCATATATATTACCTTTTAAGTTGCATTATTGGAATAAATGAACTTTTGCACAATATTCTAATTGTTCAAGTTTCACCTGTAATACAGGACTTCAAAGCCGTGATGCAGCAGTGGCTGGAATGCAGAAGTGCAGAACTAACTCACTGCCCACTGCCAAGAGTTCGATCCTGAATGGTTCGTGGTCAACTCAGCCTCCCACCCTTCTGAAGTTGGACCCAGATTGTTCCGGGCGATGGGCTGGCTCTGCAAACCGCTTGGAGAGGGCTATACAGTGGCATAAGTGCATTATGGCTATAATGACCCCCTTGGACTCCAGGTGGGAGGCGTCACTAATAAGGCAACATTATCCAAGGGACCTTCACCAGATCTATAGTGCTCGGAAAGGAGAACAGAACATTCTTTATTGGACACACGAGAAATTCGTTTCCAGCGGATGAGCTCTCAGTGCACAAGCAACAAAGTGGCACATCATGCATCCCAAGAAGATGCACTTCCTGGAGTGGGACGGCCAAGCTTCCCAGCCTTCGTGGCTACTCTGAGGGTCCGGAGCGTCCCTGGTGGACAGCAGCTGCCCAGCCCTGCCGCCCCTCCCCCTGCAGGCCATACCTTGATGTAGAGCTGCTGGAACTCGTCCAGGTTGAGGATGCCCGTGGGACAGTCCTTCAGGAAGCCCTTGTACCACTGCTTCAGCTCCTGCTCGTTGAACTCGGTGCTCCTCACCAGGTCGTCCAGCATCTCCGGAGCCAGCTTGCTGTTGTGCTTCCCCATGGCGACTTCTGCACAGAGGAAGGGGTCAGCCGCGCCCCTGCCCTGGCACAGCCCTCCGCGGCCCTCTCCCCCTCCCTCCCTCTGCCACGCACCCCCTCGGGCCCATAAGGCTGCACCGGGTGGGTGGGTGGGTGGGACGTCTCCGCTGCATATTTCATAACAACAAGGGAGCCAAACGGTGATTCACTCGCACCAGGCAAGCAGGCCCCACTGACCTAGGACACAGCCGCTGCGAGCTCTGCCATCTGACCCAGAGAAAAGCCACGCTGACCATCAGCATTTGGGCAGAGCCCAGTGACCCACAGCCGCAGCTGCCCAGGAGAACCAGGGACCCCAAGAGCAGGCACAGCCGCAGACGGCCCCGGAGGAGGGCAGCCCACCTGGCCCTGGAGGCAAGGGGCCGGACACTTGGGGGGCCCTGCAGCCTTCTCCCCACCGGCACAGCTTGGAGGGCTGCAGGATTCCTCCCTCCTCGCACCCCAGTGAAGCTGCCACGGGGGGGGGATGGGGGCGTCTCTAGGCAAGGCAGCCTAGAGACGCTTTTGGTGGGGTGGGAGGAGGCTGTGGCGTGGAGGGCAGGGGCCACCTGTTCCGGGAAGGGCCCTGCCCACTTCACAAAGGCAAAGAGGCGTCTGGGTTCGGTTTCGCTTCCACACGCTCCTCTCTCCGTGCCAAGGAGCTGACAGCACAAGACGCTTGACGTGTTTACACGCCTCTCTTCGAAAGCACAGGTTTCTCTGACCTTCAGGGAAGCGAAGGGGAGGAGACCTCGTTTTTCTGGTCAGGCCTTTGTTCCTGGAAGTGCCCGGGAGACACGGTGGCCACGGAGAGTCACGGCACCTTGTCTTTCGCCACCCACCACGGACCACAAGAGCTCGTTTCACGCACATTCCACCACCCAGCCGTCTGCAGGCCAAAGACTGACCCAAGAAATGCCGTTTCCTGGCGTCCGGCCCAGGCGGCCCAGCAGCAAAATAGGAGGCCAACAGCTTCCTCCTTGCGGTGGTTCTGCAGCAAGTGAGGGCGGGAGACAGACTGCTCCTGAACTGGGCTGTTTCATCCCCTGCCTGTTAACCACTGTGACTTTACTAAGGCAGCCGTTTTGTTTTGTGACGACGCGTTTTGTGATCTGCTGTCGGACATTCTGGGCAACACAGGGAGATTTACGGTCTACGTTACAACCGTTCAGTTTTTCCAGACCTGGGGGCCGGGCCTCCTGCATTTCTTCACGGCTCCCTCTCCTTCTCCTGCCTTTCGCCCAGGACTCCTTTATCTGGAGGGGGGGCTTCATTTATCCCACCTTTCCCCCCAGGCGCTAGGCACCACTCTCTCCTCTCCAGTTGTTCCCAGGCAGCAACTCTGCAAAGAGGCCTCGCGGAGGAGGCACCGAAGGGGCAAGGCTGGGGGGGCCCTCCCTTTCCCCACCCCCTCCTCACCAGCCCATCAGAGGGCTCCCCCCCCGACCGATTTCGCTGGGACCACTGCCTGCTATGGCAAAGTCTAAGGAGACGGCTGCTGTCCACCCTCAGCCCCCTCCTCCTCCGTCCCAGGCTGGGCACCTGGAGGGAGATCTTCAGACAGAGGAAGAGCGGCCATTTCACTGCCCCCTTCCTGTGTGGCGCATGGCAACAGATGCGGTGGCTGTCATGGCAACTGCTGCATTGTCGTGAGATTGACCCCCCAGCCACAGCAGCAGCAGCACCAAGAAGCCTCTTCCATGAAGCAAGTGCTCGACGGGGCCTTCCGTGCGCCCACCTCCTCTTCCTGGTCCCTGCTACCCGCCACAGGGACCCCCCCTTCCTTCGCATGGTCACGGCAGCTCCAGGCCAGAGGCTGCCACCACTTGGAAAGCCCCCACCCCGGTCCCATCTTGCAAGGCCCGACTGCAGCGGAACCAAAGAGGCTGGGGGGCTGGGGGGGCTTCCTCTCCTGGGTGCAGTTAAGCAGGAGCTGTAGCTCAACCTGTCAGCTCTGCGTCAACCCCACCGAACAGCGACTGAGTCGTGACAGCCACAGCGCCTCCTCTCACCGCCTCCATGCCTGAACCCGACACTCCTTAGGTCAAGTGTAGCCCAGCACCGACTGCTAAAGCAACACATCGGGGGGGGGGGGTCTCAGCAGGAACGTCTCCAAAAACCCTCACGGAAGGGCCGGAGGAAACCCCCCCCCAATCCTCAGGCCCTGGACAGGTCTTGCAGAAAGGGTCTGCGGGAGAAATGGTGGTTGGTGGAAGCGGCAGGAAGAAAGCAAAAGGGGAGGGGGCCCAAGCTCTGCAGCCCCAGCCAAGCAAGAGCCTCAAGGGCCTCTTGCACACCCGGGGGGGGGGCTTTCTGCCGAGGGACTAGAATGGCAAAGGTCTCATCCTTAAGGGGGGGTTGTGGTGGTGGGGCTGCCCCTTTCCAAGGAACCCCACCCCACCCAGGAAGGCCAATGGGTCCATGCAGCCTCCCTCTCTGGCGGGGGCCCTCTGCTTCGGGTGCCAGCCCCGCCCTCACTCCCTCCATTCCGCCAGCAGCAGCCAAGGTGTCTGGAAGAGTCACCTGTTCCACCTGATGGACCGTCGTGCCCACATCCCTGGGCTGCCCTCCAGCTCCCTATCAGCGCCCGAGATCGCTCTGCTGTTGGACACGCCTCTGTTGCCTAGAAGGGCTGCCAGGCCTCAGGTCAACCTGCCCACTGGACGCCTGTCCCCCTCCCCCCTTGGAAGGCAAGTGCAGCCCCAGCGGCCTGGTCAGCCCTGGAGGGCAGCTCTGCCAGCCCCCTCCCCTTCCCAGGACGACCCGTGCCCTGTGCTGGGGGAGGGCTGGACTGACGGTCTTATTTTTGGCTTCAGGAACCCCCACAGGCCGTACAGGAGTGGCCACTTGCATCAGAGAATGGAAACAGGTTCTGCCAAGGATGGAGCTGCGTCTGGCCTTCAAACTCCTGAGCCTCTTTGAATGACAGCCGGACACGGTGCTTTCAAAGCACAAAAGGCGAAGACCACTCTGCCTGGCCGGCCATTTGGCTGTGTGGCAGTTTATGCCTGAAGGCCCCCCAAAGCTGAGCCCCTCCCCTCGCGTCAGCCGGGTTCCCTGTCTTGGCCTTCTCTGTCCACTGCTATTTCCTCCACAAACATGCTGGACAAACACTCAAGCAAAAATAGGCAAGAAAACGCAAAGTCCAATCAGACTATGCAGCTCCTCCATGAACGGACTCTCCAGCAGCCACAGGAGTGTCCAGTGTCCAGGGCTGACCCTCAGGCCTTGGCTGAGAGAGGCCCCGTGCCAAAGGACCCCTCGGGGGGGGGGGGTCCGCGATTCCAGAATCCAATGGAGCAGGACCCTCGGAGGTCATCCAGCCCACCCTGCGGCTCAGTCACCCACGACAACAGATGGCTGCCCAGCCTCTCCTTGGACCCGTCCAGGCAGGGGGCCCCAGGGCACCTCCCTGGGAAAGTGGCCCTTCCCGTTGGGAACAGCAGGGGGTCCCAACTGCAGCGCTGCGGAGCTCTTGTCGCGGGTCCAGCCGCTTCTCTCTCTCTCTGCCTCTCAAGGGCAGCCGGAGGCTTTTGAGGAGGGAAGAGCTGAGCCATGACCCCCTGAGGCCGGCCACGCATCCCCTGCAGCCGCCACAAAGCCCTCGGCCCCCTTCGCTTTGCCCCAGGAGGAGGAGATGCTGGTCTGAGAAGATGCCCCCAAAGGCCCCCCTGTCCTGGCGGCATTTTCTGGACAACTGAGGTCTCCGTTCAGCCCTCCAGGAATCCACCCTCAGGCCCCTCCCCCGCCTGTCCCTCTGACTCAGGCGTCTGTGGGCGTCTGTCCTGCTCTGTTTCCCGCCTGGCCGAGTGGAGGCAAGAGCCCTTGTGATGCCCGGGATCCAAAGGACCAGATGGCCAATAAAGCCTTTCATGCAAGGGACCGTCGTGTCCTTACACTGGCTGGGGTCTGGGGTCACCTAAAAACCATCCAATCAGAAATGGAATCCATTGGTAGGGGTGCCCCCCCCCCCAAGCAGCACCCAGGCAGCTGCGTTGTGCGAATGCAGCCGTTTGCCACTGGTCCTTCTAGAGATGCCCACGGAACCCCTCCTGTACAGCCGCTTGCACATCTCCCCTGCGGACCCCCGGCCACTTCTGGACCCTGGCCCTCAGCTCACCCCCCTTCTGGGGGAGGGGGCTACGACTGGCTCTTCAAGACAGAGCAGAGCAGCCCCACAACTGCAGCCCTGCCCCCAGCGAAGGCTCTGACCCACAGGCAGCTGCTACAGCCAATCAGGCCGCTGGCCGCACTCAATGGAGCCCAAATGGGGGGCAGGCAGGCAGGAAGATCTTCCCAGGGGGGGGGGGGCAGTTTCTCCATTGAGGTCAGCAAAGACCACCTTCTCCCCTCCCCCCCTTTGGGTCAGGCACAAGCTCCGCCTCTCTCCTTGGAAATGGAGCTATGGGGGGTTCAGACCAAACACCCCCCTTTGCTCCCTCCCCCATGCCTCCGGATGCAAGGGCTGCGTGTGTGTGTGTGTGTGTGCTTGTGTGTGTGTGCGAGAGAGAGAGAGAGAGAATGGTTTGCCCAGTCGCAAGTGTCTGGGACACACCATTCACCCACTCCCTCTGCGGGGCCAGTTGTGCGTGGACAAGGGGAGCCCTTACAGGGGGGGCAGACCTAGGTGACCTTCTGGGTGCAGAGGAGGGGGCGGCGGCAAAGGTGAACCCGTCCTCCTCGGGGCCACTGGAAACAAGGCCTCCCTCCAACACCCCCCTTCAGACAAGAGGCTGCGGGCGGTTTCCCGCGGCTGAGAAGAGGCGACGGCGCAGCTCCTCCCCGGTGGGGACGGCTGCCCAGGCGGGGGGGGGGGGAGCCCGGCGGGGCCGGAGGGCGAGGGGTCCGCTTGGCATCGCCACCGCCGCCTCCCCTTCGCCTCCCCGCGCGCTCGGCTTCTGCCCCCCCCCCCCCGCATCCCCCTCGGCCGCGGACCCCAAGCGCCGCCGCCCCCGCCCGCCCCCTCGCTCCCTCCCCCGGCGGAGGCACCGCAGCTCACCTGGCGGGCGCGGGCGGGGGGGGAGGCCGGCTGGCTCGGCTGCCTCTCTCGGAGGCGCGCCCGGTGCGGAGCGGGAGCCGCGAGCGCTCCGCCGGGCAGCAGAGGAGGAGCTCCGCCGCGCTCAGCCCCACCTGCGCCGCCGCCGCCCCTGGAGCCCAAGGTGGCGCGCCCGGAGCCTCATTGGCTGCGCCGGCTGCCACTCAGGCCGCCCCCGCCCCCCTGGAGGGGCCCGGACCCCCCCCCCCGGGCAAGAGGCAGGCGCGGGGGCTCCTCGAGGAGGCGGCGGGGACCGTCGAGCCCGCCAGGTGGAGCGCCTGGCTGCCCTCGGGGGGCTGCGGGCGCTGCGGCGGGAAGGGCTGTCGGGGGGGGGGGAGTGTGGCAGGCGCCCCAGATTCCTCCCGACCCTCCTGACCCCTTGGGGGCCCTTTGGCAGTCAGGAGGCGCTGGGGGCCCATCAGACGTTCCTTGGGCGGTTGCGAGCCTTCAACGTGTAACCTGGAGGTGGCGGCAGAGGGGGGCTGCTAAGGGGGCACGTGGGCTCCCCCCCCCGGGGGCTCTGAGTGCCTGCGGCGTGCAGCGCAATTCGGCCACTGCACCTGAGCAGGCACCGAAATGGCGCAGGGACTGTGGCGCCCCTGTGTGTCATCCCGTGATTTCTCTACCTGCTCAGGTGCAGCGGCCGAATTGCCCTGGACTCCCGGGGTGGTGGTGGTGGTGAGCACAGGTCACCATCCCACCTGAGCAGCCCATCTCTCCCCCCCCATCCTCCCCTGCTTTGATCTGCTTTGCAGCTGGTCCCCATCTCTTTCTTGCCCCATCAGCCCTGCCCCTAGCCAAGTGGGTCTTTGCAGTGGGATGGTCTGGGGGCCACTCACTCGTGTCCCTGCCCACCTGTGACCTTCTCAGCAGCCTCTCCAGCACCAGCAGCGTTCAGAAGCGCCAGGGCCCCTCCGCCTTGCTGCCTGTTCAGAGTCCAGTTTTATATTTTATGGGCTGGTGATATAAATAGCAGCCGAAGGAGACCAGGGGTGGGACTGATCTTCCCCACAAATCCCGGAGGTCACTTTGTGCCTTCCTATCGGGAGCCCAAGTGGGGGGCCTGCTCCGGACCGAGGCCCCACCGATCGTCCTCCGAGCCTGGGTCCTCATCGCTCAGTGCCCCCCTGGGCTGCATCACCCTCGGGCAGACGGCCCGACTCTTTCCCGAATGGCAGGCGCGGCTCCGGTTAGTGAATTTTGGAAACTGGGGGAAAGTGTTTCCATGACAACCAGCCAAGATCTCTGTCCTCATCACCCTTCGTGGCAGCCGTCTCGATTGGCAGCCGTTTGGGATTGGGGGGGGCTCCTTCTGCGTAACAGTTTAAGCAGGGGTGGGTGGGGGTGGGGTGGCTTTTGGGCTGCTGGCTGCCACCTCCCTCCCCTGGGTGACCCCCCGGCCAGACCGCCCCCCCTGTGCCTTGGGGAGATACTGGGGGAAAGGGCCCAGGTGTCATTGGAAGGTTGAGGTCCTTGCCCCCCCCCCGACACTCTCCCCTGCTGCCAGTTCCAAAGAGGAGGGGAGGGGAGAGGCCTTCCACCTTCTGAAGACACCGCCACGTTTGACGTCCAGCAGGAGCAGCTCGGCTCAAGGCCGCCTTGTAGAAAGGCCAAGGTTAGAGGTCACCAGGGTCACCAAGGTCAATCTCATGGGGGCGGGGAGGGGGAGGGGGCAGGTGAGCCACAGGCAACGCAACAGCCACCCGAGAGAAGAGGGTCCTCCCGAGGGGGGGGGAGCGTCGTGTCAACCCCAAACTCCCTCCGCCCCCTGCAGTCAGACTCACTTCTTAGCCACAGAAGCTGAGATCTAGGGGACAACGGCCGCCCTGATATTCTCTGCCCAGGGCCCTGGATGTGACAACAGTGGCGGCAACAACACTTTGGCGGCTTCTCCTGAGCTCCATGGTCACAGTTCTTCCAGCATCAGCCGCCTTCTCATCTACTGGGTGAAAATGGAAAGAGCTGCTACACCGTGGATTCTCCTTGTCTGAGTTGCTGGTGGGCAACTCACGGGGCACGTAGGGCCGGCCGGCACCCCAAGGTCACGTGGCTCAATTTTGGGGAGATTATGGACAGGAACAGTCCGTGGGATCTTCCCAGAGGCCCCCCAACTCCCCTTCTGAAACTTCCTCTCAAATGAATCTGTCATTCGATGGCCTGAGGCTGCTGCCCATTGGTCAGAAAAGGCTCGGTGGTTGGAGCCATCCTCCCTGTCTCTGTTCAAAGCCCCCCCTTATTTTGTTTCTCCTGGTCCCCCAGGCTGCCCCTCCTGGCTTATTTCTAGGGTCCCTGGTCCACACACTAAACTTTTTAAGACTCAGTGGCTGAGCAGGAAGTGCTGTGGGAATTTGGGGGTAATTTATGTATGGTACGTTTGTATGTATGATTGGTTTTAAATTAAGGGTTTTTAGTTTTTAGTATTGGATTGTCGCACATTGTTTTTATTACTGATGTTAGCCGCCCCGAGTCTACAAATCCCACAAAATGAAATGAAAAATGAAATGATAAAGTAAGAAAATGAGAGGCGCATTGGGAGAGTGGCTGATTCTGTGTGGGGTGAAAATGCAACGTCCGAGGTGGCTGCTGGAGGCTTTGGCCACTACCGGTTGCCTGCTGCAGACGACTGGATGGCGGCTTCCTGTGGAGCAAGCAGAGTCCGGTGCAGCGGGGCGGCCAAGAGAAGGCGACACGGGGAAATAAACCTTTTGGTGGTGGAAGCAGATGAGGCGAAGACATACCACTCTGCAGTGGTCACCTGCAGTGCTTGTGGCGTGGTTGTGTTCCTGCCCGAAAACAAGATGCAGGAGCCTGAAGGGAAGTTGCCGCCCGTCAGTTCATGAGGAAAAATGGAGATTCCGTAGATTGAGCAACACTGGCAGAGGAATCTTCAGGCGGAAGTGCGCCAACCACCGGAATAAATACAGTGGGTGACAATGACAAGCAGAAGCAAGAGACCCAGTAGTGGACATTCGCTAGTCTCCACAGGAACGGCTCTGAGGTGAACCCAGCCTGAGGGGAGAAAGACAAGCACAGAAGAGGGGAGAAGAAGGGAGGGTCTCAGCAGGTGTCCAGCAAGGAGTCTGAAATGTCCCTGGGAGCTCTGGTTAATTGCCGTGAGGTCAGGAAGAAACGGATGCTGGGCGCCGGGTTCTTGTGCCTTTCAACTGCTCCGTTTGTCCAACACTTTTTCTTCAAAGCCTGACAGGAGGGGGTCTAAAGGTCCAGGTTTCTGCTGTCCAGTCCTGACCGACTCAGGGGGTGGGTGGGGGGAGAGGCCGGTGCTCAGCTCTGTTCCTTAGCCGAGAGAGCCAGCCTGGCCTGAAGACATCTCACACTTGGCCTGCACGACACGGCACTCGGAGGTGCAAAAGGACAAGCGACGTCGGGTTGCCTACTCGCCTGCTTTCGAACTTCTCCCTTGGATCTCAAAACTGCCAGACCTCTGGTTGAGCAGCCCGGCATCTTAACTGCTGGGCCACGGCGCCCCCTATGGGCGGGATTTAGGCACTGCCTAAAGTTGGCAGAATTTTGGTGTTCACATTCCTGGCGGAGTTGACCAGGAGAAATCAGTTTAATTCAAAATTAGCTCAGTGGGATTTGGGGATTTCCGGATCCCAGTTTATGATGTCCCCACACGGACTTTGGAGAGGTCACTTCTTTGATTTAGCTGCTCAGCACTTGAATTGGAAATTCTTGATGGACACAATTGGATAAGATGGGATTTGGTGAGAGATTTGTGAAAATGATGAAGGCGATTTAGAGCAAACGAACTGCCAGAGTATTAATTAATGGAGATATGACAGACAGAATAGCCATTTAAAAAGGTACTAGATTAGGATGTCCCTTGTCACCACTGCTTTTCATATTGACAGTAGAGGTATTACCGTAAATAGAAATATTAGACAAGATGTAGAAATAAAAAGTATGGAGATTTTAAAAAACCCCAATATAAACTACAGGCATTTGCAGAGGTTTTGGTTTTTATTTTAGAGGCACCAGTGGAAAGAGGAATAAAATTACTGAAAAAAAGAGAAGAATATGGAGAAGTGGCAGGCCTAGAAACTAATAAAGAAAAGGCAAAGGTTTTGGTTAAAACCCTAACAGAGATGATGAAAACATTGGATGTTCAAGTAGTAGAAAACATTTGAAAGAGGACAACTGTGGCAGACTGTTGAAACAAGTTCAAACAGATTTGGAAAGATGGAAATAATTACAATCATCTTTGATTGGAAGTGTGGCAACAGTAAAAATGAATATATTGCCAAGACTACTGCATTTATTTCAGACCAAACTCATAAAATTGGAAAAGAAATATTTTGAGGAACATAACAAGATTGTGAATAAATGTTTTTGGCGGGGGAGGGGGGGGAAGCAAGAATTGGATTAAAATTGATGCAAGTTAATAAAAGAAGAGGAGGATAAGTCCAAATATTATTAATATAAAAACTAGCTAGATATAAAGATATCTTAAATGAAAAGGGGGCTTCCAGGCCCCACCAGAGGATCCCGGCAAGAAGGCAGGCAGGGGCCGGAGGGTCCTGGGGCTCAGGGTTGGCCCTTCTCTGGGCGGTTTGAGGGGGGCTTCCGTTAGGTCCTCAAGGTCGCCCCCACCTCCTCTCCCCACGGCTGAAACTCTCCAGGGCCTCGAGGGTCTCAACACTCTTAGCTGCCCTTTCCAGAAAGTCTCCCATCCAGTCTGTCTATTAAGTTGACGTCCTCGTCTTCCTCCTCCTCTTCTTCTTCACTTTCTTCCTCTTTTCATCGCCTGGCATCCCAACTGGGCTCGTGGTCCCTTTGTGCAGCTGTCCAGGTTTGCACGACACCTTGCAAAGGAGGGGTCCCCGAAAGCCTCGTCGTAAGGGGTCCCTGACCCCCTCCCCCAGGTATGTGTAGCCTGAACCTTTCCCGAAACGGCCGGGCTCGTGTCCTCGCTTTTGTCCTGGTGCTGGAGGATGCCTCCCTCCTGCGTTTTGGCTAAATGGTGCCAGCTTCTTGCCGTCTGGTGTGGTGTGTGCTTGTCTCTGTTTGTGGGTGTGTTCAACAGGCTTTCAAGCCCTTGCAAGTTGAGGCAGCTGCAGGCTTCAGGGGTTTTTGCAAAACAGCATCGCTTTATGCAGAGTTGGTTTGGCCTCTCTCTTTCTCCCCCTCCTGGAGATAACTGGACACAAGTGACAGGCTTTGGGGGTCACTGTCTCTCATCATCTCCAGGTGGGACTCTCTGGTTGCAGGCAAACGCGCTCAGGACTCCCACTGATTCTGCATGAGCTGTGTAATTACTTCATTATATATTGCGGTGTAGTAATAACAGAAATAAAGTACCCACTTTATTTATTTAGAAATTTCACAATAAATACAATGCGCTTGAATCATCCTGATATCTTTCCTCACCTCCAACCCCTTGGCCATGGAAAACACCTCTTCCATGACACCGGTCCCTGGTGCCAAAAAGGTGGGAGAGACCCGGTTTTGTTCCATAACGAGAATCTTTGCCGGCTCCACCCACTCGATACGGCTCCTTTCGGCTCTTCTTGTCCAAGGGTAAGACTTGACCGAGGGCTTCGTACTCCTTGCAAGCAGCTGGTCATTTCCCGGGAGAGCCGCTGAGGCCCCTCGGGGGGGGGGGGGGGCTTGTCCCGAGTGGTGCCAATGGGCCCAGAGCCTTCTTGGTGGGGGAGCTGTGCTTTCTGTCCCCTTGGGTCCCTTCCCCAGTGAAGGCCGGTGCAGGCTGTGGGGAGGGGCCTGGGCTGCCTGCTCTCAAACGGGAACACGAATGGTTCCTGGGGTCTGCACAAGGCCCACCCCCTTCGGAGGGGCTTCATCGCAAAGGGCCCAGCGGAGGAGCGCCTGGGGAGATTCTCAGCCATCCAGGCCAGGGGGCCTTCGTGAATTGTCCAGTGCTGGGCGTCTCTTTCCCTGAGGACAGGGACATAGATGGGGGGCTGCGTCTCCTTCTTTATTCAGATACTGAGGGAGGCTGGGCGAGAAGAGGGGCTTCACACTCTCCACTGAATTGGGACGGGGAACTTGGCCACGGAGCCACTCAGCCATAAAGCACAAATTCACATGGCCGCACCAAGTTACGACTTCGGCACAGTCGCCGCTTCTGAGCAAATGCCCTGCAGTCACAACATCCCGAAGCCTTGACCCTTCCGTTGGGCGACTTTGCCCCCAGGACAATTTTGTCTCTCTCTCTCTCTCTAGCCCCCTCCCTCCCTATCATGTCTATCCCCCGTCTCTCCCTATACACACACACACACACACACATACATATATCCCCCTCCCTCCTTCTGTCTCTCTCTCATCATCTATCTGTATCTATTTTGCATGCCACTCACCTCACCAGAGGCCATTGTAGGCAGCTAACAAGTATTGCATTAAAATGTACTATAAAACATTAATACTGTACACTAAATAAGAGGGAGGGAGCAACGGGCACAAGGGCCATCACTGCTATTCTTACAAGGAACGTCCAGCCTTCTAGGATCAGCCGCCCACTCTAAAGGACAAGGCGGCCAAAAGACACCCCACAGGCCAGGCCTGGTCAGACCGGCCATCCAAGCCTTGCAAAAGAGATGTCGGTCCTGCAAAGGTCAGCATCAGCACTCTGGGCTTGGTCCAGGAAAAGGGGCTGAGTGACCAGTGTCCCTGCCCCTCCTTTGAGCAGCTGGCCAAGCATCTGCTGCCCAGGCAGGGAGGCAAGACCTCCCCTGAAGGCAACTGGTGCACCCAGCCTGGCCTCGGAGAAGCACCGGCTGGGCAGTGCTGGGCTCACCACTGACCCTTCCCCTCTGCCACCCGTTTTCCCACTCTGTGCTTTCCCAAGTGGGGGGTTCCAGCCCTACCGGGAGGGGCCAAAACCCTCCCCACAAGAGCAGAGGGTTGCTGCAGGGCGCTGGGGAAAACCCAAGCAGAGCGGCCCTCAGCGCCCCCCCACCCCCGTCCCTTGCCTCTTCCCTCCCTGGAGTTCAGCCTTTCCCCCCCTCGCCTTAGTGCAGGGAGGGGCAGCTACGGAGGGCTCGGGAATTCTGAGAGTTGGGAGTCCAGAGGCGGCCAAGGGGTCCCAGCTGCTGCCCGTGCCCCTGTCTTAGGGGGTCTCCATGAAGACCAGCCTGGGGCATCGGGTGCTGTGTGGGGTAGGGAAGGGGGCGGCCTCTGGCAGGGAGACACCCCCCCCTCCACCAACCCCCCCCCCACTCCACTCCACCCTCCCCCAAGAAAAGATGCTTTTGAAATCCGGTGGCAAACTGTTGGAGAAAACATGGTGCAATTTCCTGCCCATCTTGGTGGGGAACCAAAACCAAAGGGCCTCAAATGGCACAGCAGCAATTGGAGAAGTTGAACGGGTTCAGGCCGCCTCCCGTCCGAGGCCCTGGAGAGGCCGGCAGGGCTTAGGACTTTGGAAGGGGCCGTGGGGGTCTTCTAGCCTGGCCCCAAGGGCAGATGAGCGGCTTTAGATGGGTGGGCTGGGAATGCTGGGAGGGGAGGCCCACACATCCTCCCGGTGAGGAGGTTGGGACGCTCGAGCCCCTGCGCTTGGGGACGGCCACCTCCAGGGTTGACCCTCCTCAGCCGCAGCCTCCTCTCTTTGGCGCAACGGGACCTCCAGGCTCAGGCTCCACCCTGGGCAGCTTCCAGAAAGTCCTTCAGGTCGGGCTTCCAAAGTCCGTCCCGAGCATCTGTGACCATCTGAGTGACCGCAGGGCCCTTCCGGGAGGGGGAAGGCCAAAGGCATTCTTAAGAACTACAGGCCGACTGTTGACCTCCAAGGGTTCCTGGCACTTCATGGTTCTTGCTTTCTTGCTGAACAGCCCTCCCCAAATGTCAGCTCTCCCTCCTCCGGTCAGTTTTCCTTCCCCTGTATGATGACCCTCCCCCTCCCCACTGGGGGGAGACCCACCACACACACACACACACACGCAGCCACGCCCTCTCTTGCTTCCCAGATTTCCCGGACTCCCTTCTTCCCACAGGGCCTCTTGTTTGGCCTGGGCCGTGGGGGTTGGGGGGGTGATGTTGAGGAGGGAGTGGAGGGTTCACTCCTGTTCCGGCTTTGCACAACCCTGGTGTCAGCAATCGCAGCAGCTGCCGAGTTTTGCAATCCCTGCCTGGAGGGGCTGCTCCAGGCCCCCCCAGATGCATAGGGCAGCTCAGGGGTCCCTTCTTCAGGAAGCAAGAAGAACCACCACTGTAGCCCATCACCCACGCTCCCGTTCCAGACCGGGCCAACAATGGCTTCTTTCCCCCGAGGCCCCCATCCAGCCCCTCCCTCCCTCTCCCCTTCTGGGTTTGGGGTTCTGCTTTCCATCTGCAGGGAGTCAACTTGCTCTTTGCCTGGGACACAGCCCCCCCTCCCCCCGCTCCTTCCTATCTGCAGAGATTGCGACACCCCGGAGTCTCCCTCTTCTTCCGTTATGACAAGTCTCCCCTCCGTCCTCAGGGGGAGAATCATTGACTCCCTCAGAGGGGGTCCGCAACTTGGGCGTCCTCCTCGATCCACAGCTCACATTAGAGAACCATCTTTCAGCTGTGGCGAGGGGGGCGTTTGCCCAGGTCCGCCTGGTGCACCAGTTGCGGCCCTATCTGGACCGGGAGTCACTGCTCACAGTCACTCATGCCCTCATCACCTCGAGGCTCGACTACTGTAATGCTCTCTACATGGGGCTACCCTTGAAGAGTGTCCGGAAACTTCAGATCGTGCAAAATGCAGCTGCGAGAGCAATCATGGGCTTTCCTAAATATGCCCATGTCACACCAACACTCTGCATTGGTTGCCGCTTGGTTTACAGTCACAATTCAAAGTGTTGGTTATGACCTATAAAGCCCTTCATGGCACCGGACCAGAATATATGCGAGACCGCCTTCTGCCCAGCAGCCGGCTAGGTCCCACAGAGTCGGCCTTCTCCGGGTCCCGTCAACTAAACAATGTTGGCTGGCGAGACCCAGGGGAAGAGCCTTCTCTGTGGCGACCCTCTGGAACCAGCTCCCCCCAGAGATTAGAACTGCCCCCACCCTCCTTGCCTTTCGTAAACTTCTTAAAACCCACCTTTGCCGTCAGGCATGGGGGAACTGTGACATCCCCACTTGCCTGTGTAGTTTTATGTATGGAATGTTTGTGTTTTTATATAAGGAGTTTGTTATTTTAGACTTAATATTAGATTTGCCATTGCATACTGTTTTATCACTGCTGTGAGCTGCCCCGAGTCTGCGGAGAGGGGCGGCATACAAATCTAATAAATAAAGAAACAAACGCACCCTTAATTATTTTGCCCCACCTACCAAAAGGGGTTTTCCCTTGTGCAGTTACAACTCCCGTGTCGGCCTCTTGACCTCTCTGCAGGCCTTCCTGCCCAGGGAAGCTGATCCTGGGGAGGGGAGGAATCCATGCAACCCTCTTTGAAAGCAGCCACAGATGCTCCTTTTAGGTGGTGGCCCCCCTGAGCCTCAGGGCCCCCTTTATTTATTTATTTATTTATTTTATTTATTCAATTTTTATGCCGTCCTTCTCCTTAAGACTCAGGGCGGCTTACAACATGTTAGCAACAGCCCTTTTAAACGGAGCCAGCCTATGGCCCCCACCATCCGAGTCCTCATTTGACCCCCCTCGGAAGGATGGAAGGCTGAGTCAACATGGAGCCGATGGGGAGACTTGAACCGCTGACCTACAGATCTACAGTCAGCTTTAGTGGCCTGCAGTGCTGTACTCTCCCTGCTGTGCCACCCCTTACCCCCAAGGCCTCAGAAGCAGCCCTAAGCAGCCCCCCCCCCCACCGAGAGCACTCAGCCCCACTTCCAGCTCCCCCCCAGACAGGGAGGGAGGGGCTGGGCAAGTGGAGCCAGGGGCCACCACACCCTCCCTGCAGATCGGCCCTGGATGGGAGCCCCTCCCCTGCCCTCCCTCCAGGCAGAGAGTGTGCAGAGGAAGTCGGGGGAGCTCAAGACCCTCCCAGGGCAGAATCCGTCCTCCGTCCTGCAGGTGACCAGGGGCTGCAGGCAAGGGAGAGCCGAGGTCATGGCAATGAAGGAAAGGCCACCAGCACCCACAGGGTCAGCGTATCAAAACCGTCCTTCATTTAGGGGGACAGGGCACGGCAGAGTCTCGAGGGCTGCCACGGACCGTTGGCGGCTGGAGGACGAGAGCCTGGCCGCTTCATACAGAGTGGCCCAAAGGCCAGTCCCCTCGGGTCCACTCCATGCCCTCAGCTCCCCCCGCCCCCCCGAGTCTTAGGCGCAGGGCTGGGCCTCGGATTCACCGTCCTCCGTCCGTCCGTCTTCTCTCTCTGCAGCCGGAGACGCTGAGATTGCAGCCAGGGGGCTCAGGCCTGAGCGCCGGGACTTCTTCAGGAGGGACAGGTGGGACCGGGACTTCAGGTGAGCTGCCAACGAGAGGGTCTCATTCAGAACATCACTCCAGAAGTGAGAAGCCACCTGCATTTTCTCAGGAGACCAACTCTTTCAGCCTATGAGGAAGGGCAGAATTCTGCGCAGCACAGGTCCTACTCCAATTACTACAGTTCATTTAGAGACTTTTGAATTTAATGGACGGGGGTCCAGCCAGCTGCGTTGCTTCTGCTGTGAAGCCCCCAATTTAGGACAGAGAATGTAGAATAGTAGAGTTGGAAGGGTCAGTGGCTATTTGCAGCATGCCGGGGCTTTCAATCACCCTGAGCAGCTGCTCTTACTTCCCCTCTCAGCTCTGCGTTTGCTTTGGGGTTGACTTTTTTTAAAAAGGGGGAGGGTTGTTTTAATTGTTTTTACATTGTTTTAGTGGCTCTTGGCACTGTCCTTGTGGGGTGTACTTGCCTCACCCTTTCTGAAAGCCTCTAGCGATGGAGCACCCACAACCTCTGAAGACAACCCATTCCATTGGTTGATGGGTCTCACCCTTGGGAAATTTCTCCTTAGTCCTAGGTTGCTTCTCTCTTGGGTTAGTTTCCATCCTTTGTTCCTTGTTGTGCCTTTTGGTGCTTTGGAAAATAGATCGACTCTCTCGTTTTTTGTAGGAGCCCCTCAAATCTCCTGACGGAACAATTAATCAGGGGAACAACCCACTTCCAGAAGTTGTAAATGCTCCAACACTGGAAATTTTAAAGAAGAGATTAGATAATCATTTGTCTGAAGTGGTGTAGGAATTCCTGTCCGGGCAGGGGGTTGGACTAGATGACCTCCAAGGTCCTTTCCCACTCTGTTATTCCCTTCTATTCTAAATATTGGAACAGGGCTATTTTATTGTGCTATTTTATTATGAGTTGGACTAAGGAGGAATTTCCTACAGGGGAGACCAATCATGTTGGCCAGGCCCACCCAGCTGTATGACCCATTCCCCACAGAAAACACCCGGAGCCACAAAACCTGGGTAGGTGTGATTGTGTGTCACGTGACTGGGAGTGAGTGACATTGAGTTGGCCATGCCCGTCCACTCACAGGACCACCAAGCCATGCCCACAGAACCAGTAGTAAAAAAAAAAAAAAAGAGTCCCACCCTAGTTCTGTCCCCATATGGAGTTTTCTCTCCTTTGATATGTCTCAAGCTCTGTGGCAAGAAAGGTCATAAAACGGGGCAGAATTCACTTACGACTCTCTTGGGCTCAATGCTGGTTGTAAACCAAGGTCTCCCCGCAGTGGGGCTCTGAGCTTTCTGAGAAAACTTTCTGCCTTTGGCCCAACATCCCAAAATTAGATATTGATCTGCAAATAATTCCTTCTGAATTTAAGGCAATCTGGACAGAACGATTAATGTCCAAAGCCTGCTACACAGCAAGGGGTTTGAGTTGGGCTGGAGACTCTTGACATTTTGAAATGTCAAGTATTTTCCACCCACACCGCACACACCGTTTCCTGCAACTGGGAAATGGACACCGTAGCACAGCCTGTCCCAAGCAACAGGGGGAGAGTGGCAGGGCCTGGACCTCCAACATAAGGCCCAATTAAGGGGAGGTTGCACACTGGGAGCATCTGCACCAAATCCCTTGTGTGTCCAATCACACTTGGCCAATGAAGAATTCCATTCTATTCTACGGGTGCAACGGAGCAGAAAGTGGCCTGAATATGGGAACACCTTTTCTGAACACCCCTAAGCAGCAGCCCAGCCTTCAGAAGAGGGCTTCTCAATCTTTGGTCCGTGGTCGAGGAGTTCTGGCAGTTGAAGCCCACATCTCTTAAAAGTCACCAGGGTTTAGAAGCCCTGCCATGGAAGAAAAGGCCCAGCCCAGTCCACGCACACTTTGAAAATATGATTCCTGCCTACTTCCTCATCTCCTTCTGCTCCGAGGTCCATTTGGACTTAAATGTTTAAAATTTCAAAATTACTATCATGTGGAATCCAGTAGTATCCTTTCAGACTAACACATTTTATTAAAAGGCACTCACTTTGTCACAATCATGGTGTAGATAAAACGGGAACTGTGACTTTCTTTAAAAAAACCTAAGTAGTAATTAATAGTAATGTTATAAAAGTTATAAGTACGAAGAAAAATAATAACTAAAAAAATAAAAACAGAAGGCCCAGAAAAAAACCCATTATGTACGGAAAAAGAAAAGAAATCTATAAAGAAATGACTTTCCCCTGTAGCCGGAAGCATAAATAATATGACCGTAGCTAACTTTTCACCTTAAAAAATATCCTGCTCAAAAAAATAAAGGGAACCCTCAAATAACACGTCCTAGAGCTGAATGAATGAAATATTCTCATTGAATATTTTATTTGCACAACTATTCCATTTGCACAACAGCATGTGAATTTGACTGTCAATCAGTGTTGCTTCCTAAGTGGACAGTTTGATTTCACAGAAGTTTGATTGACTTGGAGTTATATCCTCTTTTTTAAGTGTTCCCTTTATTTTTTGGAGCAGTGTATAACAAATAAATCTCTCCTCCCCATTTCTTATCTATAAGCAAATCCTTAGAAATCTGGTCATTTCAGTCCTGATCAGCAAATGTCTATTAAGGCTTACATATAACACCAGATCTATGTTAGCCATGATCAAAGAAATCAACTTTATGTAACCGCTTTTCATTTTTAACCATCTTGATTTTAGTCCCTTCAAGTAAAAGGTAGAGGGGTCCTTGTGGATTTTACTCGGCTAGTGGTTGCTGGCTAGAAGGGGCCCTGCTCAGGTCCGTTTAAAGGCCCCTGAGGCAGCGCTGCCCAAAGAGATTTCCATGGACGTGGGGCCAGCATGATGTCATGAAGCGCTGTTACCTTCCCACTGACGTGGTACCCATTTACCCACTCATATTTTCCCCTTTGGGACTTGTAGGCTGGCGGGAGCTGGGGCGAGGATGGGAACTCTCCCCATCACACAAGGCGCTTGGGTCTTGAAGTTGGGCCGCTGTCTCTCCAGCCAACAAGCTCAGCGTCTTAACCACCAAGTCCCATCGTCCCAGCCCCTCCAAGCAATGTCCCCAAACCCCTGGCAAGACTTACCTGTCCATTCGATGTCCCCAATGATGACTCGGCTGCACAGCTCACACAACCGGCAACTCTGCTTGTCCCTGGCTGGCCCTGGCTCCAGCCTGAGGGGCTGCACTGGAGGCTCCTGGCCCTGGGGGTTAAAGCCTCGGCCAATGACTGGGGGCCAGGGAAGGTGCTTGCCCCTCATGCCAATCTCTAGACGGCAGCTCTTCCAATGCACGGGACCTTTGGCCTGTCCTGTCTTTCAAAGAAGCCCATCGGGGGCCCCAACCTAGAGACTGGCAAGACCATGCTTACGGTCACCCAAATGGCCAAGAGAGGCTCAGGCGGCTGATCTGCCCCAAGCGTGCTGCTGGTGCTGAAGGCAGCGCAGGGGGCAGAGTCTGGACAGGGGCTTGGCAGAATAACCGACCGGGAGGGACCTGGCTGCAGGTCTTCTACTCCAACCTTCAGGAAGCCCCCTACCCTTGCAGACAAGCGGGCGTCTGTCTCACAGCTACTGTTTCTCAGCCAGGTGCCACCCGGGGTGTGTCTACCTGTGCGTTTTTCCTTGCCTAGGGGTAACACCTGACTTTTCTCTACACTGAATTTCACCGAGTGCCCTGGAAAAGGGCGGCAGAGAAATCCACCCAATAAATAACAGGTTTCCCTCGATGGGACCTTCTGGATCTCCTGGGCGTTATCTGCAAGTCTGACGAGTCCACTCTCGGGAAGAGGAAATGTTTGAAACCAGTGGAAGCGGCTGCCACCACTCAGGCCAAGGGAAGCCCCCTTCTCCTGGTCACTCTTCCACTTATCCCCTCGTGGTGGTAGTGGGGGGATCTCACTAGTCCTGCCCCATCTTTCTCCTTTGCAGGGATGGGGCAATACCTCGTCTAGGGCAGGTGGGGGAGGACCTCCGCTGAGCCTTTCTGGTCCCTCAGAGCTGCCCACTCCCCATCTCCCGGGGCCCCTTGACCAGGCTGGGCCTTCAGGGAGGGTCTCGGGGGACCAGGCTGGAGACGCGAGAGGTCAGCGTGGCCGGCCAGCCCAGGGATCCTCAGCAGGGGACCCAAAGGGAGCCGGGGAAACCCCCCTCCAGGCAGGGGAATCCCGGGGTTACCTGCAGGAAGCTCTCCACTATCCGAACGGCCGGTTCCAACACAGCTGCGTCCCACTGAGAGAGGTCGGAGACGTCCAAGCCATAAACGGGGGGCACGTGGGAGCCGGGACCTGGGGGGGCCCCACAACAAAAGAGCCTGCTGGGCTTTGGGGCTGGAGGGCCTCGCTCAGTCCAAAGAGGGTCGTATTTGGGGGGGGGGCACAGGCGGAACTTGCAGAAGCTGTCCACCCCTTTGAGGCCGGGGCTGCTGCTGGGCTTCCCTCCAACCAACTGGGGCTGCCCCAAAGGAGAAGCTGGCTGAGGGCCCCCGCACCACCCATCCTCTCTCAGGGTCAGGGTCAAGAGGCCGGGCCCTCCCTCCCCTCCTGGGGCCTCTTGACCCTGACTGGGTCTCTCCTTCCATCTTGGGAAACGGGGCCGGCTCTCCCACTTCCCACCTGCTGCGTGGCCCCCTGGGGCCGGTCCCTCCGCTGAGGTTCAACAGGGGGAAACGTCCCTCCCTCCTGCCCCTCCCCCTCCGTTCCTGGGGCTGTCGGGGACGCAGGATGGAGGAGGGGAGCCTCTAGGAGGCCTGCAGTCAACTGGGGCGTCTCAGGGGGTCACCTCCTGGCGGAGAGCAGCAGCCCAACCCCTCCCAAGACGGCCGGGGGCCAAGCCAAGCGCACCTGTCCAGAGGAGCCATGCTGGGGGTAGTGGGGGTAGTGGCCACCAGGGCTGCAGCGGGACGACAGGTCCCCTGGGGCCAAAATCCAAGCAGGTGATGCCTCTGACTGCCCTGGCCATAAACCCCGGCTCCTGCCCCACCTGCCGTGGGCCCATAGCCTCTCCCCCCTCCCCCTCTCAGGTTGCCTGGCCTTCTCCTGAACCCACCAGCAGCCTTTCCACTCCCCCCCATCCCAGCCTGAGCCAAGGGGGGAGAGCCCAGTGGGGGTCGGGGGGTGGGAGCAGCAAAACACTTGTGCCCCTCCCCCGCCAGCTGGGTCACGGAGGAGAGCCGGGGGGGGGAGTTGGGGCCTCCGTCTCGCCCAAGAGGGGAACCGCAAGAGCAGGAGGCCCCCCCTTCCAGGCACCTCTGACTTGGGGGGGGGGTCTTCAGGGGCCCCTCAGGCCCAGCTGTTCCCCTCCAGGACAAAATCTTCTCTAGGGGAATGCGCTCTGCACATGCTTAAGAGAAGCCTTTGCAACGGTGGTCCGACAGACCCCACAGCCTTGACTGAGCCCACCGCCCCTCCCCTGGCCGGCCGAGCAAAGGAGCAGCAGGGAGGCCGGACTTACGTCTCAGGAACCGGCTCTCGACCCACTTGTTCTGCTTCCGGGCGTAGCGCTTGGTCACCGTCTTGAAGGCCTGCAGGGCTGAGGGAGCGGAGCGTCAGGGGGGCACAGCCAGGAGGGGCCGGACACGGCAGTGCCAGGAAGGCGCCACCACCTGTTCGTTTCCTCCGGACCGGCCAGAAAATGCGTCCCATCTCCCAGAACCGCCTCTTACACGCCAAAGCTCCCCTAATTCTCTGGCCTGCCCATCAAGCAAACCGCAGCCTGCTCTCCAAAGGGCCCCCACCCACCCAGGCAGGTCCTCACCTTGGTCCAGCAGCCGCTGCCTGACCTCCTCTGGGCTCTGGTCCTCGGAAATCAGGAACTGGTGGAATTCTTTGAGGCCAATGGACTGGAAAATCCCCTGCTGGTAATCCTGGCTGGGGACGGAATGGGCAGCCGCTGGCCAAGAGTGCCCGCACGCTGGCTGCATCCCTTCGGCCGCGCAAGACAGCTCAGCCCCCCCCCCCCCCCGAGCCGGACGGGGCCTCACCTGTTCTCAGCCACCTTCTCCTGGTTGTACCGCCGGTGGAAGTTCCGCAGCTCCTCCAGCAGGCCGGCCTCCATCATTTGGTCCACCCGCTGGTCCAGCCGCGTCTCCAGAACTGGGAGAAACCCCGCAGGCAAAGGAGTCGGTCTGCAGCCCGCAAAGGCTCTGGGGAGGGATGGGGCCTCGGCTCCTCCCACACCGCGTGGCCCGAGAGAGGGGAAGGCCGGCCTCCGTGCTTGGGCCCTTCCTTGGTCTCACCTGCCGGTTCTGCATGGAGCCAGAAGATGCAGGGGTTGGGGTACTTCAGGGGACCCCCCAGGGGCCCTCCCCCTTTCTCCCCCTGCTGCCGTTGCAGCAGCTCACTGTGGGGGGTGCCGGTCTGTTCAAAGATCTGAAGGCTCCTGCAGGAAAGAGAGAGGGCCCGGGGGGGGGCACACTGAGTGGGGGCCCCTCGGCTGCAGCCCCAGGGGAAAGGAGGGCACCCTTGTCCAGAGGCCCCGAGGACGGAAACCCCGGAGAAAAGGCTGCTGGCGGAAGCAGCCGGGCCAGACGGTGCCCTGCCTGGGGGGGGGGGGTGAGCAGGTCAGGAGGGGGTCGCCCCACTCTAGAAATGGGACCCAGGCCGGAGGCTCCTGGCAGCGGCTAAGGGGGGAAGAAATGTTTTTACGTGGCGGCCACTGTGACTCTGTGGGCAGTGTGATTCTGCCTGGTCAAAGGCTTGGGTGACCTCAGGACAGGGCCGGCACTTTGGTTACTGCAGGGCTTGTGTGGCCGAGGGGTTCTGGGAAAGTCCAGAAGTCTTAAAAGCTGCCCAGTTTCAAAATCTCTGGGTCATTGTAAAAGGGGGGGGGGGCATCTTTTCAGCAGCCGTCCATCCCAGGGCGTTTGCCAGTCCCATGGCCCCAGGGAGGTGCAGGGCTGACCGTGCATTGTGAGGGAGGCTGAAGGGGCCGTGCTTCCCTGCAAGAGATAAAAACCACAACTTCCCATTTTTCAGAGAAACTGCTCTGCTGTCACTCACCATCTGTCACCAAGTGTCAGAGGGCAACCGAGGGGGGCTTCCAAGGCGGTAAATTAAACGCCTGGCAGGGCCAACAGGGACCCTCCTGGCCTGGGAAGTGGGAAGGAAGAGGCGGCTGAGAGCGGGAGCATCGCTGACCAGCCGCTGGGCGCAGTGGGCGCCTGGGCAAGAAAAGACTCCTCCATTTTCAGGGGCCTCTGGGATATTTGGGGAGCCCCGGCTGTCCCTCTTGCAGCCTCGGGGGGCTGGGTGGGAGCTCTTGGACTGACCTGATTATTTTGCGCTTATTATGAGGGTGCAACCGGGCTGCCATGTTGGGGTCCACCAGACGCAGCCGACGGTGGAGCTCCTCACTCTCCAGCCTCTCCAGCCCAGCCTTCCACTCTTCCGCCACCACTGGACCCCCGGCCTCCCCCTGAAAAGACAGAGGCCGTGGCGCACAAGGCGGGGGCTCCGAAGGGGGACACCACCCCTGCCGAGACCCCCTGCAGCAAAGCCCGTGAGTCCTCTTTCTCTGGCCTCAGCAAGGGCCCAAATTGGAGCCCCCGCACCCACCCGCCACCATCCCAGCACTGCCCCAAAGTGAGGCTGACCTTGGTGTCAAACAGAACCTTCCAGAGCAAAGATTCAACGTAGTAGTTGGTTCCTCCGACCACAATTGGGACCTTCTGGGAGGCAAGAATCTCATCAATGTGGACAGTTGAGGAACCGATGGACAAACCTGAAGCTGAGCCTCATTAAAAAAAACACGAGGCTGCACACATGGAACCTGGTGACTTTAAAACCACACCTGTGGGAAGGACCCTTGTGCTTCTGTGCCCCCCCCTTTTCCCCAATTAGCATCCAGTTTATTCTGGAAACGTTGCTGCCCCCCCCCCAGCACCTGAAACGCCTGGTTTGCCAGGAGACAATTGGCCCCCGACCTTTGCTTGAGCCACAAACACGTTCCGCTACGGATTCTCCTGCCCGTCAGAAGACCACCACCCCCGCCCTCCCCCTTTCCCAACTGTGGGCATCACGTGGTCTCTAGGCCCTTTAGTGGCTGTGGAGCCTCCCCCTGCAAAGGATATGATGGCGGTGGCCTTCTTCTGGAAGTCCAGCACGGTGTAGTTGGTGACCAAGGGGTCCACAAACCCAATCATGTGGTGCCTGCATAGGTTCTGCTCCTGGGCAGAGACTTTGTTGGTGATGATGTCCAGGCCCTGATAGATCTGGGACAGGGAGAGACAGACAGACAGACCCAGGGGGGGGCTCCTCTCAGCCAGCCTTCTTCTAGGGTCTCAGCCGGCTCCCCCCTCCCAGTCCCAGGAGGCCTCGGGGCAGGCAGAGACTCGGTCCTGAGCCCCCCCCTCCCTCGCCCCCCCCTCAGGGAGTAGAGGAGTACCCCGTGCAAAGAGTGCCTGCCTGCCTGCATCAACAGCCCCCCCGCCCCCCCGTGACCTTGTGCACCCATGAAGCAGTTCACCCGGCTTCCCAAAGGTGCCTCCGGCCCTCTCTGCCTGAGCTGTGGGGTGCATCGCTCCCAGTGGGGCAGGGGGCGCATTCCTTCCCTTGCTTGGAAAAGGAGACCCTGAGGGGCCTCCAAGCAAGCTCACCCCGCCCAGGAGTGCCTGAGCCCCCTCGGGAGACCCGCTGTGTGTTCTGGCACCCCAAACTGAGGACCTGCTCAGTTGGTCCAGAGAACAGCTGGGCCTCCAACGTGGCCACGGGACCTTTGGAAGGACACGGAGACAGGCACCGGCCGTCCCTGACGCAGCCACAGCTCAGCTGCAGCCGTCCGGCACCGAGCAGGCAGGGGACGCCCTATCCTCCTGGGCACCTGGCCCGCGGGACCTCAAGGACCAGGGGAGCCCTCTCTTCCGCTCCTCCCTCTGCACTCTTTGGCACCCAGCTCTCTGTCACGGAGGGACCCAGGCAAAGGGGCCCTCCACCACACACACCCCTCCCCTGGGCTTTGGTGCCGAGTGCCAGGAGGCAGAGGCAGCACCGGCTGCTCCGGGCTCTGCACGGTCTTGTTCCTAATTGGCAGCTTCTCCGTTCAGAAATCCCAGCCGCCAGAGCCGCCAGACAGCCTCGCCCAGCCGGCAGCCGCAGCAGAAGGGCGCTGGCGAGCAAAGGCCCGTGTCCGTCCCCGGCTGGAGGCCCCAAAGGAAGGAGGGGGGCCAGGGGGCTGGGATGTGAGCACCGTTCCTCCAGCCCCCTCACATAGGAGGATTTAGAACAGGCGACAGCCTCAGGGGGGGCATCCAGAGGCCGAGTGGGGGGAGAGAAGGAAGCGAAACAAGGCACCAGGCGCCCTCCCAGCCGGGACCTCTGCCAGGGGCCCACAGGGCCTGGGCCCTCCCGTTGCTGCTGGGGCAAGGCTGCTTCAGAGGGGACGAGACAGGCAGGTCCACAGCATCAGGAGTTTCGGGGATTTAAACTCTCCCAGGACATGAAGTGGACTCTCCACCGTAGAACCACAAAGAATGTTCTGCGCAGGAATTATCCAGTCCACCATCTGCACGTCAATCACTGTCTGGCGTGTTACAGCAACCAGGCAGCACAAGTGCAGACGTAGTTAAGGGGTGACGGGAAGAACTGCCCCCAGCCTCCCTTCCCTAGGGGGCCACAAGGGGGGCTGAGGAAAGACCCCTCCCCTCCACGCCTCCCCTGGCCTGCTGAACGCCTCATTCTCACAGGGCTGTGTAATGTATATTGACACAGGTTGTATGGCTACAGCATTATTATCATCATTATTATTATCCAGACTCGGGGAGGGGAGCCTGGCGCAGGGAAGCGAGGAGCGGCCGGGAAGCGCCAGGTGGGCGCGGGACCCGCTCCGGCCACCTCCACCGTTGCGCGGCTTCCAAGTCAAATCCACCGCGTGAAATAAAGGACAAGGCCCCTTGCATCACCTGCACCGCCCGCAGGAAGTCGGCTCTTCCGCGCCGCGCGGACTTCAGCTCCCAGAATTCCCGAGACCACACCCGGCCCAGCTGAGGAACCCTGGGAGTTGGAGTCCGCGTGGTGCGGAAGAGCCGACTCGGCCCGCCCTGGCGCCTCCACCGGAAACCAGCGAGCGGGCGGGCCAGAGAGGCAGCAGAGCCCCCCTCCCTCCCCCCTCGCAGCGCCGCCCCCCTCGCGCCCTCCCGCCCCGCGCACCTGCATGGAGTCCGCGCTAACGATCTCGCCGCCGAAGCGCCGCCCGAGCTGCAGCGCCAGCCGAGACTTCCCGGTGCCCGTCGCGCCCAGCACCGCCACCACCACCAGCGGGCGCGCCATGACCGGAGGGGGCGGGGCCTGAAATGCCCCCCCGCCCCTTCCCCTCGCGGGTGCTCTGAACAGGGGGCGGGGCCAGCGCCGGGGGGCGGGGCGTTCGGGCGATAAGCCGGGATTGGCAGCTTCCCTGTTGCTCTCTCCCCCCCCCCCCGGCCGCCCGGTCTCCCTCTGCGCGGGGGGCGAACTGGGACCGGCGAGGAGCCCCGGGGCCTTTCCCTCCAGGGCGGCGCTGGCGGAGGGAGCGGAGCAGAGGCGGCCTGTGCTCCTACCGCGCCCGCCCAGGTCGGAGCCCGAGTCAACCCGAAGGGCCCTGGGGGGGGGGAGAGAGTGGGAGCCCCCGCGTGGAACAGTCCGCCCAGGAGGTGGGGGGCGCCGCGTCCGAGGAAGAGGCCGAGGCTCCGGGCGGGGCGGAGAAGCGCCAGGCGGGGGGAGCGGGGGGCAGGAGACCCCCCCTCTTTGCCAAAGCAGCGGAAGTGAAGGCAGCAGCTCAGCCAGGAGAGACCCCACCTGCAAGGAAGGAAACCGGCCCGGAGGCTTAAGCGGGTTGGGCTAGAAGACCTACGGTGTCCCTTCTGGGCAGTGGCTGGAGTCCATTTGGGGGGTGGCCTAGTGGCCTTGGCAAGGGAGGGGTACTCCAGGGGGAAGTCACCGCAGGAGTGGGGAGGCAGAGGGTCCGTGGGGGAAGGTCCAGCCAGGGGGGGGGAATTTCTCCGCTACCGGTTCTCCAGAACTGGACAGAACCTGGCGAGTCCCACCTGTGCTTCCAACTCTGTTCTTCTGTCATGGATGTTTTAATCGGACACACTGAGGTAGGAGGCCAGTGGCCCTGCTGGGGGTCTCGAGTGTTGGCCTCTCTCGGACTGAACGCCTGGGAGTTTGTGTATTGCATTGTATATGTCGTGATTGTCCAATAATTATGGCTTGATTAGAGCCACAGCCAGGTGCCGTGTGTGGTGTGTGTGTCGTTCAGTTTGCTGGACTTCTGCGACAGTCCCTCCGTCTCAGCCCAGCCAGGGCCCTCAAGTCAAGGACGATGGGAGTTGGCGTCCTCCCTGGGCCCCGGACATTGCCACCTCTGAGGCCAGGTGCCGAGCACAAAGGGGAGGAGGAGAAAAATGGATGGGGTGAGCAAAGTTGGGAGAGGGAGGTTGCCATGGCAACCATTTGGAAGAGCAATGCCTGAGGGATGGGTAAAGAGATGAACTTGTGACCAAAGACAAGAGAAAGGGATTGTTGCCGTAGCAACAAAAAGCAGAGGAGAGAAAGGATGGGGAGACGGTTACCAAGGAGATGGAAGCTATTGCCAAGGTAGCAGGAAGGTTCAGCAATGTTCTGCCATAGCAACAAAGTGGGGGGGGAGATGTCCTTCCCCCTAGCAACTCACATCTCCTGCCCTAGCAACAGGGAGAGCAGGCGATATAATTGGAGGAGAGGGGATTAGAGCTGGCTCAGCCAAAGCAGCCGTGAACTAACCTTCCCGTCACCCCCAAAAATGAAAAATACGAGAAGGTTTTACGCCCCTCGATTAAACAAAGCCAAACAACAGCCAAAAAATCCAAGAGGAAACAGAGCAAAAAGCCGTGATGTCCAAGCTCAGGTCCCTCTTCCTGCTCAGGGGGAGGCCCCTCTGTCTGGCCCCTCTGTCTGGCTGGTCTTCCCAAACCCTCGGCCACCTTCGCTCGCAGCCCAGCTTCTGAGATTCTGGACCTGCCATCTCGGGTGCCGAGAGATCCGGGAGACAAATTCTTTCCCCAGCGTCTAAGAAAGCTGCCCCCCCCCACTCCCCCCACAGAGCAGGACCCCCCAAACTTGGGAACCTTAAGACTTGTGCACTTCCACGCCCAGTATCCCCAGCCGGCGGTGCTGCTAGCTGGGGAGTTCTGGGAGTGGTCATCCAGGAGTCTTGGCAAGTTTGGAAGGCTTCCTAGTCAAGGCTTGACCGTTGGAAGCTCTTCAGACGCCTCGGAGCTGCTTCTGAGGTCCCCAAATCCATTTCAAGGAGTGTTTTCCAGAACTGGACCCTTTGTTTGAGGTCGGGTCTGACCAGTCTACAAAAAAAGGGGGAGATCATCATTTTTCGCTGATTTCAAAGTACGATGCTATTGAAGCCACCTAAAGTTTTGCCTACTGCCGACTTCTCAGGTTGCTGCTTCGATTCCTTTGGCGTTTAACCTAGTTGCCTGTTTTGCCTTTAGAGACGTGTGAAAACAGAGTTGAGCTGTTAACGCAAGTTTAGTATGTTGTGTGAATCCAGGGTGTTTGTGTAACTGCCAGCATTTCAAATGCACACCACGAATGAGAGGCCTCCCCCGCCCCTTTCGCATAGGAGTCTGGGGAGGGGGGCGGCACACAAATCTAATGAATAAAATAAAATAAATAAATAGGAACAGCCAGTTGAGGTTAGCAGAGCCTTGTGTCCCTGCCCCCCCCCCCCCCCATTTCACGTTTCTTTTCACACCACGGACCACAGTCCCAGAGAGGGTGGGGCTCACCAAGACCTCCCATCCTGGTCACCTTGTGGGTCCCATGAAGCCTCTTGAATCAAACATTTGACTTGCCTTTGAATTTCGATGCCCCTCCTCATCTTCCCCTTGCGCCTGTCCAGTCGGGGTGGAGTCCGTTGGCCCCTCCCTCAGAGCAAGCCGAACCCTGGATGCAGCTCTGGAGCCAAAGAAGCCCTCGTCCTACAAAGCGCCCCCTTGTTGCCCCTCCTGGGTGGGAAGAGGTGGGCACGGGGGGACAATACCCCAAGTTAGGCACATGCTGCCCACAAGCGCCCGGGCACCTCAGGAGCCCAAAGGGAGGGGCTGAACAATGCAAGAGGCATTTCCTTTGGCTCTCTCTCTACCCAACAGATGCCCCCTGCCCCCCCCCCCAAGAGAAGAAGACACTGGCCTGGTTTGCCCTTTTGCCATCAATTTATTTCAGAAATGTAAGGTAACAAAGTGCTAAGTCTGAAGTCCCCAGGCTCAAAGCTCTGAGGGGGAGGAGGAGGAGGGGGCTTTCCTCTTGGAGGGGGTCTGTGGGAGAGCCTCTGCCCCTGGGGGCCCTGATGTTAGCTGGATCCAGGGCCATGTGGGGTGGGGGTAGCCGGGGTGCCAGGGCTCATTAAGAGCTGGGATGTTCAGGTACCGTTGCCTCTTCTTGGTTAAACCCCTTGACCTGCCTAGAAGTAAAGCCCACCAGGAACAGGGACTCTTTGCCAGCAGCCTTTCGGCCCATCCCGCCAGCCAGGACCCCCGGAGGGGGGCCCTCTTCAACTGAAGGAGGTGGGGAGCCCGTGCGGGGGCCTCGCGCAGGGGGGGAGTTTCCAAAAGGAGGAGAGGGCGGGAGTCTCCAACATGGGCAACCTGAAGGCTTCCGAGTCTGGCTGAGGAATTCTGGGAGCTGAAGTCTCCACGTTGCCCAGCTTGGAGCCCCCTCCTTTAGGCCCCCCTGTCCCCCGTCAAGCGTTGGGCCGCACAGGGAGACAGAGCCCGGGGAGGGGGGCTTGCAGAGCTTTCCTTCCCCGGTCATGCGCCCTGCCGGCCCCCTTGCTCACCAAGCCGGGACTCGCCCCCTGCCCTTTGCTCTGCTGCCCCACAGAAGGCGGGCGGCCAGCCCCTCCCTCCCTCCCTCCCTGCCTGCCCCACCTGGGAAGGAAGCCCCGCCAGGGAGCCAGCCTGGAAGCGCAGGGCCGGCTCTGCTCCCCACCTGACTGGGCCCTGGAGGTCTGCAAGCTGCAACCGGCCTCTTCCCGCCAGCGGAATTTCCAGTCATCCCAGTTTCTGGAAAGCAGCCTGTTCCCAAGGGAGCCAACCCGAACCACTCCCTTGCGGGCCACGGGGGGAGGGGGGCACCCACCACCCTGACTGCCGGCGGGAGAGTTGGGCAGAGAGACAAGGGGGGGGGGGCAGAGACAGCATTTTACAAAAACAGAGAAAACAAATCTAAAAAGTACAAAAATACAGTATATCTCTTTGAAAAGCAGTACAAAGAATGAGGCTGTCACTCCAGCAGGTTCTGGGAGATTCCAATGCCCCGAGGAGCCCCCCACCCAGCTGGGCACTGGATGCAAGGAGAACGAGGCCAGTCTCGAACCCAAGGGGGCCGTAGGGGCGGGAGGCTTTTCAAAGCCCCCCTCCAACCCCCCGCCCTCCCCGTGGGCTGGAGAAACTCTGACAAGGCCAGCGGGATCTTGGGCCAAAGAGCCTCTTGCACCCCACCCTCCCTTGGGCATGGAGCCCCCCCCCGAATGGAGCCTCTCCAGCAGCAGAGGGAGGCGGGGGGGGGGCTGCTTGCTGCCTCTGACTGCAGGGCTGGGGAACAGGACCCACCCACAACGTGTGTTAGGGGAACACAAAGTCCCACCAGGGTCAGAGAATCTGACAACCCTCATGTGACTATGAAAAAAAACAACCAACTGCAGAAAGACCCCTCCCCCTCCTGAGGACCCCCCCCCAAACAACAAAGGCGCCCATTACCTCCACAGGGAAATGTGGCTCGGGACCCCTTGAAACCCCCACTGGCCGCCAAGAGGGCCTTGCGGGGGGTGTCCCAGGGCCCCTCTGGAGAAGCAGCCCACTGGGTCCAGCCAAAGGGGACGGACGGAGGGGGGGCTCAACCATCATCGAACGCTGTACAGCTGGAGCCCCCCCACCCCTTTTCTCCTGGAAGGAGGAATAGAATCCAGGTGGGAGCAGCACAATAAGGACACGTCCCGTACGGTGTGCAGTGGCAGTGCATGATGGGAATGGCAGTCCATTAGGAGTCTGCAACCCAAAACCAACCCAAAAGTGCGGATGCGACGTGAGCCCGGGTCCAGCCAGCTACTCGGTGCCCTGCAGATGTGCGATCTGTCTCTGCAGCTGGAGCTGGTGCACTTTCAGCAGCTTCTTCTCTGCCACCATTTGCTGTTCGGCCCTGAGTAGAAGCTGCAGGTACTCGGAGGCCTTGCTGAGGACCACCACTTTGGGGGTCTTGGGGCACGAGGCCAGGCCAGGCACCTGGTCCCTCAGCGCCAGGAAGCGCGAACGGAGGTCGTTCCGCCGCTTGCGCTCCAAGTAGTTGTGGTTCTTCCTCTTGGTCCCGTCCTCAGTGTCCGAGCCAGGCGCGCTGCCGGCCTTGGGGAGGGAAGCCGCAGGAGGGAAGCCCTCCACCCCCTGTGGCCCATCGTCCCCAGCATCAGGGCCGCCCGTCTCCCGAGGCCTCTCCACCGAGTGAGCCTCAGGGGGGGAGCGGGCAGCATAGTTGTGCTGCTGCTGGTGGATGGCGATGTGGAAGTGTTTGGTGCCGGGGTCCAGGGGGTCGTCCCTCACGGTGATGGTGATGGGCTTCCGGCTCCCCAGCGCCTGCCTCTTCTCTACGGTCACCACGTCGATCTCGTCTCCTTCTGCAAACAAAGAGAAGACGGAGGAGTCAGTGGGCATCACAGTGGTCGGTCTCTCTGCTCCAGGCCCCGGCACACCGCTCACTCATTAGCAACTCGACTGGACGCAGCATCAGGCAGCCGTAGAGATCACACGGAAGAGCTCGAGGCCGCGTCTAAGCTGCCCTGCGGTTTGCCTGGGTTTGGTTTGCATATTATGCAGATCCAGCTAATTGTGATTTTCAACAAGCCACAGCTGAGCAAAACAGGCCTCCACTTGTGCGGGCCAAGGGTTCCCGCAGAGGCAGGCCGGAGCTTGTGGCCTCTTCCTCCAGGAAGAGTGTGTGAGCCTCCCGCACCAGGCGTTGGCCGCTGAAAAGGGGCTGGGTCCAGCTCCCAGGCTGCACTCAGTTCTCCCTGGTAGCCACTGGTAAAGCCAAGCCTGGCACGGCCAGAACAGGTCCCTCTGCAGCAGATGCCCAGCGCAGGGGCCTGTGCGGGCCAGTTTGTTTGGGGGTGACCTGAGCTGCCTCCAGGACGAAGGAGACCACAAGGCTGGGCCCTCCTCCAGCCCAGGGCCACGGCATCAGGAACGGCAACGCTCTTGGCCCTCGGCACTCCCGGAGCAGCCGGGTTAAAGAACGGTGGGGCAGTTTTCCTGGGAAAAAACAAACTCAAGGGACGTTCTGGGGTCCCGTGCAGGACGCCCTCCTGTGGTCACCACGCAGAGCCCTGGCCTGCCCCTGATCCTACGCTCTGTGTCAAGGGCACAACTGAATGGTGGCTGTGAAGACTCAAATATCTGGAACACTGAATGGGGTTCCCACCGGAGACACTCTGCGAGAAGTGGTCCGTGGCCTGACCCCCCCCCCTTTCCCATCAGAGGTGATCAGTCGGCTGCTGGGGACTCTGGTGGTCTCCTTGCCCTTAAAGCAACCAGACCCAGCACAATAATTAAAGTAAAACTCCTTAAAGCAGCAAACGTGAACCTCTGTGACTGAGAAGCAAAAGAGCCTGGACCAACTCTCCCAGGGAGCAGGTGGGCACCAGTGGACAACCCCCTCGCCCCCCCCCCCCGTCTCCATTAAGGGCTCCTCAGCCTCAGGAGTAGCCATGGCAATTGAGCCTCGTTCAATGTATTCTGAAAACGAAAGCTGACCCTTGGCCTCCTGTCCTGGTTCAGGCCTCCCGCCATCTCCTGAGAATTGGGGGGGGGGGCATTTCTGCCCTCCAAATTCAACCTGTTTAGAAGTGCAGCCAAAGAAGCCCCCGTGGCCTGGTCCTCTGGAGGGAAGGCAAGAAATCTCTACTGAAGACAACTGCAAGGACCACCACCACCACCACAACCCTTCACTTTGTTGGTTAAACCCACCTCCCCTCTTTGCCCTCTTCTTCCACAGCTCTTCATTGGAATTGTAAATGAAGCAGAGACCTGGGGGGGGGAGGGGGGGCTGCCTTTTGTCCCTTTGATTTCTCAGAAGCCATCAATCTCAAGCGCCTTTACCTCCACCCAGGGGCACAGGAAGGGACCCAGCGCCTCCTGCCCACAAGCTCCCAGAGAGAGGGAGGGAGAGGAAAGAAAGAAAGAAAGAAAGAAAGAAAGAAAGAAAGAAAGAAAGAAAGAAAGAAAGAGAATTCCAGGGAAGGCTGCCACCTGTCTAAACCTGCCTCTCCCCACCCTCCACCCTCTGGTTCAGCTTTTCTCTTCTTTGCTTGGGGGAGGGGGGGCGCTGCGGGTGGAGAAGAGACCGGCAGGAGTCCACCGCGGAGGGTTTTTACCGTGAAAGGTCAAGCTACAGATAACAGACTGGGAGGGACCTTAAAGGTCTTCTAGTCCAACCCAGCAGACTCCATTTCGGACAGGCAGCCTCTTCTTTCAAACCCCCAATAACGAAGCCCCCACATCATCTCAAGCGAGCGGGTGTGGAACGTTCTCACTGTGGGGAAATTTCTCCTCGGTTCTTCTTGCTTCTCTCCTTGACTTGTTTCCCTTCCGTCGTTTCTTCTCCGGCCTCCTGGTGCTTTGGGAAAGAGGCTGACCGGCTCTTCTTTGCCCCTCAACTATTGGAGCATTCCCCTCCTGTTACCCCGGCCCCCCTTTCCACTAGGCAGACCCGACCCCTGCAACAGCTGGTCCAGCACTTTAGCCTCCCATCTGCCCCTCTTGCCAAGTCTCACCCCCTTTTTTATGTTGTGGTGACCAAGACTGGAGTTCAGGTGTGCTCTTATCAAGGTATTACCAAGCACCTTATTTCTCCCCCTCAGCAGCCAAATGCAGTGCTGATGGGTCACGTGTTAAACAACGGTAATGGAAAGATCCCGCTATGGTCTTGCAACTTGTAGTATGCACATTCAAAGAGGTCCACAGAGTCCAGGGTTTGTTTTCTTCTTTTCACTGCGTCTTCTCTGGTTCTGAACACGGCATATAACTCTTAAAAGTAAAAGGTCTGAATGGCCACTTATACCCAATACGAATGCCCACCTCTCTTTCTGCCACTTGCTCTACGTTTTGAAGTTGTCCTTTGGCCCAACCCAACTTTTCTGATGTTGCCTAAGGAGCCAGTCTGGTCCAGGGATGAAAGGCTCAGGCCCCAAAGAGGGGGTGGGTGGGTGGGTTCTAGTTGGGTGACCTTGGGCCAAGCACTTCCCCTCAATCCTAAGAAGGAAGCAACGGCAAAGAACACTGCAGGATTCATCCAGGCAATCTCCAGGAGTCAACAAAGACACACACACACACAAACACACAGAGACTGTTGGTTCCGGAATGCAAGAAAGGGATGGGTGACATTTTGAAATGCCGCCCCCTTCTGATCCCCATTGGCTTCCCCTCCAGCCACTCCCTCAGCAGCCACGCCCCCTCGGAATCACCCAAACAGAATGAGCAGAAAGGGGCATTTGTGGACAGAGCCCTCCTGCTGGTGGGGGTGGAGTCCGTGTCAACACAGGAGCACCATTCAATCCATCCATCAATCAGTGACACTTTGGGAACTGAGAGGAAGAGCTCTGGGCCGGACCTACCAGCGTCCTGGTGCCATTAAACCTTTCGTCCATCGGTGCCTTCAGCCTTGCAAGCCGGGCCACAGGACACCCTGTTCACCCAGCCACTCAAGCAGAAGATGGCCAGCAAGGCGTGACCCCTGGAAGGAGGGGGGCAGAGAAGGGCAAGGACCCTCCCGCTCCCAGTCCAGCTGGGAAAAGCTGCTCTTGGACAGGTGCCCCCCCTTCCTCTTTTCACCCCCTGGAAACCCCCTTCCCCACTATCCATCCATCCATCCATCCATCCATCCATCCATCCATCCATCCATCCATCTATCTATCTATTAGATTTGTATGCCGCCCCTCTCCGTAGACTCGGGGCGGCTCACAGCAATAATAAAACGATGTAGAACAAATCTAATAATTTAAGAAAAAACACTAAAAACCCCATCATTAAAAGCAAACACACACAAACATACCATGCATAAACTGTATAGGCCCGGGGGAGATGTTCAATTCCCCCATGCCTGACGGCAGAGGTGGGTTTTAAGGAGTTTACGAAAGGCAAGGAGGGTGGGGGCAGTTCTAATCTCCGGGGGAAATCTGGTTCCAGAGGGTCGGGGCCACCACAGAGAAGACTCTTCCCCTGGATCCCGCCAAATGACATTGTTTAGTCAGCGGGACCAATGGCCTTGTCCACTTCATCAGGTGTCACCAGATCAAACTCTTCCCAAACAGGTGGACAAGTATGGGTCCCAGTCACCTCGACTGACTCGTTGTCAGTCGACTGTTATTCAATCGGAGTCGAGGTCCACCCAGATCCGAGCGATTTTATCAGCGAAAAATGTGTTAAAATCCTACTCTGTAAGGACTCCCCAACTGCCCTCTGGTTAAGAAGGGAGCGGGTCACGCTAAACAGAGTGGCCAAGCGGGATTCCGCTGATGCAATCAAGGCGGCATGGTACGCGCATCTTGCCGCCTTGAGCGCCACTTTGTAAGTCTTAATATAAGCTCTTACAAGTGTTTGATCGGATTCGGACTTACTCTTGAAACAATGCATCACCAGAAGGAGTCAGGGAGGGGGAGCACCACTTCCGAAGGCCTCTCTGAACCCCTGAGCTGTCCTGAGATACTTGCCCACGCCGGGCTCGGCAAGGCAGCTGCGCTCAACCCACTGGAATATCAAGGCTTGCTAGGCCCTTGGGGAATATTGGTAGTAGTGCCTTGTGGGTGGAGCAGTAGGGAGTGGGGAGAGCCCTCTTTGGGTCTCAGCCAGAGAAACCAGCCAGCGAAAAGATGGAGATGCGAAGGAGGCAAGGCAGGTCCTACCCCCACCTGCTCTCCTGGGAGCTGCCCACCTGGGCTGAGCCAGGTGAAACTCAAGCCCCAGACCCAGCGCAAAGGGCATCAAAGAGCCTTCACAGCAGCTGACGGGACCAGGCAGAAGCCCCCTGGCAGCTGCTTTGTCGGACAGCCTGCAACTCCGCTCTTCCGTCTCCTGCCCTTCCCCTTCATGTGGCCCATCCCCCACCGCACCTGCTACCTGCGTCTCTCTCCTTGCTCCTCACTCTTCCCCTGAAGCCTATGGGTCTCCCACCACCCCCGTTTGAAAAGGGCTCTCTCAGTCTTCCCCCCCCCCCTGAAGATTTCACCGAGAGCCTTAAGAGGGGCTCAGGCCTCTTCCTCACTCCGGGGCCATTCGGAGTCTGAGCTGAGGTGCCCAGACAAACCTGGGACCTTCAGGCGGGGTGGGCTGCCGCACCCCCTTTTCACCAGCTGCAGGAGGGGGGGGGGAGACGCCCCTCTTGCCCCCCAGTCTTTTGTGAGGGCACCTGCAGCGCTCCCATGCTACCAGCTTTTAGATCGCGGATGCTGCCATTCGCAGCCTTCCAGTCCAGACCTAGGCTGCAGTTCATAGGATTGCAACGCAGCGCAAGGAGCCTTGAAAGGGCCCTTCGGTTCCTCCTGCCAGAGGGAGGGGGGCTGCTCAGGTGGGACGGGGGCTCGGCGGGCGGGCGGACTCCGGCGACGGCACCTGGACCACGGACGCCTCTGCGTGTCCGCGCGCGATTTCGCTCCGTGCCCAGGTGCAGTCGCCGGATCGCGCCGGACTCCGCGAGGACGCCGAGCCCCGGGGCCGAGCACGCCTGGCCGCTCCACCGGGAGCCGCGAGGGGAAGCGGCCAAACTTCCTTGCCGGAGCAGAACCTCTCTCCCCTTCGGCCGCCTTACCGGAGTCGCTCTGACTCTCGGAGCCGGAGGAAAACGGGATCGTGGTGGCCGGCGCTCCGCTCGCGCCGGGCCAGGCGAAGACGGCGCCGGGGGCCACGCACTGTCCGCCGAGGTCGTGGGCGGCCGCCTTCTCCCCGCGGACTTTCTCCAGGCGCTCGCGGGCCGAGAAGCCGCTCCACATGCAGTCGCGCAGCACGAAGGCGCTCAGGTTGCCGCGCAGCCCCGGACCGCACTCCGGCGGGATCTCGGCGGCATCCTCGTCTGGGCCGGGCAGCGGCGAGGCGGGCGGGCTGGGCAGCAGCTGGAACTTGTGCCAGATGTCGTCGCTGGGCGCGCTCGAGCGATGCAAGGGCCCCGCGGGCTCACAGCAGCAGCAGCAGGAGGAGGGCGGCGGCGGGTCGAGCTCCATGGCTGGCGGAGAGTAGCGGGAGCCCCGCGGATCGGCGCACCCCAGCCGGGCTCAGCCGTATTGTCCGCCGCCGCTTATATCGGCCTCCTGCCGCTTATATCGGCCTCCTGCCTCCCGCCCCGAAGGCGGCCAATGAGCGGCGCCGGCTGGGCCGAGTGGGCGCGGACAGGCGGCGCCCTCACCTTCCCGCCTCGCCCCGCCCGGGCAGCCCCGAAGGGAGGGAGGGAGGGAGATGCCGCCGCTCGGGAGCCCCGGCTCGGCCGCCCGCTTCCCCCCGGGTGCCGCCCATTGGCCGGCGGGGCAAAGCGCGCGGAACCCCGGAACCCCGACAGAGTGCCCGGCCTTGGCCTCCGAGGGGGCTCGCGGGCCCTGGGGGAAGGATGGGGCTGCCCTGGCTCGGGGCCCGGAGCGGTAGGCGAGGAAAAGCCCCCCCCGCCTTGGCCTTCCCATCGCCCCCTCAGCCGCCCCCCCTCCTCTCAAGGGGGTCACCTCCAAAAGGCCTGAGGTGAAAAGAAGGGGGCTCTCCCTCCTTATGGTTCCCCCCAGACCTGAAGGCAGCGGAACCAGCCCAGAGAACCACAGAGAGTCCGGCTATGAAGAGGCTGAGGCACAAAACAGCCCCATTTGGAGCCGCCCAGAAGCCCCCCAGGAGCCGGTGCCGCTGCTGAGGCAACCAGGGCCCATCCATCCCTCCCTTCTCCTCCACTTCTGTGCCGCCCAATCCCGAAGGACTCAGGGCAGCTGGGCGCTAGACATGGGCCCCCACCCACAACTGTTGCTTCAGCGACTGGTCAAAGGGCCCCAGGGGGAAACAGTGTTGAGTCTCCACTTCCATTTCCCACCATCCTCTTCCTTTACACTGCCTGGCAGTGACATCACACCTCAGAGAGGCTAAGGCTGTAAGCTAACACCTTCGGCTATGCAATTCCTCTGCCCTTCTGCGCAATCTTCTATAGTGGGGCTCTATTCACTGACTTTCCACTCTCATCTTTTCCTCACTCTCTGACTGGGACCACTCCCCCAACGTCCCATCAGCCCCCTCTAGTGGTTCCTCAGGCTCACAGGTCACTTTCTGCCTCACTATCCCTCTCTGCTTCAGCTGGCAACCCCCCTGGCCCAGGGTGTCCAGAGGGGCCGGGCTCGTCCTCCTCAGAATCTGACATGACCTGAGGGGCACAAGCAGCGCCCACAACAGTGGACCACTTACACAGTGCTGGCAACTGGGCTTCTGCACATATCAGAAGGAAAAAAAAAGTTAAAAAATAAGAATAAAAATAAAAAGATGGCGGCAGCAACCAATCTGGTTCAGTGACATTGTTGTGACATCACCAGCGTCTCACTACTGGTCTGGGCGAACCATTGCCTCACCCCCATGGTCATGTGATCAAAATTTAGACGATTGCCCACTGGCATGTACTGTTGCGGTGTCCCAGGGTCATATGATAATCTGTTGTGTGACCTGACAAGCAAAGTCGATGGGGAAGCCAGATTCACTGAGCCATCAGGTCACGAGCTTAACAACCTATTGGTAAATATAATTTGTATAACATTTATTCATGAGGAATGCTGCTTGAATGCTGGATGTGGATGAGCAACATCGCATCTTCTGGGTCCGTCTGGTGGTTCTGTGCTGTGCTGGTTTAACTATTGATTAGACTAGAGAAAAAGTTCCTTTGACAGATTGGTTCAAAATAGGAATATTATTATTTTTAGTGACCCTGTGTGTGTATTTACCTGCTTGGTGCTGTGCTATTTACTTTTTGGAGAATGCGCACACCAGTTTTATACACCTGTCATTTTTGTCCTTTTAATCAGATTTGGCTGCTCGCCATTAACTGGCATCCTGAAGCTTTCTGGAGGTTTGCAGAAGTTATGTGCGGTTGCCTTCTTTCTCCGAGAAAGAGTGACCGGCCCAGGAGGTTCAGTTGCTGCCTTGCCTGCCGAAACTCCAATCCAGCCCCTGGACCATAGACCAAGTTGGCTCAGAAGCTGAGCTGCAGTTCTTTGTGCAACAGCACCATCACCTGGCAAGTCGGTGGCATTGCATGTGTGCGCAAATCACTGAGAACATCGAATGCATCAAGCTGGAAAGCGCTTGGGAAAGCTAAACACTGGGTGGCTGCTCGGGGGCCACTCTTTTGATCTCCCCACCAGCCACCCAAGGCTGCAATAAAACAGGGATGGGCTTCCAAAATGCCTGGTTGTCCAACTCTTTGTCCAGTTCAGGAGGTGCTGCCCACTGGACGTCTTGCTGAGTGGCATTGCTCATCCTCTCAGCAACAGTAATTGAGTTGGAAGGGGCCGTGAAGGTCATCTACTGTCCAGCCCTCTGACGATTTCTGACAGATGCCTGTCCCGACTCTTCTTAAAACCTTCCAGTTTTGGAGCACTCACAATTCCCTTTGGCAATTTGTTCCACTGGTTCATTGTTCATTGAGTTGGCCTTCTGCGGGTTCATTGAGTTGGCCTTCTGCGGGTCTGATATCTGGGGGGAGCTGGTTCCAAAGGGTCGGGGCCGCCACAGAGAAGGCTCTTCCCCTGGGCCCCACCAAACGACATTGTTTAGTTAAACAATGTCGTTTGGTGGGGCCCAGGGGAAGAGCCTTCTCTGTGGCGGCCCCGACCCTTTGGAACCAGCTCCCCCCAGATATCAGAGTTGCCCCCACCCTCCTTGCCTTTCGTAAGCCCCTTAAAACCCACCTCTGTCGTCAGGCATGGGGGAATTGAGACTTTCCCTCCCACAAGGCTTATAAAATTTATGCATGGTATGCTAGCATGTATGATTGGTTTCTAAATTGGGGTTTTAAATTAACTTAAATATAAGATTTGTTTACATTGTATTATTATTGCTGTGAGCCGCCCCGAGTCTGCGGAGAGGGGCGGCACACAAATCTGATTAATAAATAAATGAATAAATTGTTCTCACTGTTAGGAATTTTCTCCTGAGTTTTGGGTTGCTTGTCTCCTTGCTTAGTTTCCATCCATTGTTTCTGGTCCTGCCCTCAGGTGCTTCGATAAATAGGCGGGTCCCCTCTTCCTTGTCGCAGCCCTTCCTGTTGGAAGATTGCTATGATGGCACCCATCCGGTTTTACGTCCAGTTTCAGCCTCTAAGCCCCAACCACCCTTTCTACAGTCTTCATCTCCCAGACCTTGGGTTCTGGAAGTCAAAGGCTGTCCCAACAAGCTTCTACAGCTCTGGACGCCGCTGTCTGGGGTCACCCTGTTGATGGTTTTATTCATTTGTGACATTGACATGCCCCCTCTCTCACTCTGAGAAGCAGCTCTGGCCTCGCCTGCTTCAAGTGCAAGAGAACCAGTTCATGTTGCAGGGAATCTTCTCCTCAAACATTCCTCACCTTTTCCCTGGATTGCCCCAAATAATTTATTACATTTATACATAGCCTTCCTTTTCTTGTTTGGGGAAACTAATTGGTGGTCTGCAAGAGGAATACAAGCGTTCCGTGGTTGGCTGCTAAAATAAAAGCTTTGCTGGTTTGTCTTCTATGCTGCCCAGTCCCTTGGGACTCAGTCAGGGCTGCTCACAACGATATAAAACAATACAATTCTCTTCATTCATTCGATTTCTATGCCACCCTTCTCCTGAGACTCAGGGTGACTTAAAATTAAGGCAACAAACAAATAATAGAAAGAAGTCAATGTTAAAATTCAACACACTAAAATCCCATTATACAAACTTACGAATCAATCCAATCGACCTAACATATATACCTATCCAACCAATACAATTTGGCTGTGAAGGATGGTCACATTCATGGCCCCCAAGCCTGCCGGCAAAGCCAACCAAAACCATTCGCACGGCTGCATTCTGGACTATCTGCAGTTTCCGAACACTCTTCAAGGGTAGCCCCATGTAGAGCGCATTACAATAATCGAGGTGGGAAGTGATGAGGGCCCAAGTGACTGTGGGCAAGGCCTCCTGGTCCAAATAGGGCCGTAACTAGTATACCAGGCAAACCTGACAAAGGTCCCCCTGGCCACAGCCAAGAGGTGGCGGTCAAGTTTCAGCTGTGGATCCAGGAGGGCACCCAAGTTACGGACCCTATCTGAGGGGGTCAAAGTCTCCCCCCCAGAGCAATGGACAGACAGATAGAAGGGTCCTTTGGAGGAAACGCCCAAAGCCACTCGGTCTTGTCTGGGTTGAGCTTGAGCCTGTTAGTTCCCATCCAGACCCTAAGAGCTTCCAGGCACCGGCACATCACCTCCACTGCTTCACTCAAGTGGCAGAAATGCATCATACAAGCTGAGCTGAACATTAACAAGCATCACTACTTGAGGGTCCCATGTTGGGTTCCTACAATTGAAGCAATAAAACATCCAAATCCTAAAACACTCAACAAATGTATATAATACAAAGACTTATTAGATGAAGAAGGTCATTTGAGATCTAGAGAAGATCTGACAGAACACGGGATCAGCTTGGATCCAAATTTAGTGTCACAGTGACGGCGAAGCTTTTTTGGTTCACGTGCCAAAAGGTGTGTGTGTGTGTGCGCATGCTAGCATGTGTGCACCAGCCCACACCCCTCTACCCCCCAGGCGTATCCTCTGTGCGCTGCCCCCCCCACCGGCGTATGCACAGGCCTTCCTGAAGCCTGGAAGGATTAAAAAATGCCTAAACAGGCAAAGGAGGCGAAGTGGCGCAGCGGGTAGAGTGCAGTATTGCAGGCCACTCAAGCAGACTGATAGATCTGCAGGTTAGCGGTTCAAATCTCATCATCCGCTCATGGTGGACTCAGCCTTCTATCCTTCCGAGGGGGGTCAAATGAGGACCCGGATTGTGGGGGCAATAGGCTGGCTGTTTTTAAAAAGTGCTATTGCTAACATGTTGTAAGCCACCCTGAGCCTAAGGAGAAGGGCGGCCTTAATTGTATAAATAAATAATCTGGAAAATTGGAAAACACACTTCCGGTTTGCCCATTGTGTTTTTTTTTGCACTCCGGGGCTACAGGAAGCTTCCCTGAACCCCCTGGAGTGTAAAAAACAGCACAACGGCAAATTGGAAATGTGTTTTTCCGAACTTCCGTTTTGTCTGTTAGGTGACTTTTTGGCCTCTGCGTCTTCAGGGAAGGTTCCCTGAAATATCTGGAGGGTGAAACGGCCTTTCATAAGGCTGAAAATAAGCTGGCCAAACATTTCCGGTTTGCCCATTGTGCTGTTTTTTGCACTTGGTGGCTACAGGAAGCATGCGTGCTGGAGCTGAAACACGGCAAAGGCTCATGTGAAGGCATGCAGCCCTCCTTCAGTGGGTCACCCTCTAGGGAGGCACAGCATGCCATGATTGCTACATCAGAATGAAGCGACAGAGAAAGTTTTCTCGATGAGGCGACCTCGAATGAATCAAGATCTCTCCTTTTTATTGTATTTTACTCTTCTGACATGTGGTACAGAATAACCAATTCGCGAACGCCACATACATTAAGCCATCCTCCAACTACTATTCATTCCTACACCATATAAGGCAAGCTTCTCCTGACTTCCCTATAGATAATTAATGGAAGCTCCATTCTTTGCCTTTTTCCTGGATTGGAATGAAAGTGACGCATATATTTCCTTATATGGAAGTTAGCTATAGGTTTTGTTCATATTGCATACCAAGTTAAATGACATGGTCACAGATTCTGCAGCTTGCTTACTCAGCCTGGACTTTGCTGCCTTTCCATAGAGGAAGAATTAAGGTTTTATTCAGCACATAATTAGGCTTAAAACATCACTCTCCAGTAATATTTTATTCCCAAATTTCAGTGCCCATAAACCTATGATTACAACACTAATGTGCCCTCCAATATGGCTTTGCAGGCACCTGTGGCACGCATGTCAGAGATTTGCTATCATGGAAATATCATATGTATAAAATTGTACGAAATCCAGGAAAAACTTAACAACCTTGAGAGGAAGTTACTTAGTATGGATGAAAAATTAATAGGCAATATCTATAAATTTGTAATAATATATTTGTATATATACTGGAAGCGGAGATAGTTAGACACAATGACTATATGGGCGAAAAAGTTTGGTCACACTATTGATTTGGAGAAATGGGAAAAAATTTGGACATGTAGAAATTAACAATTAAATTAATTAAATTAAATGAGCTCTTGGCTCGATCTCTCCCTGGCTCGGGTGCTTTGGAGAAGGAGGCCGCCCTCTTGCCTGTGGCAGCCCCTCCTCGGATGGGCCCTGGGGGGGGGGTCCACCTCACCTGGCAATGAGCCCCCCCACCCCACTCGCAAGAAAGCAACCTGGGTCAGAAGCGCCTCTTCCAGCGCCCCCGCATTCACGTTTTCTCCTGTCACGGGTCCCGTTCACTTCCCTCCGCCCCTAGCCTCGAGTAGGACGTTTGGCATTGTTTGTAAGCATCCCGACACGTGTCCCCGGATTCTCACGCCTGTTTCATGGGCTCAGGGCACCGCGGGAACCGACCTGGGAGCGCAGTCGCGCGGCACAATTCTTCCGGGAAGCCGTTGAGAGCGGGCTTTTCCGGCAGGCCTGGGATCGGTTGCCAGCACGCGTGGTTTTTAGGGGATTGTGGATTTTATTGCACTGTTGGTTTTACTGCTGTTGCTGTATTTATGACTATTGTTAGCCGCTCTGAGTCCTTCTTGGAGTGGGAGGCACATAAAAACAAACAAGCAAAGAAATCCCCTCAGAAGGATTCACTTCCTCAGCCCCTTCAGCTTCAAGGCCAATTGGGAGCAGCCGCCAGGGCGACGGAAAGCGGCCTAGCACGGGCACCATAAACAACGGGGACATCCGGGTCCTGAGGAAAAAAGCCGCGTTGGCGGCCGCGCGCGCATTTTCTCCCGAGAGCTTCTACATGGACGATTCGCCTCCTGGGAGTTGAAGTTCTCAATGCAGGGGCTCCCCCTCTTCGCCTATGCGGGGAGAGAAGCAGGAAGACTCGATGTTCCGTCAGGCATAGGAGGGCCGGGACAGGGAGAAAGCGCAAGGGGTGGAGCTTGGCGAGCATAGGGCGAGAGCATCAGAAGCAGAGGGCGGGCCAATCTTTAGACGCGGGTACCCTGGGAGATGTAGTGCTCTCGGGGAAGACGTTCGCGGAAACCCCGTGGATTCCGGGCGAAGAAGAACTACACCTCCCATCGAACCTAAGAGGCTTGCTTGTCGTGCTGATGCGCGCGCAAAGCGTTCGGGCCTTCTGCAGCTCTGGAGGTGGACTGTGAGGCGACGAGAGGCGGGCGAGTGAGGGCCGCGCCTCGGCGGTGAGTGGTAGGCCGTGGGGTCTCCTCTTCCTCATCCCAGCCGTCCTGGACTCACCGGAGGGCGCGGAGGAGCGGGAGTTGGCGGGCCTGAGGGAAGAGACGGAGCGGGGGGGGGAGGGGCGCCACGTGAGGCCGCGTTTTTTCCCTTCCGCGGGGGGGGGGGGGCAGCAGGGCCTCCGGTTGCGGCGCGGCCTCCTCGCCGGGCCCGGCCGGTGGCTGGGAGGGCGGCGAGCGAGGGAAGCGCCCGGCAGCGCGAGTGCAACGTTTCCCCGCTCCGCGCGCGGCCCATCCAAGGCTCCCCCGCGTTGGCTCCGAGGCCTCCGCTAGAGCTCGGTTGCTTGGCCGCGGGGAAAGCCGGGCTCCTTTGGCCGCAGCCGGCGCGGCCTTCCTGGCGCTGCTCTCCCCGGGCGGCCCAGCCTGGCGACGGGGCTCCTGGCTGCAGTTTCCCCGGGCGGCCTACGGGTCGTCCTGCCCTGGCCCGGGAAGGGCCCGCCGCGCGTCTCCGGCCGGGCGGTGGCGGTTGGAGAGCAGCGGTTGGCGGGCATTTGTCCGGGCGGCGGTGAGGAGCAGTGTTCTCTCTAAATTTTTTTTGGGGTGGGCGGAAAAGTATAGTGTCTGAGCGACAGTCCCTTCGGGCGACACAAAAATAATAATAAAATTTCCCTCTCGGCTTCTGGGCAGGTTTGGAAAACTCTGAGTTGATGATGATTTTTAAGTGAGCGATTGCTCACTGCTCAGCTTAGAGGGAACTATGGTGAGGAGCCTCTGCTGGGGATCCGCCTCGTGGCGCGGAGGGCGCGTTTCGAAATCTGCCCCGGCCGCCCTCGCTGCCTCCCGGGGGGCCGGCGTGGCGTGGCTGCCGCAGGGTGGCTCCTCCTGCCCAAGATGGCCTCGACACAAAGGAGCCGCCCGGGGAGCCGCCGCGGGGCCGGTCGAAGAAAGGCCGTTGGAAAGGGGGGGGGGGTGATCACGAGGCGGGAGGGCCCTGGCCTTGCTTGCCTGGACGTTGGAGAGGTGGTGGCGGAACGGGCAGTTGCGTGAAGCGGGCTCGCCCCCTGCCTTTTGCATTCGTTTGCTATGGCGAAGGGCTCAGCTGTTTACAGTCAGGATTTCAGGAAATTAACTGCAATGAAAAGGGTTCCTAGCGCAGGGGCTGGCAGGCCTCGACTGTACAGCAGAAGCAGCTGAAACCTGATTAAGTGAGACCAGGGTTACTTGAGCCCCAAAGGAGGTATTTTAATTGTCATTTTTCAGTAACCAGTTGCTATACAGTTTAGGTATGATGGTGTGTTTAATTTATATTTTTGTATATTTTTTCTGGATTTTATGTACAGTATACTGTTTAGAGCCTAACTAATACAATATTTAGCCTATAAGCAACATATACATTTTTAAAAATGTGCATTTCTCTTCATAGCTTGCTTATAAAAGTAGTATTTTAGCCGTTTTCCTTAATAATATAGCAACAGCACTTAGATTAAGGGTGTATACCACCACAGTGCTATACAGACCTTCTAAACAGTTGTATAAGAGTCACCATATTGCTTCTGCCCCCCCAACCCCCCATCTGGATCCTCATTTTAGCTGCCTCAGAAGGATGAAGCCTGAGTCCACCATGAGCCGATCAGGATCGAATCCCAGAATTAGCCTGCAATACTACATTCTAACCACTGCACCTCTTAATGAATGACTAAATAATGAAAGGCCTGGGGAAGGACAGTGATTCTTTGGCAGGGCACATCCTTAAGGAGTTCTGAATTTCAGCTCCTTTTTTCACCCACTCACATCCCAATAGTATGGCTGATCCTACGCTGAATGGTCCAGCAGTTGGGCACTTTGATTAATAATTTGAATACCTCTAAAAAATTATGCATTGTATTAGCACATATTATAGTTTTTAAAAATTAACTCCTTCTTTCTATATAGCAGTTATGGTGAACCTATGGCACAGGTGACACGCAGAGCCATATCTGCTGACACGCAAGCCATTGCCCTAGCACAGCTCCAATGGGCATGTATGTGTGTGCCGGCCAGCTGATTTTTGGCTTGCACAGAGGCTCTGGGAGGGCATTTTTTGCTCCCAGAGAGCCTCCAGGGGGATGGGGGAGAGCGTTTTTACCCTCCCCCAGCTCCAGGGAAGCCTTTGGAGCCTGGGGAGAGCGAACCACAAGCCTATTGAGCCCACCAGAAGTTGGGAAACAGTCTGTTTCCAGTCTCCAGAGAGCCTCTGGGGGTGGGGGAGCTGTGTCCTCCCCAGGCATTGAGTTATGGTGTGGGCACTTGCACATGTGTGATAGCGCGCACGCATGCTCTTTCGGCACCGAAGGGAAAAAGATTCGCCATCACTGCTATATAGCTTTTTTGCACATGTTCCCAAATATGGAAAAAAAACCCGGATAACTCATAAATTCTGACTTTTAAGATATGTCTAAAAGCATTCACAAGCCCATTCAAGGCTGAGCAACATGTCATTTTAAGTACATTATACTTGGCAGCAGAACTCAGATCTCCAGGTTTCTGTCTTCTGTAAGGCAAACCACTGTTGCTCCTTACATTAGATCAAGTATGTAGAAGACACAAATTATATCTCAACCAAATGTAAGCTAATTGAATTACTTGGAAGAAAAGGTATAGGGTCCAGAGGAAAAAGTAAAGTGTTTGGAGACAAGTCTAGCCACTCTGATAACAAAATGAGAAACCCTAACTAAAGGGAAAAGGCTGCAACCAATTAACAGAAACAATGAATGTTTAGAGATGTGATTTCAGTCTTCAAAAAGGGAAAAAAATTGAGCCAGGAAACTACCGACCAATCAGCCAGACATCAATATCTGGGAAGATCCTGAAAATAGGTAAGATGTGAACATCTAGAAACAAGCAAAGCTGTTAATATAAGTTGACATGGGTTTGTCAAAAGCAGATCATGCATACAAACCTTATTACATTCTTTGATGAAGTGATTAAACTAGTGGATTAGGAGAATATAGTAGACACAGTTTACTTACATTCCAGTAAAGCATTTGACAAATTCATTCATTCATTCATTCATTGATTCTTCTATGCCGCCCAATCCTGAGGGACTCATGAAGCCTACTTAGTAAAGATAGAAAAATGTGGAATAAACAGAATCTCCATGAGGTGGATTCACAATCAACTTGTCCTCCTCCTCCTCATGGCCCTATGGGTCTAAATGGAGGGAAGCATCCAGTGGGGCACCTCAAGGTTCTGTCTCAGGCCCAGGACTCTTCAACATCACCATAAACAATCTGATTGCAGGATAGAAGGGAAACTCACAGAATTTACAGATGGGGGGGGGGGATAGCCAACACAGGCATAGAATTGGAGATATCTGGCTCAACATTAATAACTGAGAGGGATCTAAGTATCCTAGTGGACAACCACTTAACCCAATGCAGTCCTATGTTTCATCGACAGGGATAGAATCAAGATCACATGAAATACCACTATAAATTATATTCCGGTATATATATAAAATATATATTTATATTGCCATGGAAAATCAATCTCAAACTTCTTCATTTGTCATAACTTGGATTCAAATTTTGTTTCATTTCGTTGGGGTATAAATTCTTTTGCCTCTTGCTGTTGTGTATGATACATTTTTAAAAAAATTGGAAGGTGTCAGCTAGCATTATCTCTAAAATATAAAGCACAGGCGCTTCTGAACTGGTAGGGAAAGTAAGTAATAAATTAAATTAAGTAGATTTCACAGCTGTGCCGAGCCCTCTATTCAAGGCAAAGAGGGAAGCACCCAGCCACCGCATGAGCTTCGCCTTCCTTTGGGAATCATTTATTTGTTTGTTTGATTTGATTTGTTTGTGGGCAGTTCACTTTTCTTTTAAATAAATATTTTTCAGACTAAGGATATATAGATTTTTGTGCTCCAGCTGTTTCTTTTCGTACCAGAGATTAGTTCTGTCTTGTCCTGACCCAGGAATAAACTCTTGGATCTAATTTCATTTCATCTCATGCTAAAAAGGTGAAGGAAATTTCATGGATGATTACTTATCTGCTCATGGAAAAGTTTGCCCTTGCCAACAACTTGTAACTATATTAAGCAATTGTTGAGGTGTATTAATACTGTGTATCTTTTAAACATTCGCTCAAATTTCCTTTTTCTTTGATACTTTCTAAGTAAGATTTTTAAAACACTGTAGGCCTCGCCTTCTGTCTGATTAGGAGTGATTTTAAGGTGTACAGATCTGGGAAAAGAAAGTTAAAAAAAAAACCCCAGTCATCTGTTGATTGAAAAACTTGTCAACTGCATGTTGTGAAGAAGGCTGCATGTTATCTTAGCTCATTGTTGACAGGATGAGAAGACAAATGATCCCCTTTCAGATGTGAGATAATTGAAATATTCCTTAAGGATGACATGGAACAGGTGGTGACTTTTTGTTTTCAAAAGCCCTGGCAGCTACTGCACTGAAGAGGAGCGGTTGGCTTCCTGCCCATTTTGCTGGTGAGGCCCTTTGGGCTTCACTCTGCTGAACAGAAAGGGTTTCCTTTCATATTAGGGGTAAAAAACAAGATAAAAATTAACTTTGCATGTAGGTTTGATTTGCAGCAATGGCAATTTGGAGGCAAATCAGATTGTTTCTATTGGCAAAATTCCAAGCTTGTTCTAGAAATTCTGTCTTTGCTTGTAACAGTCAGTTAAAAAACAAGCAGTTTCACCCTATGAAGCTGTTTATTTGTATCATAAGATAATTATTGATTTACTAATAATATTAAAATGAATTATAGAAGAATTTACATGATGTGCCTAATTTGCATTATAAACATACAAAACTATAGCCATTGCATATTAAAAAATAAGTTTGATCTTGGCACTTAACATATAATATAGCTGGATTAGTTTAAATCACAAGATTGACAATTAATGTGTTTTACAAATCTCTCCAATATGTTTCTTTAAATACGTTCTCGCTTTGTCTTGAACCGCTATAATAAAGATTAAGATAAAATAGCGCCATGGTGGCACAGTGCTTAGAATGCAGTACTGCAGGCTACTTCTGCCGTCTGCTTGCAATTTGGCAGATCGAATGTCACCAGGGGTTGTTGACTCAGCCTTCCAAGGTAGGTAAAATGAGGACGCAGAGTGTTGGGGGCCAGAGGCTGACCCTGAAAATCGCTTAGAGGGGGCTGTAAAAGCACTCTCTGAAGCAGTGTATAAGTCCGTAAGTGCTATTGTTGTTTTGACCACAGCTTTTTCGCTTGACTTGCTTTTATTTCTTGGTGATCTTTTCAGATGCATTCCTTTATACAATAGATGAGAAGTCTGGTGGGTACGGAAGTAACCAAGGTTTTATACAAAATAGGAGACAGAGAGGAACAGATAAGAGAAAATACCAAGAGACTGTGGCCACATATATTCTCAAAAGCTGTTTCAATCACTACTATTTTAATTAATTAATACATTATAATGCAAACTTTTGTGCTATCCATCTTGCATGCTCATTAGAGTATGGCACACTTAAACAGCAAATACAGTGAACATCAGTGCAGGAATAGTGGGTTGCAGGATATCATTGGATCATTCTGTTGAACTTAATTCAGGTTCTAAACTATAGGTAGTCCTTGACTTGCCACCCGGCGTTCAGCTGTGATAGCTCTCCCCAGGGATACTTTTGACCGAGATTTGAAGTTCCAATGGCTACCTCCTCCCCTGCAGTCACATGGCTCCATTTTGGTCACTTGCAACCTGCCTGGATTTAAATCATGACAGTGATTTACAACATTCTTTTTCCTGGAAAGCGGCAGTTCGCTTAACAAGTTTAGCAAAAGTCATCAAATTGGATGTAGTCACATGATGGCTGCCTAATGATTTGTACAACTGTACAACTGTAATTCTGGGCAATTATGGTCGTAAATCAAGGATTATTTATATGTAGGAGTGAGAATGGAGTAGCATATACTTCAATTTTTATTTCCTGCACTGTTATGTCAAGATACAAAAGGCATGTAGGATAATTCCCCTCTTAAGTTACAATGTGAATCTTCCAATCTAGGCCAGTAGGCCACATCCCTGGTCCCCAACCTTTCTGCCTTGGCCGGATGGGGAAGGAAAGAGAGGATGGTTTCTCAGCCATCACTTCTACAGCCCCATGGCCAATGGGCTGCAGACCGGCACTGGGCCACTGACGGGGGTTGGTGACCCCTGTTTATACATGAGGCATAGGTTAAAAATGGCTTTAAAGCGAACTCACTGTTAGAGCTAGATAGATTTGTGCCCTAGATCATCTTTCAAGCTACGTTGCCTTTATATTATTCCTTAAAATATAACACTTAACTTTGTGTGCAGTTCGAATACAAGCTGTTCCCTTTGTTTTGCAGAATTGTTTGCTCTTTCAAGCGGAAGGAGACGTGCCAGTTGACTCTTGACTTCTGTTCAGGCAGAATTAATTTCAAGGCAAGGTAAGTTTTCCAACAACCTGTCATTGTTAATACTGAAGAGGCTTTGAATATTGCATACATTTCATGCAAAATTGTTATAAATATGTTTTTAAAAGCTGATTATTTTTCTGTTACATACACAATATTTCTTTGCTCAGTGACTGTTAAAAATGACTGTTGAAAATAATGGACCTATGACCCATGTCCGAAATTAAGGCTTTCACAGTGCCCAGTAGTCAAAAAGGGCATATGGTAGCCTTCCTGCATTTAGGACCCCACCCCCATCTGCTCCCTGGCAATCTCTGCTATTTTGGCTACCCTGCGTTGTGGCATTTGGTGGTAGCTCTGGGGCTGGTTCTTAAATAAGAGGCCTGGGACCTTCAGCCTCTGGCCTCTGCTTCAGCCCCAGCACTGCCAAGACCGAGAAAGACAAGCGCCACATTGGGTGGGTACCATTCCCCAAAGCGGCATTTGCCCTGGCTGCCCTGTGGCCCCCCACTGATCTTCACCGTCCCACAACATTTTCCTTCTGTCCACTGTTGTTTCTAATCATCAAATCCATATGTTGAAATTTCATATGTTTTTCTATTTCCCACATAAATTCCAAGATTACGTAATACCACTCTATAATGCTCTGATAAGACATACAGTGGAACCCCGACATAAGAGCTGCTCTACTTAAGAGCAACTCGAGATAAGAGCTGGGAGGGGAGAGATATTTTTGTTCTACTTACAAGCCCAAATTCGAGATACAAGCGCCAAGGAGCTGTCTCCTGAAGCCAAACGCTAACTTCCGCGTGCGGCTTCAGGAGACAGCTGCGAAGCGGCGCGCGTGTTTTAAAAGGTTGCAGCCGGCCTGGGGGGCTCGGGGGGGTGCTTGCAGCTTTCTTTCTTGCTCTTTTTCTTTCTCTCTTTTACCTTCCCTTCTATTTCTTCTTTTCTTTCTCCTTCCCACCTTCTTCCCTCCCTCCCTCCCTCCCTCCACTCATTCCTCTCTTACTCTCCCCTTTCATAAGTTTCCTTGCTTCCTTCCTCTGTTCCTGTCCCTTTCTTTCTTTCTTTCTTTCTTTCTTGCTCTTTTTCTTTCTCTCTTTTACCTTCCCTTCCTCTATTTCTTCTTTTCTTTCTCCTTCCCACCTTCTTCCCTCCCTCCCTTCACTCATTCCTCTCTTACTCTCCCCTTTCATAAGTTTCCTTGCTTCCTTCCTCTGTTCCTGTCCCTTCCCCCTTTCTTTCTTTCTTTCTTTCTTTCTTTCTTTCTTTCTTTCTTTCTTTCTTTCTTTCTTTCTTTCTTTCTTGCTCTTTTTCTTTCTCTTTTACCTTCCATTCCTCTATTTCTTCTTTTCTTTCTCCTTCCCACCTTCTTCCCTCCCTCCCTTCACTCATTCCTCTCTTACTCTCCCCTTTCATAAGTTTCCTTGCTTCCTTCCTCTGTTCCTGTCCCTTCCCCCTTTCTTTCTTTCTTTCTTTCTTTCTTGCTTGCTTGCTTGCTTGCTTGCTTGCTTGCTTGCTCTTTTTCTTTCTCTCTTTTACCTTCCCTTCCTCTATTTCTTCTTTTCTTTCTCCTTCCCACCTTCTTTCTTCCCTCCCTCCCTCCCTTCACTCATTCCTCTCTTACTCTCCCCTTTCATAAGTTTCCTTGCTTCCTTCCTCTGTTCCTGTCCCTTCCCTCTTTCCTTCCTTCCTTCCCACCCTCCGTCCATTCATTCACCCATTCCTCTCTTGATCGCTTAAAGCCGGTCCCTGGTGCAAAAAGGGTTGGGGACCTCTGTCCTACAGGATTGGGTGGCAGAGAAGTTGAACATATGTAAATTTAAAAGTTTAAGAAAGTTTACAAGTTAAGTGAAAGAAACTTCATTATTCATTTATATGTACATGTACATTTCTTCATTAAAAACATGTCTTTCTGCATAATTTAGACTAACTTTGTGAGTTTTTTGAGGGCTGGAACCAATTAAAATTATTTACATTAATTCCTATGGGGAAAAGTCGTTCGAGATAAGAGCTGCTCGACTTAAGAGCCCAGGTCCGGAACGAATTAAACTCGTATCTCGAGGTACCACTGTACTGCTTCCAGTTTTGGTCGCTATGCTATAAAAAGATGTTGAGACTGGAAAGAGTGTAGAGAAGAGAAACAAAGATGATTAGGGGAGTGGTTGCAGGACCTGGGCCTGTCTCGTTTGGTGACATGATAGCAGTCTTCCAGTGTCACAGGGAAGAAGGGTCCAAACAATTGTCCAAGCCCCTGAAGGCAAGACAAGTAATAGATGAAAACCTATCGAAGAGAGAATCAGCCTAGAATGAAGGAGCAATTTCTTGACCGAGAGAAGAGCTTGCCTTCAGAATTTGCGAGGGCTCTGTCACTCACCTAGGAAGGATTCTTCTGACTCCGGACATTTTTAAATGCATTAAAAATAAACTTACACTTGAGACGTCATCTTTTTTTCAGTCCTCCTGCTTTAAGCTTCATTCAGAAATGTAATTTGGAAGAAGGTGTGTATGCAGTTTAGGAAATGAGGCTTCTACACTCCCACGAGGTTGCGACTGTTCTCCAAACCTTGGGACACACATGCGCACACAAAGACGCACCTCACTAGCAGTCAGAAGACACAATGAAAACTCTTCAATTTCCCAACACATGGGCAGATTTAACCATGGTTTCTAGGAAGCCAGGGGAAACTGTTAACCATCCTAGCCAAGTCTTCAGTGCAAGATGTCTATAGATGGCCTGTCCAGAGTGGCTGCAGTGTTTTTGCTTGGGCTTAATCTAAATAGAATTCTTATACAAGAGAAGCAAGAGCAATAGGTGAGCGCACGCTGGTATGAGGCGACTTAATAGCAAAACCATTTTCTTATAAAAACTATAATCCTTCAAAGACATTGCAAGTTGACCAGACATTGTAGCCAACATTTGAAGCCCTGAAATACTTGGATAGATTCCTAGTCTGTTTGGGCTACAGAAGACGTCCCTGGTGGCTGCTTGACTGTGACTCGGGGTCAGCACCTCTTCCTGAGTTCTAGCATTTCGTCAAGTGGAAAGAACCGGTCACAGTTTCTCTGTTACAGTTTGCAGTCAGGACCTGGTGAACTGACAAATGTAATTAGTTGCTAGACATAAAAGAAGGAACAGGCTTGGTATTTCGTTAACAGAATTCTTGAAGCTTGTGCGATCCCAGTGTTGTCCCTTTTCTCCCTTACTACAGAGGGACAGCCATTGATGTTGGTTACGTTTTCTTTGTTGACAGATTGAAGTGAGAGGATTTATCCGAGATGTCAAAAACAAATAAATCAAAATCAGGGTCCCGTTCTTCCCGTTCAAGATCTGGGTCCCGGTCTCGGTCTCGGTCTTTCTCAAAGTCTCGATCTCGGTCTCGATCAGTTTCACGATCAAGGAAACGAAGGCTCAGGTAAGTATTTTTACTTGAAAACCAAGTGTTTTCATCTTCAGATGCTCAGAGGAAAAGAACGTCTACTGTACTACAATGGCCTGCTAGAAGTTCTACTTCAATCATTTTATCAACATGATTCTTGACCTTTCACCAAAAGAAACCCCATGATTTCCATATTTGTGGAAGGGTTTTTTTGAGAGATAGTTTTTGGCCACTGGCAAGTATTTGCTTTTCTTGTTCTTTTATTGTTGAGGAATTCTATTAAGAAAACATCAGCTAGTTGACAGATAAAAGAGTTGCTTAAAAACATTGTGTTTTGCGGTTAGTTCCATTCTCCTGTTCAAGAGAAAAAAGTAACTGCAGTATTTTATTTATTTATTTTTGCTGTTTATAAGCCACCATTTCCTTCCGGACTCTTGACAGCAAAAAAACAATATAAAACAATATAAAAACAAATTTAAAACTCCTAATGATAAAACATTCATATCTATTCAGCCGGGGCAGAATGGTATAGTTTGTCGGCCCCAGGCCTGCTGGCAAAGCCATGTTGTCACGGCCATTCTGAAGGTCAGGAGGGTGCGCATCATGCGGCTCTTTCGGGGGAAGTTGGTTCCATAGAGCCAGAGCTGCCACAGAGAAGGCCCTCCCATGCGGTCCCACCAGCTGACACTGTCTGGCTGATGGGACCTTGAGAAGACCAACTCTGTGGGCCCTAATCGGCTGCTGCGTAAAATATGTATGTGTAAAATGTTTTGATTTCCCTTCAAAATCAAATTTGTAGTTACATTGTAAGACAATAGAATAGAATAGAATAGAAATTTTTTTTATTGGGCAAGTGGGATTGGACACACGCGGAGCTTGTCTTGGTGCCTGTGGTCTCGATGTACATAAAAGAACAGATACATTCGTCAAGTATCATACGGTGCATCACTTAATGATAGTCACAGGGTACAAATAAGCGATCAAATCGTATTGGGAAGCGGTCAGTATAAATTGTAAGGATACAGGTGACAAAACTCCAGCCATGAGTGGGAGGGCTGCCAAGATTCCAAACAGCATCGCAAAGTAAGTCAGAGTCAGAGGCAAAGTGGTCCCAGTTTTATTAGCAGAGCCATGTTGGCACATCTGGGAGAAGCCCCGCATCGGAAGCCCCCGGGGAGGTTTCTGCCCCCAGCTGAAAGAGCAAGCCCTTGCCCCCACACGCCCAAGTCCATCACCTTGGCCAACCTTCACCTGCCAATTTGGCAGCAACCCCCATCTCCTTCCATGCAGGTACAGGAATGCCAAGGCAAAGGACGGCCTTGACCATCTGGAAGGGATTTGTTATGGCTACCTGCAGACCTCCCAACGACCCCTCCCTAATCCCCACAGCAAAGAATGCATTTTAACAATGGCAGAAAGCGTGGCAGGCCTGACAAGGAGATGGATGGTGGGAAGTAGGGAGAAGTAAATAAAAAACAGTTCAATACAGACGGAAAGCTAGTGATTTCAACTCCCTGGTCTGAATATTGTGTTGTTAAATTCCAATAAGGAAGAGATGGTTTTTGGTGTGCTTTTCTGATTCCTTATCAAACTTTTGACATCTTCAAAAAGAAAGGAACAGCTGCTCAGGGACCTGCCTTGCCTGTTTACGTGGTGACTGCTTTCCAGAAACCGATTAGTCTCCAAATGGTTTCCTTTTTCTTGGCTTCCTGTTGGGTTTTATGACATGTTTAAATAATTGAAATTATTCTGCGTTTTGTTAGGCTACAGACCTAAGTCATTGTTAATCATTAGAATGTAGTTTTTGAAAGAAAGCTTTGGGAAAGGCAACTGTGTCGTGCAGTGAAACTGAAGGGGGGGGGCTTCCTTTCCAGAGGGCGAAATCACTAGGACCCTCTGCCTAAGGCTGGGAGGAGAAGGCAGCAATGTTCAGAAAAGCAAATGGAAGCAAGCTTTGTGTGGAAACCTGTTGGAGAAATGTTAGTTTTGTGAATGGTTTGATTAAAGAAGTGAAGTGAAATAAGCTGGCATGTGCAAATCATTTGGGAGAAATGTAGCCATCTCTCAGAGGTGGGATTCTTTTCTTCAGTCTAAAGGCTGCGGATCATAATCCTTTGGTGGAGGAAAAAGCTGTAAGCAGCTGGTTGTTTTCAGTGACTCGGTTGGGAAAATTGGCTGGATTGTATTTGCATCTCTCCGGAGAGTTTATATTTTCTTCAGTTTGACAGTCTGTTTAGTTTGTGGTATGAGTCAGTCATTTGCCTCTCTCTTCACTTCCCCTAACTTTGTGGAGTGATTTTATTATTGATTATTTAGGCCAAACAAAACCCTCTTGACTATTGTACAACTTGGGCTGCATTCCATGCTAGGGTGTCTTTTCGAAGCGATTTTTTGTGAACAGCCTCCAGGCAACTGGGCTTCAGTAATTGTTAACATAACCGCTTGGGGATTGGCTCTTCTGTGGGCTGATTAGTTTTTTTAGAACTACTGTTAATTGGCTCACTTGCGTCGCATGCAGTAGGCTGCGTGGCTGTTTCGTCTCTCTTATGTTCCTGGAACTGTTTGCGAATGAGACAGTATCCCAGGTAAGTGGGTCTCTTTCCTATTTTTATCAGGGAGGAAGGAGTATGTTGTGTCGCTACACAGCAGTGACTCACTACGTTCACCTACATCCTTGTAACAAGGCTGCAAGATACGTTAGGCTGAGCATTTATGTTCCAAAGTCAGGATCTGGGTTTCCCTGGTCATAGCTTTGTCCTTCTATAACTACATTGGCTTTGTAAGGTGATGTTAGTTATACCTTTTTTTTAGCAAAATAAAATGGACTTGCTCAAAGCTGTACACATGTCACAAAGTTACACCTCCAGTGTTACATGAGCTTACTATCTAATCATAAAGCTTTGTTCAGCTTTATAGGAGATTTCAGCTTTTTTTACTACAGTGATACAGACCAGACTTGGTTCTGTTCACTTTTTAAATGTAATTTATCTGTTTTGGGGTTTTAATTTAAAGGTTTCATTCAATCCCTGCCAGGCTTGTTCTCCATTGCAAGAGGAGTTTGGAACTGACCGATAGTCTTTTGAGGTAGGCTAGGTCAGCAAGAGGCATCACAACAATTACTGGAATTCCCTTACAGGGTGTAACAATAGACCCTTGAATGCCCGGCAGAGTCATATTCTGCCCTTCTCAAGAGTGAGTCCATGCAAGATTACCTGGCAGTTGTTTCCCAGCCCTCTTTCCTGGGCTCCGACTGGTGCATGTCATCTCCTTTGTGTTCCTTTTTTAAAGTTATTTCCCTGCTCCTCTACAAAGACAGATGCGGTCACTGAAATAGTATAGGTTCTTCTGCTTGAACAGAGGGTTGAGCTAGAGGACCTCAGGGTCCCTTCCCGCTCATTCACTCATTCTAAATTCAATTTAATCCATTGTGGTTGATATTTAGAGGGGACTGCCTCTTTCTCAGTAATGTTTTTGTAGGAAAATCAAAGCAACTGCAGTAACCAATTTCTACTTCCAGCTGGTAAATTCGTAATGGTAGCTTTTTAGTAAGGAGGCTTGTTTTGAGAAATTTTAGGAAGGAAATTGTGCTTGTTTTTTATATATATTGGGGTGGCTTTTATGAATTTTTTCACCTAAAACTGTAATTAGATTGGTAAATATTAGATTTGTCACTATGTACTGTTTTTGCCATTGTTGTGAGCCGCCCCGAGTCTGCGGAGAGGGGCGGCATATAAATCCAATAAATCCAATCTAATCTTTATCCTGTCGTGCAAGAAAAAATAGGTTTTTTGTATATTTACCAAGTATCTTTTTTTCTTCTCCTCAGTTCTAGGTCCCGCTCAAGATCATATTCTCCATCTCATAACAGAGAGAGAAACCATCAGCGAGTATATCAGAACCGGGATTTTCGAGGTCATAACAGAGGCTATCGGAGACCCTATTACTTCCGTGGAAGGAATAGAGGATTCTACCCGTGGGGCCAATATAACCGAGGTGGTTATGGGAATTACAGGTCTAATTGGCAAAACTACCGCCAGTCCTACAGCCCTCGAAGGGGGCGTTCTCGTTCCCGGTCACCAAAGAGGCGTTCTCCCTCTCCGAGATCCCGAAGTCATTCTCGAAACTCTGACAAGTCATCATCCGATCGTTCGAGGAGGTCTTCATCGTCTCGGTCATCTTCTAACCACAGCCGAGCAGGGTCCTCCAAGCGATGGTCGTTAAAGGAAAAGAAGTCGAAGGAGGCTCGGGGGTCCCAAGGCGCTGGGGACAACAACCAAGGGGACGACTCCAAGGAACAACCCTTCTCGGCAGGAGCTGCCCAGGATGCCAAGTCTTCCGAGGGGTCAAAACCCTGGCAGGATGTGGGAACCTACGGCACCAGCGCAGCCTCCAGGGCTTCGGCCCTGACAGAGTTGAGTCCCAAAGAGCGGAGTCCGGCGCTAAAGAGCCCTCTCCAGTCAGTGGTAGTCAGACGCCGGTCGCCCAGGCCAAGCCCACTCCAGAAGCCCAGCCCGACCTCCTCCAACCCTTCCCAGCTGGGCTCAGCTCTGCAGAGTGGCAGCTCCTTTCAGGCAGGCTCACATCAGTTTGAGCATGGCTTAGCCAGCCTGAGCCCAACCAGGAAGAGCCCCGTATGCAAAAGCCCCACAGCAATTAGTTCCATTTATGGGGCCTCTCAGAAGGAGGAAATAGGCTCAGCCTTTTCCAAGAGGCAAGTGGTCTTCACTCCTGGAATAGACTAACGGTTCCTTTTTTGGGTTGGGAGCTGGACGCACAATTTAGCTGATAAAACTTAGTGTGGGTTAGTGGAATGGTGGCCCTTTCTTCGATGTGGCTGTGGAACACGCTGCTCTTGGTGGGGCTGCGGTGGCGCAGGGGCTAGAGGGCCGCCCTGCAGGCTACGTCTGCTGAGCACTGGCTGCTGGCAGTTGTGGCCTGACTAGGCCCAGCCACCCTTCCAAGGTTGGTAAAAGGAGGAGGACCCAGGTTATTGGCGACATGCTGACTTGCTCAGAGAGGGCCGGAAAGCGCCTGGAAGCCCTGCATCGGTCTGAGGGCTACTGCTGTTGGATATTTACTGCTAGCAATGAATTGGATCCAGACTAAATTGGCTGCTGTTCATTGCGCTGAGATTTAAATCGTAATGAAGAGCACTTTATATTATTTTAACAAGCTGTACCTAAACCAGGCTTCGTTTGGGTCCAATTCATTTCATGAAAAAAGTAACCAAATTAAAAGAAATAAAAGAGGCATTTTGTGAAACTATTCCACACCCTGAATGCATGTTTTACTTCAGTAGTTTTAAATGCAGGCAGCCCTCAACTGAGAAGCATTAGTTTAGCAGCTCTTCAAAGTCACAGTGGCCCTGAAAAAAGCGATTTGCAACAGATTTTTGGGCATCTTATCACTGTTACAGCACACACAACCCGCACATACACACATAGCCACGTGATCAAAATCTGGCAACTGGCAGATATCTATCAATGGTTGCAGTGTCCTGTAGTTTAAGTTAAGGGCTACCTATAATATTACTCACATAAATAGTTGAAGTTCAATTAAAAATGAATTGAACAGTGATGACACATTTCAGATTCAAAGCTCTATTCAAAATATTTATAAATATTTTAAAATAACCTTATTTATATATTTTAGAAATTGGAGATAAATCTCCAAGTGGTTCACATTCTGACTTTACTGATAGGTACAAATCACATATATACATTAAATATAGTTTTAAAAATGGCCACCTGAGAAGTTAAATTCAGTTTTGATTTGGGATTGGATTCATTCCAGAATTCATCTTTTTCATGCATTTTCCAGAACCGTCTGAAACTGTCCCACGTGACGGAGCTTGGGTTTCCCTTGGCTTTAAATTAACCCATTCCCTGTTCCCTCCACACGAATGGGATTTTCATTAGGCTTTACTTAGCAAACAGCCAGCTTGCCATGGAAATTTTGTCTTTGCCCGAGGGAGTGAACAGGTTTCGAATGAATTGATAGAATGAAAATTGTGAACAGTGGAGCCATGGAAACCCAAAATCCATGCTTGTTGTGAAACCCAACCAGTGGCATTGTCACACTCATTGAAATAGACCAGTCACCTGTACTTAAATGTTAGGTGGCCTGTAGAAGAAACCTCAGCCTTGTGTTTTCTGCATCCCTGTCTTGGCCACACTAAGCTTCTGTCTTGGATTATTAAACCTCCGTTTGTGGCGTTATTATCCAGTACAAATCCTAGGTGAGAGTAGCTAGTGGAATATGAAATTATCCCATGGACTATAAACTGATGTTTACTGCCACTAATCCTAATACCAGTAAAAGTAGCTACGTTTTTCACAAACATTAGTAAGCAGAGCAGACAGCTAATTAAAAAGAGAAGCCAAAGCTGTTGAATCTGGCAGCAGTGCCAGGGGGGGTGGGGGGGGGAGCATAAATCCCAAGGGTTCTCAGAAAACATCCCCATATCACCAAACGGGTATTTATTTAAAATGTAAAAACAGGAATTTCTAAACAAAAAAATGCACACGTTTTAGCACTTTCTCAGTTGCTATTATTTTTAGAATTGGACGGTTTTAACCCAGGATGGAAGGCAGTTCCTTAGGGTGCTTGTTGAGCTTTCCTGGAGGATTTAAATCCTCAATGTGTGAAAAGGCTCCGTGCTCCAGTAGGGTCCAGTCTTGGCAAGGAATGGCACAAGTTGCACTGGCATTATTGGGGATTGACAGGATAGAGCTGTGATTTAACTAATTATTGGCACTCCTGTATGGAGATATTTCCCCCCTAAACATATAACAATAGCTTCCTTTAAAAAAATTTGGTAATAACAGTAGCCCTTTGACTTATGTACTGCTCCATAGTGTTTTACAGCACTCTTGAGAGGTTCACAAAGGAGTGAGTGGTTTACAAGATCAATGGAGCAATGCAACTATGTGGCCAATAATTCTGGGTCTAACATAAAACTAGGCCTCTGCTGTCCAGTGGGGAAAGTTTTGTATTCTTATCAGGGAAGCTGATTTTTAGACATGACTGGAATATCATTAGGGCTGCATTGGGATTGCTCTTACAGCTATCGTTTATTTGTTGCTATGTGGCAACATAAGCTTTGGTGATCCAAGGCAGAGCGCAATTTGAATAGACCGATGGCTTATGTTCACAATATGGGGAATAACAGGAATACATTTCCTCAGTTTACCACGTTAAGTGGTATGTTTTAAACTTAGATTCTTCTTTTCTGAGAGATTCCTAAGAGGTCTAGTATCAGGTATAGAAATATTATTAATCTTTGTATACCACCATTACGTAATTGACCAAACAAACAAACAAACAAACAAACAAATAAATAGAGTTCTTAAATAGTGGCTTAAATAAGTAAGCCAGGTTACATGCATACAAAAGAGTTGTTAAAAATAACATAGGAATGTCTTTAGAGGCGGGGGGGGGGGGGTAGGAGATTGGTCTTAATTTGCCATAAATAGAAATCGTGAGACCTATTATTTGTGGAGGTTTTTTGATTTTATAAACATTGCAGAAATGTGTTGAATTTCTGAGTGTACAACTTTCATTTTTAACTGTGTTACCTCTTCAGCCATCCATGATAGCAAATAAGGTCGTATAAGTCAGATTTCAGAAGACTGGAGCCGAACCCTTCTGGTATGCTTTCAGAAGCATTTGCCAAGACACTTGAAAGGATGCAAGAATTGTTGGCTTCATTCTAGCAAGTGTCCCTAGCTGTTCAAAAGTCAACTGGTACACCCAGTAAAAATTAAATAATGAAAATGACAGGTGTGTTATACATCCTTAGGCAGCAACATGACTTATATGTTTTAAAAATAGCTGCCATGTTGTGAAAACATCCATATACGGATGTTAATTTTAGCTGATTTGGTCATCTTGATAATGTATACACTCCTTTTAAAAGCCCACTTAGTATGGAAGGATATATTGCAGCTAGAACTGTTTTGAATTCCACCTCTGATTGAACATGAAACTATTTTTAAAGCTAGATGCAATAATTACTAGTATCATATTAAATAACCAGATCTAGTTAAACATTGCCATTCTTGATGAGTGTTCATTTCCTCCCAGCCAATTAAGCATTTTCCCCATTAACTTTTTTGCTTTTATTTGTGTTTTGAATTGTCTTTAGCTTCCATAGGAGACATGCCTTCAAATATTTGAAGTAGCATATGAGCCTTTTATTTCCATTGTGTGTTACTTAAAAGCACAGCAGTCCAAAAGTGAGAATGTTGATGGGTTAATTCTTCAGAAACAGGTTTGTAGATGAATACACAGGTTGGGTAAGATCTTTTACGTATTTTCTGCCTTCTAGCTGTGGCAAAAGATTGTAGAAAGATTGACGTTTTGTTGCTGTTGCTAAGGTACTTGTTCTCAGGTTCAGGTGTTAAACAATGCAAAAGAAGCTAAGTAATCATGGGCCACACAGCACCAAACAGGATCTTTTCCAGATGGTGTGATGAAACCTTCCAGGAATAACGGCTTGAAATATCCCCTCTCTTTACTCATAGATACCTGGACGAACAAAAAGCTGAGAATGGGAAGGACAAAGAGCAGAAATTGACCAATGTGGAAAAGGACAAAATGAAAGAGAAAGGAAGCTTTTCTGAGATGGGGTTAGCGGATGGTAAAACAAAGTTGGATCCTTATGCCTCTAAGGCTGATGCAGAGAAGATGTATCGCGGGAATCAGTCCCCAAAGCGCTACAAGGCCCGAGATGATTTTGAAAAGAAAATGGCTGAGTTCCACAAGGAGGCCCATTATGGCAAAGAGGATCCAGAGGAGCCAGAGAAGAAGGTCAAGGGCAAAGGACGGAAGGAGTCCAATTTTGATGAGGATGACGATGAGGAGCCCAAGTTTGTGAAGACGGTGCCTGCTTCCAGCAAAGGCCTCCAGGACGAAGACCGGGCAGGCAAGTGGGAAGGCCTGGTGTATTTACCTGCAGGCAAGGAGAAGCCCAGGAAGGCGGAAGAGATGGCGGAGGAGGCCTATGCCGACTCCTCCAAGAAAGACGAGAGGCAGGCGGCCAAGAGAGCAGAGGCCGGGCACCGGGGGTTCGTCCCAGAGAAGAATTTCCGGGTCACCACCTACAAAGCAGGCCCGGAAAAAATGGCCACTTCCCCCCCACTCCGAAAGGTCCCCGAGAGCAGAGAGAAGCCGGGCCTGCGGGGAGAGGGCCTGGCTGCGGGCAAGTCCTCCTTTTCCATTACTCGTGAAACCCAGGTCAACCTTCGGATGGATTCTTTTGACGAGGACCTTGCTCGGTGAGGCATTCGTTCGGCCGTCTGGCTTTTTAGGGAAAGGAAGAAAACGGGGGGGGGGGGGGGGGAGGAGAGAGGTTGGGGAAGATATATGGATGTTTCTCCTATTCCCTCTCTCAATAGGATAGATCAGGAGCCGTTTAAAAATAAGCCTAAATTTATATTTATAGAGCACTGTACTCATTCTTGCTGCTAAAAATAAATGGGTGCCAGTTGCTTCGTAAAGAAAGTAGTATGAACTAAATATAACATTTAGTGTTAACACAAAAAATGGGGGCTTTTTTAGCACGCAATCAAAAGTAAAATGTTGGCCAAGGAAAAGTTGCGTGGACCTGGGTTACACTCTGTTTAAAATGAAAACTGAAAAAGATCCTTACTGAAGCCCCATAAGAGGGGCTATTATTGTTTTATTTACTTGATTTAAATAGCCATTCATTGACTTACATTAAAATACATAAAACATTTAAAAACCGATGTCGGAGCTCTACCAAGCAAGCCATGGAAGGGACCTCGGAGGTCCTCTAGTCCAGCCCCCTACTCGAGCAGGGGACCCTAGGCCAGCGGTGGCACGTGAGGCATCGGCCACTTGTCAGACCCAGGGCGCGTGGGCACGCGGCTCAGCTGATTTCCAGCCGTTAGGAAAACCTCCTGGGGATGGAGAAAAACAGGCCAACCAGACGCCTGAGGCTGGTGCGCATGTACGGGAGGGGGGGCAGTGCAGAGGTGGCATGCATGTGCGGGGGGAGGGCTTGGCGTTATGGGGGTGGACACGCACAACCCAAAAAGGATGTTTGCCCTCAGTGCCACAGGGACACGGCCATTTCAGAGGGAGGGAGGGGCTGTCCCGTCTCTTCCTAAAAGCCTCCCGCCATGGAGCACCTTCCGGAGGGAACCTGTCGCTCTGGTTGATTGTGCGCAGTGTCAGGAGGTTTCCCCTCAATCCCAGGCGGCTCCTCTCGTTCGCTCCTTTCCACCCATTGATTCTTGTCCTGCCTTCTAGAACTTTGGAAAATAAAATTGATCTCCTCCTCTTTGGAGCAAACCCTGGGGTGCTGCTGCCCTGCCTCCCCTGGCCCCCCTTTTCTCCAGGCTACCTGGACCCAAATCCTGAGACTGTCCTTCGTATATTTTAGACTCCAGACTTTAGAAATAGCCCAGTTGGGAGGGACCTTGGAGGTCTTCTAGTCCACTCCCCTGCTTAGGCAGGAAACCCTACACCATTTCAGACAAATGGTTATCCATCATCTTAAGGTACCTCTAGTCACCTTTGCACTTTTTCCAAAGTCCCAACATATTTTTTGTAATGTGGCCAAAACTGAATGCAAGATTCCAAGGCTTTATAGAGCGGTACTAGTAGTAGCTCTCACACCTGGAATTCCACTCTTGGTTTAGTTATAGGTAAATTATGCATGTCTAAAAAAAATAACCAATGCCTATTATTTCCCTTTTGAAATCTGAACTGATGTCATGGTTATACACACCCACTCTAATGCTTCACTTACCTTTTTATACTAAAGCAACACTGTGCTTGTTGTTTACCGAAACAACACATAAGTCTAAATGCTGTTGCTGGTGGCTTAATGGGCAGCGTTGGTCCCTAAGGGCTGTGAAATAAAAGCTCTTAGTGTGGGTCTTGATTTAGAGAAATAATGCCAGAAGAATAATCCTCAGAAGCTGGGTATACCCTAAACTCTTGACCTTTATATAGAGTGCCACGTTTTACTTGATTTCTCGTCTGGAAGTGGCCCTCTGTGGCAGGTGTCACTGTTCATACATGATCTTTTACGTGTGTCTTCACAGCCCAAGTGGGATTTTGGCACAGGAGCGCAAGTTGTGTCGTGATTTGGTGCACAGCAATAAAAAGGAACAGGAGTTCCGTTCCATTTTCCATCACATCCAGTCGGCCCAGTCTCAGCGAAGTCCCTCGGAGCTTTTTGCTCAGCACATAGTGACCATCGTCCATCACGTGAAAGGTGAGTCCCCTGGACTTTGTCGGCCATCCCAGCACTGCTGCTTCCTCAGTGGTCTGCAAACTTTCCTGTGTCTTTTTGGTGGAACAAACGGAGAAATTCTTCCATAGGGAGATTAGATTGATAACTGGCCAGGGCAGTGGGTTGGACTAGAGGACCTCCGAGGTCCCTCCTGGCCCTATAATTCATTTCTATATTTTATAGGAAGTATTTCTGAAAGATTCTGGAACAATTTCTTCATTTTACCTCTTAGATTATTTTGATTCAGTTCCAGTTGAACTTCTATTTAGTTGTTCTAAGATGAGTCAAACAGAAATAAATTAACCCAAATCATATTATCTATTCCTGATTATTGCAAATTATTTATGTATTTACAGTTTTCATATATCAGTATTTTAGATAGAAATCACAGCAGTAGTTGAGGGTGTTATAAACTCTGCAGAGGCTGTTTTGAAAAGAAAGTCCGTAGTCTGAGGTTGCTGGCCCGGCATCCCAGCCTCTCGGACGAGGGAGTTTTATGCATCGTTCTCTTTGAAAGAGACTAGAAATATCTGGGAATGAAGCTGTAAAAATATCACAAGTTAAGACTCGTATTTTGAATGGTGTTCATAAACCTGGAGGCAGCCATTGTGGCATCTGTAAAACCACAGTTACTCACCCGGCAGCTGTAGGCCACACCAACCTTTGTGCTAATTGAACTTCCCCAACAGTCTTGCGAGTAGCTCGACTAGTGGGAGCCAATAGGAAAGAGCCCGTCCAGAGTGGGGGCGTGTGGAATGTGGCTGTTTGGTACTGACAGGTACGGTGACCTGCCCCGGAACTGAACCGCTTCACACCCCTAGACATGAGGACCTTTGTGGACAATTGGTCACAAGGAGAAGACTGGCGGCTGAGAACCTAGGTAGCCCTGAAGATGCACAGTGCAGGATTCTGAAGCCTTGAACCATTGAGCTGCAGCAGCCTCATTAGGAAAGGCAATAATATGGAACGGAACAGAACAGAGCTTCATTGTTGCTTTAAATGTGCAATAGTCAGCGTACATGAAAAGGAAATTTCTTTGTCTTCCGCTCCCAAAAGACAACCATTATACATAGACCCACATACACACACACATATATGACCCAGAGAGAGGGATTAGGGTGGGGAAAACAGCTACTGGCCTGTCGCCCCAGGGAGCAGCTGGCCTTCCCTGAGCCAAGAGAAAGAGAATGAGTATTTACACATGGTTTGGCATTATTGTTCCCCTTCTTCTTTGTCTGCTTCTACCTAAGCAGTGAAAAGATGGATTAGAGTGACTGGAATAAAAAGTCTAGGAGCCAGGATGGCTGCGCAAGGGGAGAGGGGCCGGAGGCTCCCACTCCACGTCACACTGGGCAGCATCAGGTGGCCGTAGTGCCGGGAGGAGCGTCCAGTGGAGAGACCTTTGCGTGTCTAAGCAGTGAGGCGGATCCTCTCCCTCTTCCTCTCCTCAGCCCCCTCTTCACTTCTCCACTGTTTGCTTCTTGAATCTGTTGCAGAGCCCACTTTTATCTTGTCCTAAAGTCTGTGTACAATATTAATAATGTGGTGTTTCCTCATCGCAAACCCACAGAGCATCACTTTGGGTCTTCAGGAATGACGTTGAATGAACGCTTTACAAAATACCTCAAGCGGGCAGAGCAGGAGTCGGCCAAGGGCAAAAGCCCTGAAATCCACAGGTGGGTGGAACCTGGCATGAAGGCAGAGGAGGGGGCTCGAGTGGGAGGGCGGGGGGAGCTTGCATTAAAGTGGGACCCAGGGGGCCTTTTAAAAGGTGCAGAACTGGGCGTGTGAGGGGGAAAGGGTCGGGGAACCGGGGAGACGGCGGACTGCTGGGGGGGGGGGACCATGTACACGCTCACACAGAACTTTCAGCAACCTCATAACCGAAAGAAGCCCACACAAACCCTATGAAAGCTGGTCTTTTGAAATAATTTCTGAAACAAAATTTAAATCATGAAAAATACTAAGAAATAGTAGTAAAAAGCAGGAGAAGTTATATGCCTAGTATTTGATTTTACTTTACAGTTGAAAATCACGAAGGCTTTGAGAGCCTTTGTGGTCCTTGCACAGCACAACCAGCCGGTCAGTTGACTGCTTGGTGTTAGGCAGCTGACCAGGAGCAAGCACCGCTTGACTGAAGGAGCATGTCGGGGAGAGGTTGCGTTTGTGTGGGGAGATGTATTTTTACCTGATTGTCCTGACCTGCTCTTCCCAGACCCAACACCTCACAGGTTAAAACTCCTACCACCGGGGCCACAGATTCTGTGCAAAAATGTCAATAATTGGATAAGAAAGTGCTGAATGAGGGCTGAAGCTCTATCAAATCCCCTGTACATTTCGCAGGATGAATGGCATTCCCATAAGTTGAGACATGTTTTCCCAATGTGAAGGACCGAAAGCAAACAGAGACTTCAAGGAAGCCCAATTCTGGAACATTTGGTCGTTCCATGTTCTGTGTTCATAAGCTTTGCAGCATCGCAAGAAAATTCACAATATTTGCCTTCCCCCCAGGTTTGGCAATGGCAGCTTCTCCGCGGCCATGAGGGGTCTCACAATCAGGGCCCCAAAAGATGGCCTACCACCCAGGGTTATAGGTACCCTTATATGAGCTCATTTATTACAGTCCTTTGTATCTACCCGCTACAAGATACCAGGTGGTTCAGTCATTCAAACCTCATAAGATGCTATAAGGCTGAAGCTCATTCCAGCCAGACCTCTGGGGCTGCAGGCCATCTAGTCCCAGCTCCAGCTGTTGCTCAGCTTCCCAGATGGGCCCAGTGCAGAGTCTTGCTCAAGCAGAAGTGACCAAGAAAGCTTTTGCCCTTTCCTGGGTTATTATGTGGCTCTTTTCATAGTCCCTTATGGGATGTCTTGTTTCTGGATTGCAGGTAGTCCTTAGCCCATCTACCTTCCTTTGGTGAAGAGGTCATTTTTATTCTCTTGGTTGTATTGTTTTTAACCATTGGAAGGCACTGGGAGATACGCATCAGTGCACAACCCTAGCAGTGGGGAAAGAAATAAGGACCCCCCCCTCCCACCAAAGGCCCAACATAACAATCTCAATGAAAATGCAGTTAACATCAAAGAGGTATACACTGAAAATCAAGTCATTAAAACTAAACAGCCTCCTAACTTCCCGTAGAGCTATGGCAGCTTAGATTGAGACAGGGGGTTTGCTGAAAAACAGTCTGAAGGAAGCCACCTCCTCCCTCCGCCCTTCAAGAGTGGGAGGAGAGTTGTTTCCCTCTGAGATGACTTTACTCCCAGTCTTAAAATCCCCCAAAATGCTGGTAAGAGGGTGGATCAGGTTTGTTCATAATCTGAACATCAGAAAAGACAAAACACAAACGTGTCCCTTAATTGTGGCTTGCCTTTCTTGTGTTTAGGAGGATAGACATTTCTCCAAGTTCTTTTAGAAAACATGGATTCTCACAAGAGGAGATCAAAAGTTCCAAAGAAGCAAGCTACAAGGTAAACAAATGCTCTTGATCTGGGTTCATCTGTGTGCGTTGGGCATGAACTTTGGGTTTTTTAAAAAAAGTAATTTTTTTTTAATTTAACTTGCTCTCTACTTAAGTTTGTGTTTTTCTTTCAAGGATGGGCATAATTCTAAAAATGAACTACAAAGGGTTAATTTTTATTAAAAAAAAATGTATCAACAACCTTTGTGAAGTGGTTAGAAATATGGTAAATGACCACAAAGTCAATTGAGGTTGAGCTTGAGCTTGAGACAAAAAGTGGATTTTTGGAAACAAGTGACCTTGATGATGGAAGAGACTTTTTGTGATATTTTGATGCTTGTAAGTATAACTAAATCACTTGTCTTACCCGTGATATTTCCCAACCATGTTTTTAAAAAGACATGCATGTCAGAAAGAGGAAATTAAATCAAATTGTAAATAAGCCAAATCAAAGAACGTTTTTGCTAATGTGTCATTTCCTGTTGAATTCTATTCATTTATTTTAAAATGCTGTTGAAAATGGAAGCCTTTTACATATGCACCGTGAAATTTCAGTAGGCCCTTTATTTTAATACTGTTTACAGTTTTTAAACAAAAGTATTTCATCTTTAAGCATTGTCTCTTCACCTCCATGCAAGTTTGTTTTCAAGTATTTTATAACAATGCTATGAAACTGTTTACTTTCCTTTCATGCCTGTGTTCTCTGTTTATGGAAACCCTGTTGCTTCTGAGAGACAATAGATGAGCCTCGAAGGTGAACGCAAAGGTTAAGTTATGTGCAGGTGGACACAGGAATAGGGACGTTCTTCTGATTTGCAAACAGGAGCTTCTTAGCTCTGTGAGGAATGGAATGGATGGAATAATGGCTACATCTCCCGGTTTGGATGGTGACATTGGGTGACAAACCAGTTTCCACTGTGATGATAAAGCCATCTTTGTCTTCTGGACTGCAAAGGGTTGTTTTTCACCTGTGGAATTCACAAGCGCAAAAAAAAACAAAAACCCCTCCCAAGAACAACAAGTGCCATTTTTGTGCTCTGGTGGGGCTATCCTACACTTTAGCCGGGAAGGGCACTAGAGTGTAAGTCCTCCTTTAACAACCGAGAGCCTCTACTGCTTCTCTGCTCTGGCCTGTTCTTATGCAGTCTTGCCTTGTGCCAGAGTGGAAGCTGCTAAGGCCCCGCGTGGATCAACCGTTCCAGTAATGAGCAGCAAGATTTGTACACATCTAAAATGATTCCTTGGATGGGTAATTGCAGTGCTTCCTGTGAAGGCTGGGCTTTGCCATAACATTTAATGTTTTCGGCTATAGTACTTTCTCTGGTCCTTGCTTATTCCTTTCTCCTTTTCTGCTCTGGAGAAAATCTCTCAGTCTCCAAGGGTCTCTGACAGTTACACGCAGTTCCATTTATTACGCAGGTGCTAAATAAACATGACAATATTTAAGCAGCAGCAGTTAGTGGCATATTTATTGTACTTTCAAAGTTCAGAGTCTCAAAGAAGTTCTATGTCCAATAACAAATAGTAGTTTTGGCAAGAAGGAAGCGAGGGGAGGGAGGATCCAGGGGTCTTTTGGGCAACAAACGCTGCCTCCTGGGCCCAGGCTGCGGCCTCCCTCTTTTCAGGCCTGTTTTTGTGTGCGTGTGCTTGACATATTGTCTTGTGCTTGCAGTGCACAAAACTGAGCTTAAGTGGTGATTCTTAGCAAGAGTCTTCAAAATGCACAAGTGTTGGAGAGAGAGTGGACCAAAACACGGGCTTGTTGGGTTGCTCCCACACACCAATCGATCCAGGGCGGGACTTTCCTGCTCCCCTTTCTGGTTTCCTCTCAGTGTCCACAGCCAGGCCAAGGTATCTTCTTTTTAGGAAGAGGGGGATTCCATGGGTTTAAATCCATTTCCTGCAGCCTATGACAAGTATTTCCCCCCTGCCCCAAATAGAAGTGATAGGCGGCCCCTGAGGTTGCACAGAAGGGTCTTGGCTTTGGCTGAGCTTCTCTCTCACCTGACCCGGTTTCATCACTTGGCCAAGACCTTCCTGTCCTCCGGCTGGGAGAGAAGCGAGTGCAGCAGAAAGAGGGGGGGGGGAGTTCCCCTGTTTTCAGACAATTTGTTTGCAAGCAGCAACATCCTCGGTGGTTCCTCTCCCAAGTAAGATCAAGTATTGGATTTATTGTATATTGTTCATGATTGTTGTTAGCCGCCCCGAGTTTTCGGAGAGGGGCGGCATATAAATCCAATAAAACTTGAAACTCAAGGCTGCTGCGTCTGTGGAGAAGCTGCTAAAGGCCGGTTTTAAAACCCTCCCCCTTGCTGTTTTTCTTCTTCCAGGCTGAGAGCAAATACAAAGATGACCCAGTTGACCTGCGCCTGGACATTGAAAGACGTAAAAAACATAAGGAGAAAGATAAGCGAGGGAAGTCGAGAGAGTCTGTGGAGTCCCGGCCTTCCAGTCACTCCAGAGAACGGTCAGCAGAGAAAACAGAGAGGCCTCACAAAGGCTCCAAAAAGAAGTAGGTTGCCTACTCACCCCCTTTGCCCCCCCCCCCTTAGAATGAATCCCTCCATGTGTTCTTTTAAGAACTTGGATATTGAAGGACCTGTAAAGAAGACCAAGTGACAGGCTGCCTTGCGCAATACATGCGCCCTTTTTTACTTCAACAGCTGCTTTGCGGCCCTGAGGAGCTGCTTTCAAGCGGAACGTGGGGCTCTCTGGGGACCCCTGCACTGGGTTAAAGCAGCCGTCCATGGGGGGGGGGGGCTCTGATGACATGCAGGTTTCATACATGAGCAGTACAGACCACAGTCAGTTCCTTCCCTTCCGTAGCTATGAAAATAAAACGTTGACGAGGAAGAAGAGAAAAGCCCAGTGTTTCTGCTCAGGTTCCTCAAGACTGGGATTAGAACAAGGAGAACCCGAGACCTAAACTTCCTGGCCCATTTGTTCCTGCGGTGCCGTCTATAGGAACATTGGCACCTGTGGACTTATTCTGGATGCTGTAGAAGGAAGAGGGTTGACCGAGTGGTGGTGGTTTTGTCTTCAGGAATTAGATCTTTTCCTTGGGAGAAAGAGGGGCCGAGGCAGCTACCTACGCCTGGCTCCTCTTGACCCCAAACCGGGTCACCCAAGTGGTGGGTGCGCGACCAAAGCCATATTTTCTCCCTCCCCGCTGCCTTCCTCGTCTGCAGGGTCGGCTGCTCTAGGCTTCAGTTTCCCCCAGGACAAAGGGCAGTGTGGGCCCTGACCCGTTTTTAAGGCAGCCCCCCCCCCCCCCTCTGCAAAAGTAAAGGGGGCGACGGTGGTTGTGCCTGGAGCCAGCTCTTCTGTGTCTTTCTTTCCCAGGAAGCACCGCCGTGTCCGGGAGAGGTCGAGGTCAAGCTCTTCGTCCTCACAGTCTTCTCGCTCCTATAAAGCGGAGGAGTATCCTGAGGAAACTGAGGAACGGGAGGAGGCCCCCGCCCCTGGCTTTGACAAATCCCGCCTTGGCACCAAGGAGTTTGCCGGCCCGAGTGACCGGGGCAGAGCCCGAGGAACCTTTGTGAGTGACCTTTGAGAGAATTGTCTTATCAGCTGCCACTAATTCCTTTTAATTAAACTTCATCTAGATTTCATCCGGGCCCAGCCTGCTTTCTAGTGCTCCTGGCCGGGTGCCACCCTGGGCCCTAAAGGGGCCTCGCTCTTTAAGCCCCTGCGTGAAAATATCCCAAGGTCTCCAAGTTCTGGTGGAGCACAGACACGGACAGGTCACCCCAGAGGGGGTTTCTTTAAAGTGGAACCTAGTCAAAGCAGCCGGTGACTTCCAGGCGTCTTGAGGTTCTTTCCAGAGGCGCCCCCCCCCCCCAGGTCTAGGTTTCCCTTTCCCTTTTAAGTAACTGCCCCCCCCTACCCAAATCCCAGAGCAACTGGGCAGAGGGGGCGCTTCTTCAGCCCTGCTCTGCCCCCTCCTCTCTAGCAGCAGTTCCGGGCCAGAGGCCGCGGCTGGGGAAGGGGCACCTTTTCCGCCAACACCAACACCAACAACAGCGGCACCAGCGCTGACTTCCAGAAGCGAAGCCGGGAGGAGGACTGGGACCCCGAATACACCCCCAAGAGCAAGAAGTACTACCTGGTGCGTGAACTCCTCCTCCCGTGGGGGGGGGGCAGGCGATCCTGACCGGTTTGGGCAGAGCCTGCCTGCTTGCGCTTGAGGGCCCCCCCCAGCCATAGCCAGGCTCCCGTTTGCGTCGGAGGGCAGAGGAGGACTGGGGGGGGGGAGTGGGGGGTCCGAGTGGCCAGAGCTTACCAGCTGACTCCCTTTCCTCCTCCAGCACGATGACCGGGAGGGCGAAGGGGGCGAGAAGTGGGCCGGCCGTGGCCGTGGCCGTGGCCTCTTCCCCCGGGGACGGGGACGGTTCCTGTACCGCAAGTCCAGCACCAGCCCCAAGTGGGCCCACGACAAGTTCAGTGGCGAGGAGGGCGAGATTGAGGACGACGAGAGTGGGCCGGAGAACAGGGAGGACAAGGAGGCCCTCCCACCCGTGGCCGAGTAGGGCAGGGGCGTGTGTGCGTGCGCGGGGTCTTCAGTCTGATTGTCTAGTTGGATGTTTCCCTGCTCTTTGATTTCTCAGTGACCCTGGAGGGGGCAGAGCGGTGCCCCCTGTTTTTGGCCATCAGTTCTGTCTTTTTTTAAATGTGGTGATAGAGACGAGTGACGTCTTGCTCTTTCGTTTTACTTTTCCCTGTTGGGGATTCAAAAAAACCCCTTTAAGCATTTACATATATATATATATTACCAATATGCCCCTAAATGGTTAATTTCAGAAAGGTCTTGACGAGCATCTAGACACGTGTAGTGGAGGGAGAGAATAAACCCCGAGTGGAAACTATTGGGACCAAAAACTCTGCAGTGTTTTTAATTTACAGGAATTTCCCCCCAACTGAATTTAGAATTATATCTTTTAAAGGTCCCCCCCTCCCCCCCTCTTTTCTGCTGAAATTTTAAAGGCAGCCTGGCACAGTGGGGAGATTCACTTCCCTCCGTCCCCCCAATGACAGATCTCTTCTTGAGTGACATTGGCACCTTCCTTTCATTCTTTCCCTCCCCAATGTCAAATTGAACAAATTTTCAGGATCTGAGTTTTGTAAGAAACTTCTGAATATATAGTAGGTTTAAAAAAGGCCTGTAGCATGAATACCAATGAGAATTCTTATCCTATTAGTCTTTTTTATAAAGCAGCTTTGATTTACTTGTGTGGTGGCCACGGTCACTTGCTGACCATGAGCTTTTCATCCTTTTCAGCTTTAAGTCTGCAGCGCTTTAGAGACGCTCGGTAGAGGTCCCGGTTCTGCCCCCCAGGCCCACGAGAGGGAGGGGTCCCGGTCGCTGTGTGGAGAGATTACTCCCCCCCCCCTTTGAGTTCATTTTGTGGGACGGGGGGGCCAGTTCCTGCTTAGCAGAGCAAATTCTTAGCAAATTCCTGTTTTGCCTCCTTGTTAAAATAAAACTACGTTGGATTGGACTCGGTGCCTCTTCATTCTGCTTCCGCAGCCACCGTTGTGCTTCTTCACGGCTGCTCTTGACCAGTCGCCTGGCAAAAAGGAAGGACCCCAAAAAGGTCCTCGGAAGTGGTGGGCGTGAGGCTTCCTTCTGTGCCCCCAGTGACCGGCATCCCCCCACTGGGTGGTGGAGCACGACCCCCCCATGGCCACCCCCCACCCGCTGCTGGCCTTCGGGGGCTTGGTCGGGCTTCTTTCAATACTTGTGCCACGCAAGGCTCAGTGGCAGAGCCAGACTGGCCCAACCACCGGGCTGCCATGGGTCCCCGGAAAGTTGCGGCAAGGGAGGGAAGGTGCAAATGGGCCAAAACTCCCTTTGGCAAAATAAATTTTGGGCACAATTGTAAGTTGAGGACTAGCTGCGCAAGAAATGAGGTCAACTGTTTGCTGTGCCAGGAGAGTTTTGACAAGAGGAGCCAGGGTGTATTCCTGGGGGGGGGGGAAAGAGGACCTGGGTGAGGACTTGAGACCACCCAGGAATCCAGCCTGCACCAATGGTCACAATGGAATCCTGCAAAGGGGGGGGGGGTCTTGCGTTTCCTGAGGCTGGGCCTGGTGGCCTCCTTTCCCGCCCCAGCTCAGCCAAGGGACCCCGGAAGAGCCCCATTCCGGCCTTCCCCTCTGGCCAGCCTTTCACGCCTTCCGTGGGAGCCGAAGTAGCCCTTTGACCCCCTTCCCCTGAGGCCCCTGGGAGGGGGGGTGGAAGCCCCAAGAGAAGAAAAACGAGAAGCGCAAGATGGAGGCTCTCTGGGCGGGGGGGCTCCAGCCTCCTGGACCCTCTTGGCAGGAAACGGAAACATCTGGCCAACATCTGGCTCCAGTTACCACAGGAGGGAGCGGGAAGGCTATTTTTAACCCAGGGCTCTGGGGGAGGGAAGGGGGGGGCTTCTTTATCCCAGGAGCAGCGAGCAACACCCCCCCAACCTCCTCCAGCCCCCCCCCCCCCCAGAGAAAATTAACTGCCGGTTTCCCAAATTCTGAAAATAATTTTTTCTACAGCTACTTATTTGCATGAACTGCGCCTGGACACGCTGTACACACACACACACACACTCACACACGCCTGGTCCGTCCTCTCCCTGGCTGGGAAACCGGAATCTCTGGGAGGGGGTGGGGGTCCCCCTGGGTGGGAGGAGCAGAGCTGGCCTCTCACAGACCAAGGCGGCTCTGTCCATCTGGGGGGGGGGAGGCATCCACCCCCCCCCCCAATGAAAGCCTGGGAAGAACCAAAGCTTCTCAGGAAAGTCTCCTGTGTCCCCCACGGAAAAGGGGGGGGGGAGGCTGGACCGGCCCGATTCAAGTGTCGTTGTGCTATACGAGCCCCCTTGGAAGGCCGGCACGGAGGCTCCTCTTTGAAAGCCATAGGAAACTGGGGGCTCTCTCCCCTCCCCAGCCCTGGGCCTGCTTGACAGACGAGAGCCCCCCCACCCCACCCAAGCCGAAGGGACCGAGCGCTGAGCCCCACAACTGCTGCTGCTGTCCTGGAATGATTCCGTTTAATAAAAGTGAAGGCAAAGTTTTCCACACTAAACAAACTGGAGTGCTGTGCTCCCCTGCGTCCCACCCCTGCCCGCCCACCTTTGCTCCACAAGGGGGCGCTTTCGAGAAGAGCCAGATAGCGGGGGGGGGGGCACAGGGCGCAGAGCCCACCCCGGGCAGGCAGCTCAGCTAGGATTGGCCCTGGGCTCTTCGTCCTGAGCTCAGCTGCTTCCGCGGTTGGAGGCCCTTCGCCCCAAAGGTCTTGCGTCCTCCCACCGAGGGGACCCCAAGGCCCTCAAGCCTCCTCCCAGGCCCACCGGGGATGCCGTCAGAACTCTCTGGGAGCTGTGAGAGACCCCCTTCTTCCCCACCCGCCCGCCTGGGGGCCAGAGGGGCTGGGAGCTGACACAGTCCTCCTGCCCCACTGACCCTGGAAGCTCCCACTCAGACCCACCCGCCTTGGTCCCTCTGAGTCCACGCCCCATGGCTGCCGCAGGGCCTCCAGGAGGGCAGGGCCGTGGAGGAGGAGGCTGGTCAATAGTAGTGGACTCTCCCGATGGTCCCAGTGCCCAGGACGTCCGGCTGCCCATTGCGCCAGATTTCCCGGAGGATCCTCTCGCGCTCCTCCAGGCGCTGGGCCCGCTCCAGCTCCTCGGCCGAAGCAAAGACGTTGAGGGCGAGGGTCCCGTCGGGGGTGCTGGGGGAGTCCCCCAGGGGCAGCTCCGTCATGGCCAGGGGGGGCACCGAGAGCGCGTGGTCGGTGGTGTCTTCCTCCTCCTCCTCCTCCTCCTCCTCACTCAGGTCCTGTGGGCTCTTTGGGCGCTTGGCCGGGGGAGGCGGAGGGTGCCAGGAGATGTGGATGACCAGCAGGCAGAGGGTCAGCACCAGGCCAAAGCAGACGCCCAGCACAAAGTAGAGGCCCACGCTCTCCAGGTTATCTAGGCGAGACAAAGAGGAGACGGTCAGAAAGGTGGGGGAGGGGGGCTCCCTGGACAACTCTTTCCCCATCGGTGCCTGGACGGGCCTTCTGGGCAGTGAAGGGTGACCAAGGGTGGGCGGGGCTTATGCACTTCCTTCCAACATCTTTCAGTGCAAATTGTTTGCTCTGGGGTGGAGCTCCATTTTCACTACCCCACTGCGTTCCCCCCCCCCCCAGCCCTCCCGGGCGTCTTTCCAGGCCGCCCTTCAAGCAGGCTGCAAGGAGGGAACAGCCCCCTCCCCCTGAAAACGAAAGGAGGACTGAAGGGATTAAGCCCGGCTGCCCCCCACCTTTTCTCCCCCCCCCCCGGGGAAAGACTTCCCAGAGGAAAATCCGAAACAGCCTCCAAACCACAACAAGAGGCAAGTTCGTTTCAAGACTCGGGGAAGCAAAGCCACGGCCACGGCCACTTTTGCCCCTGAAGCAGCCGCAGCCCATCGGTGGGTGAAAAGGGGGGATTTTCCAGGGTCTCCGGAGAAACAGTGAAAACTGCCGTAATCCAAGCAGGGGCTGCAACGCTTCCACTGGGCCAAGGCCCCCTAGGCAAGGCTGCCACCTGCTTCTGGGGTGGTCCAGGGGAAGAGAGCCCCCCGTCCAGGGTCACAGCAGGGGGCCTATCACCGGGGCTGCCGGAGGAGGGAAAAGCAAGGGCTCCCCATCCAAACCTTTGGGGCCTCTTAGGGGTTCAGTTAGCGCTGCACAGCATTCCCTGCCTGGAGGGAAATGGGTGCATAACTCCAGGCCACTGGATGGCCTCCCCAGCAGTTTAGTTTTAAAGAGGGGAGCTCAAAAAAGACTCAAGCCCGGGGGGCCCCCACTGCCAGGCTCTGGGACGGGGCCCAGCTGCGAAGGAAGAACTCTCACCCCAACACCCCCCACCTCCATGCCAGTCCAGGAAGGTACCGCATTTGATGGTACCCAAAGGGGCCAGGAGGGCCAGAATAGTTGCACCGGCCTCCTCCGGTGCCCTGGACGTCATCTGCAAGAGCCACAAGCTTCAGTTTTGTAACCTGGTCTGACTTCAGAGTGAACGTGATCGACCCACTGGATTCCACCCAGGGCTTTGTAGTTGAGGGCCCGCCCCCCGCTGAGGGACCCTGCCTATCCAGGGAAGTGTGGAGGCTGGTGGAAGTTGTCTCCCACTCCTGGGGTAGGACGTCCTCTTGAGGAAGGGTCCAACGTGGCCTCCTTCAAGACAGGTGGTGGCACCCATTCCCCTCGCAAAGAGGCACTGAACCACCGCACAGCCCAAATACACAACCTCTCCTGGCATCCCCATCAACCAGGAGGGGCAGGGGTCCATGGGGCCGTATAGCCACAAGGGCCCTAGAATTGGGCCCAGTCCCTTCCGAGAGAGCCTGCCAAGCCAGACCGAGGACGTCGCGCAGCCACCAGGCGCTGGCAAACAGGATCTGGTGGGGGGGCAGACACACCTCTCAACCAGGGAAGGGCTGCAAGAGCTTTTACTACCACGCGGTGGGCGTGGCTTATTTTGTGGGTGTGGCATGCCGGCCACGTGACCAGGTGGGAGAGGCTTAAAGGTCACGTGACTGGCTTAAAGGTGGCCAAGTTGACGTCACTCTCCTGGCCTCAAAGAGACAAAATCTCCCTCTCTATTGACTATGACGGAACATGAAAACACACTCTTTCATTCTATGTATATGTGCCATACATATTACACACACACACACACACACACGCAGTTCTTCTTAAATTCAGCCTCATTTACTCTGATAGGAAAAACGCACCCAGAGCCCAGAAGGGGGAAAAGACAAAAATTCAACATTTTTCTGCCTTCAGTCGTAGGGGCCCCTCCCTGCTCCCAGCCCAGGCCCCGTGTCCCGCCTACCTCGGATGTGCGCGTAGGCTGCCATGCTGCTGCTCAGCAGTTCCATTTCCCCTTCGCCGTCGGCTTCCATGGCGGATGCCCTGGTGGTACCTGGAGGGGGGGAGGTTTGTGGTCACGCTGGGCCTTGCAGAGCCCCCGCCTGCCTTGTCTTTTAAAATAAAAGGTCATCTGCTCCTTACGTGTCCCTCCGTGGCTCAGGGGAGCTCAGGGGCCGATGGCCTTTCGTGGGATCCCGAGCGGTGAGGCAGGTGGGGCGGCTCAGAGAAGGCCAGGAGCCTCCGAGGCTGAAAGTGGGTGGCAGGTGAGCGCAACGCTTCACAGGGAATTAAGATCTGGAGTTAATGTTTTACCTCCTGGCCACCAGATGACCATCAGCTGAGTTCTGAATGCGGCCATGCTTACTGGGGGGAGGGGGAACCTTGGAGGGCCCCCAGGGACCCTCTGCCACCTAGTGGCCAGGCAGGGTCAACTCAGCCATTCCGCAAAGGTGACTTTTTTGGGGGGGGGTAGTGTACGTTATTTTCTTTTGTGTTACAAAAGGGGCAGAATGGGGGCACCAGGCTTCCCGCAAGGCCAAACGCATCCTCTGGCGCAGGGGTGGGCAACTCCGGCCCTTCCACCACCAGGCAGGCTCCGGGGGCCGAGATCCGCCCCTTGAAGTGAAGGGGATCCCCAGTGGAGGGGCTGCTTTCCTCTCTTCACGCAGGGAGTGCTGCGGCAGGGGCTCCCTCCCACCTGCCCGTCCCAGAGGGGGGGAGCTGGGCCCCAACCACAGTGCAGCCTCTGACCAGGGAAAGAAGTCCGGCCAGTCAAAAGTACGCAGCCACTTTTTCCGTAGCGCTCAGTGGAATAAAAGGAGCTTTGAAGCCAGGATGGCAGCAAAACAGGGTCCTTTTAACCAGCAAGTACAGCCCGACCCCCCTCCCACATCCGCCCCCTTCCCCCCCCCTGCAGAGGCGTCATGGGAGTCCTGGCAGAGGCGGCCAAATCCTGCCACAGCCGCCCAGCCCAACTGCCCTCTTCAGGCAGGCCAAGAGGAAACCGAGGCCAGCAGCCAAATCGGGCAGGAAGTGGATTATTTGAGCCCTTGAAAAAGTGTTTTCCGAGCTGCAGCTGCAGAGCAGGCAAGGGAGGGCGGACGCCTCTGGGAGCTTCCTGGCTGAAGTGGGATCCGAAACAGCCCCTGCCGCCCTGCCAGCGGCCCTCGGAGTCGCCCCTTTGTGGCTGGACGATGGCCCTCCCCCGGCTTCTCTAGCCCACACCTCCTCCTGGGGCTTCCCGTCAATGCCTAGGAAGGGCTCCATCTCAGAGGGACAACAACTGGCTTGGGGCTGAGGCTTCTGTGCCTGCTGCCTGCACATCTGCCCAACATGTGGCAGAACCTTCCGTGCCCCTGTGGGCCTCACCAGCCTCTGCAGACACACTGTGGGCAGCCCACAACCCGCTAGCTGTCCAGGTCCCCTTCCAAAATGGTAGAGACGGACGGACCCCCTCCGCCTGCTGCCACCCAGGCTGGGTCGCGTGGCCGCGTGTCAAGGACCCTTACAGAACAGCCTGGTGGCAACAGATGTTGCTGCGATGGCCACTGCAAAGGCCAGGCCCCCCCTCCCCGGTGGGCTTTGGGACCTGGCTCGAAACATCTCCATTCAAGAAAGGGAAAACGCTACAAGCTCAGTTCATGGGGAGGAAGGGCTCGTAGGGGGCGGCAGGGCTCTGGGTGTGACGTTGAAATGGCCTGGGCTCTGCTGCTGCCTGAGGAAACCTCCCAAGTCCCGTCCAGCTTCGCTTCTCTCCTTTTGTCCAGAAGACCTCTGGATCTGTGGCCAGCAGAGTTTCAAGCGGCCTCTGCCAGGGCCGGGGATGGAGACACGGGAGCCCTTTGCATAAGGACGTGTGGCACTGCAGGAGAGAGACAGTAGCCGAACTCTTAGGACCCTCTGTGGAAACCAAGGAGGAGGAAGAAGAAGATGGTGAAGTAACAAGGGTTGTGGCTGTCACCTCCACTGTAATGCTGAGAGGATGGGAAGGGTCATTCCAGGAAGAAAGAAACATTTGACGGGTGTCACAAATTTGGCAGGATGATCCCAATGGTTAGAATTCAGCAACTGAGCAGCATCACTGGGACAAAAGGGAACAGGGGGGAGGACCAGAGATTGCACTATATATTATAAATATGTTATATTATCCTATTCACACTCCAGAAATCTAAGGATGCCTCAGTCAGACAATGGTGGGGTGAGTTAAAATTAAGCCATGGGCCAGTTAGATACATTACCTGGCAAACAAAAGATGTGAAAGATGTTGTAGATCTGTCAAAGAAGTAGGAAGGAATCTCCATGCAGGACAAAGGGCAACTTCAAACTCCCCCACCTCACTCAGGGCTCAGCTGCCCTTCCACCCACGCTGACCAGCAGGGAAGAGCCCAGAGCTGCAGGAAACAGCAGGAAGACTCCGCACTCGACAGCAGACGGAAGAGGGTGCAGGGGAAAGGGCCGCAAAAGTCCCTAAAAAGCAGGAAAGGGTTAAGGAGACGCTCGCAAACTACTCCAGCCAGGGAGGGGGGGGACGAGGGAGCCCAGGAAGCGCCGCCTCGACGGCAACCAGGCCGAGGGTCGGGCCGCCAAAGACCCCCACGGACGGAGGCCCCGTGCCAGGGAACGGCTGCAGCGGCGGGTGGGCGAGCGCTGGCGGCCGGGCCGGGGAGGAGAGCCGGGCGGGGCGGGGGGCGCGTCCCTGCTGCGGCCGCCTTCCCCCGCCCGAGCCCGCGCCTTCCTCCCCCGCGCGCCGCCGCCCCCAAAGCCCCCAGAAGAGGCGGCGGAGCGCTCCGGGGCCGCTACTGTCCAGGCCCCGCGGCAGCCTCGGCAGCGCCCCACAGCCGACGGCGACTTCTCCTGCGCCCCCAGGCGGCGGGGCCTCAGCTGGGACGGGCCGCGGGACGGGCGGGCGGGAAGTCCCCGGCAGGGAAGCCGCCCAGAGCCCGAGCGGGGGACGGGGCGCCTCTTGGGAGGCTCCGGGGAGCGTGGCGGCCCCTCCAGGCGGCCCGGGGGGGGGGGGCGAGAAGGCGCGGGCGAGCGGCTGCTGGGCGGGAGGAGGCCGGGGGGGGGGCAGCCTGGCCTTCGCCGCCCCCGCCCAACGCCCGCGGCCCCATCCGACAGGCGAGCTGGTCCGGTGGTGGTGGAGGGAGCCCGCCTGGCCACGTCCGCCGTCGGGGCAGCCTTGGCGGTCCTGGAAGGCGCCCCTCGTCTCAGCGTCCCGGGCCTTACCTGATGCCTTGGGGGCTGCGGGCGGGGGCTGCCCGGGGCGGCGCGGGAGGCTCCTGTGGGCGGCGAGGCGCTCGGGGCAGCCGGGGGCGGGAAGCGGGCGGGGAAGAGAGGCGCCGGCGCCGCCCCGGAGCCCCTTGCAGCCGCCTTTCAGGACGGGAGCCCCTCCTGCCGCTTCGACGGCCTCCGGGGGGCGCTGCCCGCCCGGCCCTGCCCGGCCCTTCCCCTCACGCGCAGCCGGGGAGCCTCGTGGGGGACGGGGGAGAAGGCGGGCTCGGCCCCTGCGGCCCCCTCAGCCGCCGCCACGGCCCTTCCGGAGGTCGCGTCCCCGAGGGGCCTCGGCGACTCCCAAGCGAGCCCGCCGCCCCCGGCTGGACAGAGCAGGCCCGGGCCTCCTCGTCCTCGCTCTCCCGTCGGGCCCAGGCCCCCCAACCGGCTCCTCTGCTTCGGGGGAAGCTCCGGGCGGGGCAGAAGGGAAGGGGCGGCTCCTCCGGGAGGCCTCGGCCTCGCCTGGACTAGGGGGCCGCGGGGAGGGGGACCGTCTTGGGCTGCCGCTTAAATGGGGTCCCGGTTCCCCAGTTTGGGCCCAGCCCTGACCTGCAGCAAGTGGAGCCCCATCCACAGGAGGAGGAGGGGGGAGAAAAGCCTCCCCCCCCAGAGGTCCCCGTTGAGGGAGGGGCTCTAACATACACAAGGCCCTTAATGGGCATAAATAGGAAGCCAGCTGAGTGGGGGGGGGGTCCGGGGAGTCTCTCTGGTGCCTGCCTGCAGTTTGGCCCCTCAGGCTCCAGGGGGTCTCAGCCTTCCCTCCTTCCGAGGGGGGTCCGGTGAGGGCCCAGGGGGTTAGGGGCCAGGAGGCCAACTCTCTGCCAACCGCTTAGAGGAGGCTGTGGAAGCACCGTGCAGCGGTCCAAAGTCCACACACTGTTGCCATTGTCCAGGGTGGACACGCCTGCCCTGGAGGTCCTGGAAGTGGGAATTCCGGGAAAGCCGATCAGAAAGACCCCCTGCTTTCCCTTCAGGGAGGGGAGGGGGAAGCCAAGACTCTCAAGGGGGACAGGAGCCTCCCCCCCCCCCAGCTGCTTACCTGGGGGCCTAGGAGGAGAAGGACCTAGAACGCCCGGACTCTCCCCGCCGTCCGTCCCCTCCTCCGGAATGCAGAAGGAGGCTCCGGGTTGGGGTCTGGTTTGCATTAAGGCTGCAGAACGTAACAGGAAATGGCTGCTGGTGGGGGCCAGAGCCCCCCCTCCTCTTCGATACTGGCCTGGTGGGAAGATGCTTTGCCTTAGAACTTGGGCAGGACCCACCCACTCAGCAGCTGCCAAGCGAAGCCAAGCGAGCTGGACAAGAGCCCCCGCCTCAAGCCTGCTCCTCAGCCGGAAGGTCAGTTGTGGCCTTTTTGTTAAAAGCCCTAAAGGGCTCCTGTTAATTGAGATGGAAGTCGTCCCCCCCCCCCGCTCAGATCCCCCTCCAGGGCTCCAGGTAAATCTCCCTGCGGACCCGTCTTCGGGGGGGGGGGGCTTTGTGGCTTTCAGTGCCCTGTTTTCTCTTTTGGGGACCGTCCTGCAAACAGGACTCTGTCCTGCCTGCCAGGCCGTCCAGCCCTCCGGGGCTCTTTTGGGTCTAAAGAAGGTCCAGCCTTCCAGCACTGGGAGGGGAAGAATCCTGGAGGGCAGCAGGCGGGGTGGGGGGTGTCCAAAGGAGACCCCAGAGAGACAGTGGTCCTGGATCAGAGGTGGGATTCAGCCGGGCCTTGCAGACCAGTAGCGGAGACTTTGCCTGGTTTGGAGAACTGGTAAATGCCACCTCTGGCTAGCCCCGCCCACCCTGCCCCGCCCCTTCCAGGACTCTCCCCCCCCCCCCCATGCACCGCTTTGGCTCCCAGGTGAGCAGTTGGCACTTGATGCTGCTAAGTGAAACGTCTGTTAAGTGAGTTTGCCCCATTTTACAACTTTCTTTGCCCCAGTCGCTAAGTGAATCGCTGCCTTTGTAACACATGCAGGGGGTAGAAAAGGTGGTGGGGGGACAATCCTTTTCCCTATCACTCAACACTAGGACGAGGCCCCTCCCCAAAGCTCACAGGTGAGAAAGGGAGGGCAAATCAAGGGGGATATTTTTCCTTCCCCCAGAGGGTCCTGGGTTGGTGGGATTCCCTTCCAGGAGAGGTCGTGACAGCTGTCAGCCTGGAGAGCTTCAAGGCAGGATGAGACAGATTCAGGGATGCCAAGCGTATCATAGGTGGTGATTGGAAGGGATGTCCAAGTGCCGCCTCTATGTGGGTTGAGGCAGGCAGGGTTCCCTTGGGTCCCATCAGTTGGGGGTCAAAGGAAAGGGAAGGTCTTGCCTTATCTTTCTGCTCAAGATCCCCCTGGACAATTGGGGGGCCACTGGGGGCACAGAAGGCTGGACTCGATGGGTTCTTAGCTTTTAAGAGAACCCAGATTCCCCGTTGGCTTTGCTTGTCAGAAGGTTGCGAAAGAGGACGACGCGACCCTGGGACGCTGTGATGTCATAAGTCTGAGCCAATCACCAAGCGTCTGGTTTTAACCACGTGACCCCGAGGAGGCTGCAGCGGGCGCGGGAGGAAGGGTCCTGAGTCACTTTTTCTACTTTGCCATTGCGGCCAAACGGACACTAAGTGAACTGATGCCGGCGGAGGGCTGCCTGCAGCCGTTGTCGGTTGGGGAGATGCCATTGGCCTCCTGTCTTCCACAGAGCCCTCGGTGGGTGGGACGGCAGGACTTTGTGGGCGCTTAGCCTGGACCCCTGGCCAAGCTGGTGCTCTTCCCCCTCACATAACTACAACTGGGAGAAAGACGGCTATTCCGTCGGAGGAGGAGCTGCTTCGGTGTCAGAGCGAAGCAAAGGAGGGAAAATGGGATGCAGGCAAACAGAAGGAAGTTTAACCAGAGAAATTAAATGTATAGGAAATTTAAAAATCCAGACTCATAGGAGCAGTGTTGTTTGGCTTCAGTTCTGACCAAACCTGTGAAAAATCTCTGGAAATGGAAGTTAATTTCAAACAATGTGTAAGCAACATTAAGCTGAGTAAGAAATAGCTCAAAAAAACTAAGGCATGAGAGAAAAGAAAATATCACTAAATCTAATTTGCACTATTTACCCTTATTTAGCTTTCTAGTTTTGAATCTGTCATGTATCTGCCAATCTGTTTTCTGGTTTATCCTTTAAGTGTCTCCCCCTTTTGTTAGGCTCATCCACCCTGTCCAGCCACGACTTTGATTTATTGCTTCCTTCACCCACTAACCTTCCCCCCCATACTTTTTTGCAGCCCTTTAAGCCCTTGATAGAAACATAGAAACATAGAAGTCTGACAGCAGAAAAAGACCTCATGGTCCATCTAGTCTGCCCTTACACTATTTTCTGTATTTTATCTTAGGATGGATATATGTTTATCCCAGGCAGGTTTAAATTCAGTTACTGTGGATTTATCTACCACGTCTGCTGGAAGTTTGTTCCAAGCATCTACGACTCTTTCAGTAGAATAATATTTTCTCATGTTGCTTTTGATCTTTCCCCCAACTAACTTCAGATTGTGTCCCCTTGTTCTTGTGTTCACTTTCCTATTAAAAACACTTCCCTCCTGAACCTTATTTAACCCTTTAATATATTTAAATGTTTCTATCATGTCCCCCTTTTCCTTCTGTCCTCCAGACTATACAGATTGAGTCCATGAAGTCTTTCCTGATACGTTTTATGCTTAAGACCTCCCACCATTCTTGTAGCCCGTCTTTGGACCCGTTCAATTTTGTCAATATCGTGTTGTAGATGAGGTCTCCAGAACTGAACACAATACTCCAAATGTGGTCTCACCAGCGCTCTATATAGCGGGATCATAATCTCCCTCTTCCTAGCTATGCAGCCAAGCATCCTACTTGCTTTCCCTACCGCCTGACTGCACTGTTCACCCATTTTGAGACTGTCAGAAATCTGACAGTCTGATCTGATCTGACTAAGCAACCTCCTCATCTTCCTTCTTTCAGTTTGATAATTCAATTAACATCCATTCAACCTAGGCTTCTTGTTTCAAGTGTCATTCCTTGCCTACAGACTTTGCAAATTTTACTACATCTTAATTGTACTCCATATTGCCATATTTAGTAAACATTGCACCCAGATTTACAGTTCCTTCTGCACTTTTGTTAGATATTCTGATCAATTCTTTTGTTGAAAAGTTTTACCTGGCATTATTAGGATAGAGAAGTAGATAAAAATATATACAAAGGGTTCTGATTAAAGAAATTGATATATACTGTTCAAACAAATAAAGGAAACACTTAACACAACATAACTCCAAGTAAATCAAACTTCTGAGAAATCCAACTGTCCCCTTAGGAAGCAACACTGATTGACCATCAATTTCACCTGCTGTTGTGCATATTCAACTCTGTACAGAACAAAGGATTCTACGGGAATACGTCATTCATTCAGACCGAGGACGGGTTCTTGGAGTGTTTCCTCTATTCTTTTGAGCAGTATACATTGGCTATTTCAAGATAATGTGATTTTTTAATGATTTTGGTCTATCCTAAGAATCGTACAATCAGTGTAATGTTTGTTTCAGCCATGGGTCCATCTTTGGTCAGACTCTACTACAGGGTGGCCCCAGTGGGAACGGGGGAGGAGGGCAGGGAGTAAATCTTACAACACTCTTGCATGAGACCCGAAACCTGAGGCTGCTGGCACCTGGAGGAGAGGAATCCTGAGGGCAGGCGAAAGAGGGCCGGGTGCACCCATCCCCTTACATGCCATAGAGACATTAAACCGCCCCGAGAACCTCGTGGTGCAGACTTGTCGGACTCATTGCTCAGGGCGGGGCTCCACTGCTCCGTCTTTGTGCAGCCCCCCCCCCTCCCGACGGTGCTGGCTGATCCTGGTTGTGCCTACCCGGAAGGAGGGTCAGCAGTGCTGGTGTCCCTTCAGCTTTGGCACTTTCCCCAGGTCTACTTACTGGACACACCAGCCGCAAGTGTCTCCTCTGTGCTTCCTCCTGATGGGTGCGTGTGTTGTCGTCGTCCCCCCCCCTGCCAAGAAGGGAGCTGCTCTTCCCAAAGGTTGCTCAGGGGTCAATTTTTTGGACCCCTTCAGTTCAAATTCTGCCTGACCCCTTGGAGGCCAGGGAGCTTTTCCTTTTCCTAAGGGAAAGGCTGCTAGAGGAGAAGGAACAGTTGGGACCAAACAAGGCACAGGAAGTGCTTCGGTTCTGATCCAAATGAGTTGTTCAGGAAGGAGAAAAGGGCCGAAGCGAAGCTTCTTCTAGCAAAGTGAACAGAATTTAAAAGTTCTAAAGCTTTGTAGCCAAAGAACGGAGGTGAACTGAATGCTATCAACAAAGCAAAGAAATACTGACAGAGGATGTTGGAAATGCCACGAGAGGATTAAAAAGGAAAGATTGTGGAAAGGCCACACAACCAGAGAAACGACAAGATGTGGGTGGGTGCGACTGGCCGGATCGGCTCGGGACGAGGCGGCGCTGCCCGGCAACCTGATGGGATCCTGTTGTGGCGCTTTGGAGTTGGCACACTTCGCTTTCTCTCTCACATGGTTAGTTTTATTTTAATTGAATTTTAAATTTATGACCCATATTTAATGTTTTGTAGTTCATTTTAATTGAATGGAAGCCACAGAGATTGCAAGATGGGCAGCATGCAAGTTTTTAAAAATAGATTAAAACTATTAAAAGATCAGGGTGTCCAGCAAAATCAGGGAATTATCAGGGAATTCATGAAAAAAAATGGAATAAATCAGTGAAAAACCAAACTATTAAAATGTTTAAAATTCGGAGTCTTCGGAGAGGGGCGGCATACAAATCTAATAAATAAATAAATAAATAAATAAATAAAATCAGGGTAAATAATGTAAAAAACGCACAAAACCACGGCTGAAGCAAAAATGAGCACAACTGTGGCAACAACTTGCTTCCTCCACGGCTCAGCCGTGTGGTAGGACGTCATCTACGGCCGTGGCCTTCACTATCTCGCCTGTTACAGGGAAATGTCAGGGGATTTCAAAATTGTTTGTTTGTTTAGATTTGTATGCCGCTCCCCCACCCACCGGGCACTCTGTAAAAGGCACAGACATTATAAAAACCACCTGCCCCTAAATGAGGCTGCCCTCCTGCAGCCCCCTCCCCATCTCAGCACTTGGGTGAAGAAAAGCTGTGAGCCCCCCCCCTGTGATTTTGGGGAGGTTAAGAGGCCTTGAGGGACATGAGACGCATGCCTCCGTTGCCCCCACTAGGTGGCAGTCTTCAAGGGCGAGGAGCCCGCCCTCTCTAGTAGTTCCATGGCAGGGCAAGGCAGGGGGGGGCATGGCCCCTCCAACCGCCACCTTGGAGATGAGTGCTGCCACCTGCCCTTCTCCAGAGGTGCAGAAACAGCTGTGAAGAGGAGGGGAAAAGCTCTTGCAGAGGTGAGCTCTCCATCCCTCAGCCTGCCCAGTGTGTGTGTGTGTGTTTTCTTTGGGGGCGGGGGCTGTTCAAATAACCACCAGAGTTCTGAGTGAGTGGATTCTACATTATGAAACTTTATTGCTGGCATGCTGGAGTAGGTGGGTGGAATACAAAAATAGGTCTCTATACAAACGTTCTTTGAGAGTTTTTTTTACAGTAGGGATATTTTGTCTGTGGGGTCTCCCCAAGCCAACCCAGCAGCCCCCTCGCCCCCCCCTGCAGGGCCCCCCTCGGTCTCTTCCCAGCCAGCTCTTTATTGCAGCAGATGGTGGAAACCCCCCCCCCAACCAGTGGAGTATTGCTATTTGTGTGGGGGGAGGACCGGGCCATTCAGGCGCATCATTAACTCCCTTGGGGAAGGGGGCCAGGAAGGGAGCAGTCCAGGGGTCACCTCCCCCCACGCCCCCCCCAGTGCCTTCAGGGGAAGATGGGAACTGGGGGGTGGAACTTAAAAGCAGGCCGGGAAGGCCCCCAGGGACCCCCCCCAAGGACTCTGTCTGCGTGGGCCCCACATCCGCATCTCACAGCTGAGAATCAGAGCCGTGGGGGGAAGAAGCAGCAGCAGCCCAGGGTCCAAGCCCACCGCTTCCCACTTTACGTCTCGGGCCACGGGGGCTGCGGCTGCCGGGAAAGGAGGCGGCTTGATGGCCCGGAGTCCACAGCTGCCGAGAGAGGAGGGGTGCGTGGGGGAGGGTCCCACCAGATTCCCAGACCTTTGGGCAACTGTAGTTTCTCTCCTGTGCAAGAGAGTCAGAAACCTGCTTGCACCCCCTTCAGTCGTGCGGACCCTCCCCTCCCCTCGGGGGAAGGGGCTTTCTGCCGCTTCCGAAGGGTCCCTCTGCTTACCCCCCCCCTTTCCAGGAAAGATGGGACTGCGCCAGCCCCCCCCCCCCCAAGGGCCGCACGCTTGGAGAGCCCCCGTTGCTGGAAAATGAGCCACTCAGGGTGGGGAAGGAAATGGGAGGCTCGGAACAACACTGACCTCCACGGGATGCTGCTGTGCGCGTGACGTATCTGGCAAGAAAGGCATCCGGCCCCCCCACCCCCCCCAAGGCTCAGGCATCACACAGACCCTCCCCCTGCCCCGCAACCCAGGGGAGGGCTGCGACCAGAGACAGTGGGGGGAGCGTGCCAAGGGCTGAGGTGAGGTCTGTAATGGGGGTGGGGGGGTGGGTGGGGTGGAACAGAAGGAAGAGGGGAGGGACGACTCCCCCTTTCACATTATCAAAACATTATCCCTTCGAACACGCCTCCTCCTCCTCCTCCTCCGTGGGGCAGGAGATCGAAACAGAATTAATGCAACGTAGCTGCACTTTCCAAAAGCGACCATTGAAAAATGTCAAAACCAAAAGGAAACACCCGGAAGTCCCAAAACAACGGAGACTTTGGCCTCCAGGAAAAGCTACATTTTAAACAGCTCTGGGCCGAAACCTCCCCAGCTGGAATCCGCAAGCAAATTTTCTCAGCCCCAGAAGCTCAGAGGGAAGACGGGGCACACTGCAAGGCGGTCAGCACATCGGTGTCCAAAATTAATGCCTGCACAGATGAACTCGACCTGGGGCTCAAAGTGGAAACGGAGCCCGGGGCGCTGAGGACAAACGGGCGCTTGGAGCCGGGCTGAAGGACGAGTAAGCTTATTCAAACCGCGTGGAGCAAACTGCAGCCCCCCTGCTTCCCAGAGTGTGTGTGTGTGTGTGTGTGTGTGTGTGTGTGAGTGAGCAGAGGAGCCTTGGTGGCCACAACCGCCCTCCGCCTCGGCCGGGAGAGCAACAGGGTCAGAAAAGGCAGAGAGGTAGATTTCGGAGTCACGAGTCAAAGCGGGCGACCATCTGGGGGGGTGGGGGAGGAGTTCAGGTCAGGAAGTGGTGGTCCAAGCCGGGGGTCTCTTCCGCTTGTCCTCTCGGGGCAACCCTGGCAAGCAAGCCCCCCCCCCCCCAGCACCGACAGGCGGCTCCCTCGCTCGGCTCCTGTGCCAGGCTGGGCGGGAGGGAGGGGTGTGACTCCCACCTGCCAGGGCAGCTACTTCCGCAGGTAGCGCTGGGCGAGGACGGCCGCCTCCAGGGCGCTCATGGGCTGGGCGTCGTGGCCGAGGCGCCTGACGGGCGGGACGCTGCCGAAGTGCCGCTTGTGCAGGGCGCTCTTGGCCTCGTGCAGCAGGCTCTTCTCTTCCGCCAGCAGGAGCTGCTGCCGCATGTAGGTCTCGAACTCGTACTGGGAACACTCCTCGGCCACCTTAGCCTGCAGGGAGGACAGCGTCCACTGGGCCCCGGGCGTGGCTCCGGCCCTCCCTGCCTTTGGCCCGCAGGAGACCCAACACCGCTGCCCCGAGCGCTGCCTCGGCCCCCGGGAACAAGCAGGGCGGGCAGCCTGACCAGGAGCTTTCAGGGGACCCCGGCAGCAGAGGGGGCAGCCTGCGGGAGGAGGTGGGGCAGCAACAGGCACAGGAACCTCAGCCGCTGGGACCAACCCCCGGCTCCCCCTGCAGCCGCACGGAAGGGACCGGGAGCAGACGGGCCAGACCAGCCGCAGCAGGTGGGGGGCAGGCCTTACCTCGTGTGTGTGTTCTGGGCTGACCACCTGATCGTCGACATCGGGCACCACCTGCAAGGGCCCACTGAGGGTGGACATCGACTGCCTGCGGGGCAGACAAAGTCTTGCAAAAGCCACTGGGCTCAGGCCAGGGAGCCTCAGAGCGCGGAAAGGGGGGGGGGCTCCGTAGCACCCCTCCCTCCTTGTCCTCAGGGGGTGGGGTGGGGGTCTGGGACAAGGCCCTGGGCAGAGCAACCCAAAGGCTGGCATCCTGCCTCCCACTGAAACTCTGCTACCCAACCACAAACGCGCTGAGACCCGAATCTCCTTCGGCCGCTTGGCCGGAGACCCCCGGAGTAGCTCTCCTGGTTCTTCCTCTGCCAAGGCAGCCTCGGGGGGTGGGGGGTGGGGTAGAAAATGGCCCCCTTGCAGAGGAAAAGGTGGGAGGAGGGGGACGCCAAGCGCTGTGGAGGATTCCTCCTCAAAGAGGCCCCTTCAGATGGGCAAAGGGGGGGCAGCCCACCCCCCCACCCTCCATCCAGTAAGGCAGACTGGGCAGAGCCGCTCCAACCCTCCCGCCCCCTCCCCACTTACCAAGACGCAATGATGGCGCTCAGGGACTCCAGCACTTCCGAGGCCGCCAGGCGCTGTTGCGGATCCAAGACCAGCAGCTTCCGGATCAAGCAGACGGTGTTTTCGGACACCCGCCCGTCCCTGCTGGAGGAGAGGGAGGAGCTGGAGGGGCAGCTGGGGCCTGAACCCCCTCCCGTCAGAGGCAGGGGGAGGCGGGAGGAGGAGGGAGGAGGGTGCGGGGTGGCGGTCACTCACTCTGGGATGGCGTACTCGGCCGCCTTGATCTTGCGGAAGAGCTCCTGGGGGACGCTGTCGTAGAAGGGGAACTGCCCGTAGAGCATGGTGAAGAGCACCACCCCCAGCGCCCACATGTCACTGGGCTTGCCGCGGTACGGCCGACCTGCCGGGCAGAGGAGGGGGGTGGGGAGGCACCTGCAGGCTAGCCTGGCCCTCTAGCAGGCAGGAGCTGCTGCCCCCAACCCACCACACTGCCTCCCTCCAGCCTCTGTGCCCCTCCCTCCCTCCCAGCCACAGCCAGCGGGGGTCTCTCCTCCACCCACCAGGCTGCCACCCAGCCCAGCAAAAGAGGGCAAGCGGGCAAAAGGCCTGGGAGTGTCCCCCCCCACTCCCAGGCACCCGAGAAGCTTCAGAAACGGGAGCCCAGGGCAGAGAGGAGCCTGGGGGGCTACGTACCGCTGAGGACGTCGGGGCTAATGTAGGCGGGGCTCCCCCGCTGGTCCTTCAGCAGGTCATCTTCGCTGACCAAGTGCTTCCCGAGACAGAAGTTGGTGATCGTAATTCGGTGGGTCCTGAAGCAAAGGCAGAATTGGGGGGGGGGGGGGGGGGGGGATTCAGAGGCCAAAGACTGACGGAAGGCAGGGAAGCCGTGATAGCCACGTGTCAATCACAGAGAAGACAGTTGTCAGCTCTTTTCCAGGACCACCAGAAATTACTGATGCCAGCTGTGGTTGCCTCGATCTCATTTAAATGGAAGAGTCTGTCCATGGGGATTATGGGCTTGGAATCTCTCTGATCCTCGGGGTCCCTCCCAACTCTATGGTTCGATGGTTGTGGGACACATAAGATCCTCCAGCCTCCTTCCTGGGGGCGGGGGGGGGGAGGGGGGAGGCGAAGACCACCTTTCTTTCCAGTTCACACCGCTGGGGGCAAATCGCTGCCATATAAACGCGGCACCTTTAGCCAGAATTCCCCAAGAAAGACCCTCGATGCGAGTCTGAACTGAAGGACCAATGGGAAGGGTCCACGCGAGGAGGAGGAGGAGGAGGAGGAATATTCTGGCCTTCCATCTCCACCTCCACTCGCTCAGAAAGGAGAGAAACTCAAGGCAAACCTCCCACCAAGCAGGACCAGGGGTTTTTTCCCCCAGCTACGGGGTCAGAACCAAGGAAAGAGCTGCTTCTTCAAGGGCGGCCGAGGGATCAAACGCACACGGACCGAGATTTCTGCCATCCAGGACGAGGCCAGAATTCAGCCACAAAGAGGGTCCAGATTTCAGGGGCTGCCAGAAAGCGCCCCCCCCCCCCACGGAGCCAGAGGGAAACCCAGCCTTGTGACCCACTGCAGATAGGTGCCCGGCCTGTCCGAAGACCTCCAGGGGAGGCCAGCCGAGAGCCCCTTGACCCTCCTTCCCTGCAGGCGCCAACCCTCCACTCACTGCCCCTGGCCCGGAGGTCCACCCTCCTCCCTGTCCTGCCCTTCCTGCCAGCAAGGGGAGTGGTGGGCTTCTCCCCTGGGCCCTTCCCTCCTGCAAGGCCATCCTGGCCAGCTGCTCCCCCCCCTCCTTCACTGGGGGGCCCAGAGGTCTCCTCAGAAGAGGCTCCAATGCAGCCGACACACGGAAGCCCACGAGAGAGACCACCACTCACCACTCAGCTGAGAGGGGGGGGCCGCCCTGCAGCCTCCCTGGTCTCAAGCGGCGGGGAGCCCTCTGTGCTGCTCAGGGGCCCCCAATCTTCCGGGCAGCTTCCCCAGAGAGCAAACTGGCTGCAGCCACCTTGCCTGTCCATGGCCACCAACGGGGCCAGAAGAAGTGGCAGGGGGCCCCCGTTGGCCTGGGCTTCTCTTCTCTGAGGCTGGGACGGGGGGTTGGGGGCCCTGCTTGCCCACCCCCACAAAGGGGCGAATTCCAGCCTCTAAGGAAGAACAGCTGCTTCTTCCTCCAAAGCCCCCCGGGAGCCCCCCGCCTCCTGCCCAAGGCCATTCAGGAATCCTTACGGTCCGGCTGGGGGCCCCACCAGGTCTTCCCGCCCAGGGTCCTGCGAGGCTTTTGGGGTGCTTTCCCCACCGGTCCCTCACTTGGCCTGCCTGCAAGACCCCCCAGCCCCCCTGCCCTTCCTCGGGACCGGCCGTCGCCCTCAAAGGGTTGCTTGACTGAAGGCACGTCCACCGGTCAGTGGCTGAAACAAGCCGTCTGTCCGCCTGCATGAAGGACAGGAGCGCTGACGGGGCCAACCTCCCAACGGGCTCTTCCGCTGCCCCTAACGGCCCCCGACGGAAGCCTCACCCGCGCGGGGACTTTGCCCGCCAGAGAAGAGGACGAGGGGAGGCAGGCCATCTGCCCCGGGGACGGTGGGCCAGCTGAAACCTTTCGGGGGTGGGTGGGGTGTCTCTGCAGAAGACCTGCCACCCCCGTCCCCAGCTGCGTGCAAAGGGTGAGGAAAGGAACCCCGGAGACCCCCCCCCGCCCCCCCATGGCTGAGCCATTGGCGGAAGGAGGACACACCCACCTCTTGTTCAACACCATGTTGCCCAGTTTCAAGTCTCTGTGGACGATGTTCTTCTGCAGAAACAGAGCCCCCCTCCTGTCAGCACAGCGGAGGGGATTCTGCCCCGTGCAAGGAGAGCCGGGCGAAGCAGGCAGCCCACTCCCCCGAGAGGCCAGTCTGGCTCTGGCTCCGGTCCCGGGGGGGGGGGGGGGGGGGGAGGGGAGAATCGGCTCTCGGCCTGCCCTCAACGGTGCTCTGGCTCCACCAGAAGACAGGGGGGAGGGGGAGGGGTCACCTTGTGCAAGGCCTCCACCACCCGCACGACGTCGTAGAAGATGACCACTGTCTCCCGCTCGCTCAGCCGCTTCTCCTTGATGACATAGTGCTGGAGGTTGATGAGTTCGGCCGTCCTGTCGCTGAAGTCGTGGGCGCAGAGGGAGTCCAGCACCAGGCAGAGGCGCTTCTTCGTCTTGCGCACCATCCGGCCGGACTCCAGGTCTTCCACCAGCTCACAGGTCCGGTCCTGCGCAGGTCACAGGGGGCAGAGTTAGCGGAGACCCTCCCCCCCCTCTGGGCCGCAGGTTTTGCACCCGTGCACCGTGGCCGCTCCTCACAACCATCCATGGAATCCTCAGGGATTTCGGGAGGGAGTGGGGTGGGTGGGGGAGGTGTTCAAACTCTTCCCAGACCCTCCAAGGTCTCCCCGAGGGCAGCCCCCCCCCCCCGGCCTGGCTTGAGCAACTGTGACTCCACTGGCCGCACTGGAGGGGCAGAACCCCAAGGCTCTGGGGCCGGGGCAGCTCCTGCAAGCAGGTCCCCCAAACCGCCCCCCCCCGGCCCGGGCTGCCCCACTGGACGGGGGAAGCAGGCCCCTACCTGGAAGAGGCCATGGTGGTGGACCACCCCGTCCTGGCTGTGCAGCAGGGAGAGGAGGGAGAACTCGGTGTGCAGAAGCATTTTGCCCTGTCGCTCCTCCTGGGTCTCCGCGGCCTGGTCACTCTTGTCCTCCAGGGTCAGGATCTGGGCGAGGGAGGCAAAGGCAGCGGAAGCCCCACCCTCACCCACGAAGGCCCAGCAGGCCCCTCCCTCGGGGCCCCTCTTTCCCCGGGGGGGGGGGGAAGGCCAGCCTCTGGACCAACCTCAGCGGGTCAAAGAGGCTGCCATGGCCTTGGGGGCCGGGCAGCTGCAGAAGGTGTCCCTCCTGGAAAGGACTGAGCGCCCACCAAGGCTTGGATTGCGGGGCCACCACTGCAGAAGGCCGACCGTCGGGCCTTGCCTGCCTGGCTCCTTTTTAGCGAACTAGCATTTGGAGGACCCAGATGGCCGGGGGGGTGGGGTGGGGTGGGCCAAGGCTGACCCTGCGAGCGGCTCAGAGAGGGCTGTGAAGCACGAGGAAGCGGCACAGACTGTGTGTTCTTTCTCTCTCTCTCCCTCCCCGCCTGGCCTGCCCCCCCCCCCCAAATTGCGCCCCACCGCCAGACGCCTGTCGCTCTGTCACGTTCCTGGGTGTTGTGGCCACTGTCCAAGAAAACTCCCCGGGTTCCAGAAGTTTGATTGAACTCGCATGAAGCCCCCCCCCCCCCCATGGGCTTCTCTGGACGCAACACACAACACACACATCCCAGGCAGGAGGTGCGTCTCGCGGCCCGGCGTGTCCCACCTGCCAGAAAGGGGCCTCGGTGGGACTCGGCAAGGGTTGCGGTGCAGGTGTGAGTGGCAGCGCTGCCGCCCGGTTCGGCACACCGGCACAGCACCCGCTGCGAGGGGCAGGAGGCCTGGGGGTGCCAGTGGCAGGAAGCTCGCGGCAGACCGGGGGGGGGGGGGGCGCGAGGACAGGGAAGGGAGGCGGCAGCAATGGGACATAAAACCCCATGGTCGCTGCCTGCTGCACCCCCAAAACAATCAGGGGTTGAAAAGAAAATAAGACCCCCACCTTATTATCGGGGAACCTAGCAACAACGTGTGTCCTTCACTGCGCGTCCAGTAAAGCATTATTTGCACGCCCCTCCCCCACACAATTTGGTCTTCATTGTCCTGACTTCAGAAGGCTGCAGCCCCCTTAGGACCCAACCCCCGGCTGTGGGCAGAGTTGGTCTGCAAGGCTAGGTCACCCAGGCTCCGGCCAGCATTCTCTGCGTCCGATTCCACCTGCAAAGACTCTGCAGTCCGGGGGGGGGGGGGGAGGGGGGAGTAGTCTTTAGGGCCTGAGGGCTCCTCACCTTCAGCTGATAGAAGTCGTCCGTCCCATCCTTTCTTGCCAAACACTGGACAATGCTGGGCACTGGGGAGTTGCCCAAACGTGGGCCTGGGAACATAAAAGCGGAACACCTGCCCTGTGAGCCTTTCCCCCAAAGCCCCCTCCCTGCCCAGCCAGCTGCGTTTTCCCTCCAGCCACCAGGAAGTGGGAAAGGAGGCAGCCCTGGTGTGCAACCCCGGCCGGGCACAAGAGTCGGACAACGCCCTGGGCCTCTGCGCTGGAACCGGAAGTGTCAGGCACAACCAAAAGCCTAGACACCGTCAGCGCGTGGCTCTCCTCCCTGAGAAAGTGCAACTCGTGGTGACCTTGGTGGTGGCAAGGTTAGTGGGGCCCCGAGGGACAACGGTGCCTGCAGTGAGCCCAGCCGAAAGGGACTCAAAACCTTGGCTCACAAATGCTGCGAACAGAGACAGATCCTCAAACCGGAAACGGGCCCGGAGGCCTCCCAGGAGTTCTGCAGGTCCTGGCTGAACAGACGGTCGGTTGGGAGCCGGGAATTCCGCCCTGTTTGACGGCCGAAGTCCTTGGGCCAAGGGAGCCTCCTGCCTGCCCGAGGGTCTCACAGCACCGAGTGGGCCAGGCAGGCAAGTCCCGGTGCCCCGGGGGTGGTGGTGGTGGTGGGGAGCATCCCTCCTTACTCACCCAGGATGAAGGGTCCGGCTCTTTTGGTGCTGCTGCTGCTGCTGGGAATCCCCGGGCAGAGGAGCTTGGCTGACGTTTCCCCTCCGCCCCTCTCGGAGGCTCGGCGCTTCATCCTGAGTTCTGCAAAGGAAAGGCCGGCACGGCTTCAGGCCCCACTCATTTCCTCCAAGGAGCCTCACACACGCACGCACACACGCGGAAGCAGCGCATAGACTTGCACACCGTTCCTTGCCCACAGATGGCCTCGAGGGAGGAGGAGGAGGGGAAGAGCGGCTGGCCAGAGGAGCCCCCAAAGTGGGTGAGACTTCAATGAAGGGGGACCATGAGGGCAGGGAAGACCCTGCCAGTGCAGAAGACTTCTGGGGAGGAAGGACACAGGTCAGCCTCACACGCCCCTCTGCCCGCGCGAGATTGCTGGAGCGCAAGAAGAAGGTGCCCAGATGCCCAGGGAAGACCCTGCCAATGCAGAAGACTTCTGGGGAGCCTCACATGCCCCTCTGCCCGCGCGAGATCACTGGAGCGCAAGAAGAAGGTGCCCACATGCCCACGTTTCCCTGCGTGTCCCTTTTAAGGACTTCATTGCAGCAACAAAGCGTCCCAGCTGGAGCACAGGAGCATCGCCTGCAGCAATGTCATAGAAAGGCCCACACAGGCACCACAAGCCCTAAAGACCCCCCTCCTGGGAACACTCAATGGAACGCGGACGTGGTTTTGAGGCTGAGCGAAGCACAAAAGCTCGCTGGGAACAGCAGGCCTGGCCCTTGCTCCAAAGTCACCCAGGGCAGCTAAGCGAGGGTGCGAAGGGCAGGAGTTCAGGCTGCGCTGCTTCGATAGCTTCTCAAATCTCATGTGGGACAGCAGCGCAAGGAGGCGCAGGTCTTAGCTGCTCTGACCTCTGAGTGCAGAAAACCCACAGCTGAGCTATGTGCAAATGCCGGCACACGAGAGCAATGAACTCCAGTGAATGCCAGATATTCTCCAAGTTTTGATCTTTGCTCTGGGCCTGGTTGTGCCCAGTACACAAATTCAAACCTTTGCTTTGCCGTATGGCCCACAGCCAAGATGCAAAGCTCACTCTGCTCCGGAGCCTTCTCTGCGATGGCCGAGTGGCCTCTTTTAAGTCTGGGCAGGTCAGACAGTCGTCTGGTCCGATGCAAATGACAACCGATTAGAGGCTGCACCTTGGAATTGGAAGAGAGAGAGAAAAAGAGAGAGAGGGAGAGAAAGAGAGGAACAGAGAGAAAAAGAGAGAAACAGAGGGAGAAAAAGAGAAAGAGGAACAGAGAAAGAGAGAGAGGGAAAGAGAGGAACAGAGAGAGAAAAAGAGAAAGAGGAAAACAGAGGAAAAGAGAGAGAGGGAGAAAGAAAGAAAGAGAGGAACAGAGAGAAAAAGAGAGTAACAGAGGGAGAAAAAGAGAAAGAGGAACAGAGAAAGAGAGAGAGGGAAAGAGAAGAACAGAGAGAAAAAAAGAGAAAGAGAGGAAAAGAGAGAGAGGGAGAGAGAAAGAGAGGAACAGAGAGAGAGAGAGAAAGACCTAGACCAGCTGCCTGCAGCACCCAGGTATCCGACCGCAGGCCAGCTAGAGCCACTCAGCCCATCCAACCTGCACTTGCATCAAGTTTCACTCTCACAGGTTGGAGACAATTCTGGACGGCCGGAAAGAAAAGCAGAACTGGGCTGGTTCTCAAAATGCCATCATTTTACATTATTGTATGTGGAAGGTGCACTTGTATTTGTATTTTACCAAGCGTCTGTACTGATACCAGCAGGATGAGTAAAGAAATGAATTCACGAGTATTGTATTTCCTAGTCAAGCGTCCTCAGGTCTTGAGCTGCAATCAGCTCACAAAGGGAAGGAAAACATTGATCTTAGTTCAGTGGGACAATTCTAAGAAATGTGGGAAAGGACAAGCTAGGAGGCAAAGAAGGAGCCTTGCTCAGCTATTCAATCCCTGACCAACAAACATAGATCCAATTCCTACTTATCCACCTTGACAGAATGCAAGTGTATGTTAACATCTTCACGGGACTGTAGAAAATTGGCTCCTCTCCATCTTAACAACAAAGAAGAGGAGGCGCTGGCAGGGCCCCTTTCCCAAGCAGGCACCGGGGGGGGGGGGGCAGGCCGTCGCCCGGCAATCTCGGCTCAGAGCTGCTCGCTGGCAGGAGGCCCAGTGGGGGGGCTGTGCCGGGCCCGGAGATCCCCCCCCTCCTCCTCCTGGGTTTCAGCCGCCCCCGTCCCTGCCACCGGCCCAGGCTCGATCGGGAACGTCACTCAACGCAGCCACGGGGGGGGGGGGGGTCGCTCCTCGACGGTCAGGCCCGGCCTGAGGGGTTTTGGAACCCTGGAATACGCGCTGGGCCTTGTGGCCCCGCTACGGTGGGGGGAGGGATATGCCCCCCCCCCTAGACGCGTGAGGCCGTTCTCGGGCCCCAGGCGGGGAGCGGGCAGAGGAGCCGCCTTGCTCAGCCCAGCCCCGGCCTCCCTCCCCTGGGCAGCGCGGAGCCTCCTCCTCCTCCCACCCGGCGCTGCTCGCTGCGCCTTCTCTGCCCCGGAGACCCCCCCTCACGTCCCCCCTCCCACAACCGCCGCTTCCCCGGACGGCCCAGGGAGGGACTCCGCAGGGGAGGGAGGGGCCGCCGAGGACGAGCCCCCTTCCGGCTGCGCCCGCTCACCCATCGCTGCTGCCGCCGCCTCCGGGCCCGGCCCCGCCGGCCCCGCTCGCCAGGCCGCCTCCCGCTCGGGCGCCCGCCTCGGCCCCTCACGGCGGACGTGACGCAGGGGGAAGTGGCCCCGCCCGCCCCGTTCTCGGATTGGCCGTCCTCGCCCCGCCCCTTCGCCCGGGGGCTTCCGGGACTGCGCTGGGCGGAAGGCGTCACCGGAAGGGGAGGAGCTCGTCAACGCGGTGGGCGGGAGGCGCACTCAGGCAAACTCAGCTAAGCCCTCCGGCGGGGCTCTGTGGCACTCCCCGCCACAAGAGCTGCCGCCCGCCGAGCGAGGAAACTCCCGGGGCCCAGCCGCCGCTTTGGCGGGGAGGAAGACTGGGTGGGAGTGAGGGAGGGGGCCGGCGGAAATTCCTGCGAGGCAGCTTCATCGGGGGAGAATAACGGGGCGGTTGGGGCGCTCGGGCGAGGAAGTGGCCATTCCTGGCAGAGAGTTTCTTCTCCTGGATTCCAGGGCGCCTCCTCTCCAGCCGCCCCCCCCCCGGTCAGAGGATGGGAGCTCAAAGGCTGAGCGCCTGACGGCTACCGGTGCCCAGAGGGAAGGCGCCCCCCTGGAGGGAAAGGCTCTCCGTCCGCTGGGGCTCCGGCCTTTGGGTAGCCAAGGCGGAGGGGGAAGGAACTGGGCTGGGTAGGAAGGGGGGGGGCGGCGGAGGAAAGCGAGGGGAGCGGGGAGGCAGGAGGGCGCCCCCCGCTGGAGCTCCCCCAGGGGAAGGTCTCGCGTGCCCCGTCTGCCCCCGGTTCGCCCCCACGGAGCGCGGCCTCTTGCTTGAGCACGGGGTCAGGTAGAGCAGAGCTGTCAAACGCGCGTCTCTTTGGGGGCAGCTCCAACTAATGATTTCGTTGACGCAATGAGACAAAGCGGAACTCAGGTGAATGAAGTGGAACCGTGCAAAAAATGAGGTGGTGACCTGAGAGAAGGGCCTTCCTCGGCCACGCAAGCCCCGTCGCCCGCTGCCCTCCCATGTCGTGCAGGGACTGAGCCACGTTGGCGTAGGCAGGTTTTTTACAGGCCCGGGACCGTCAAGGGGGCTCGAGGTTACGTGAAGCCCAACCAGGCCTGGAATTCCTTGTCGCGTGTCTGGCTTTTCCCCCGAGAAGACAGAGGCGTTTGGCCTCCTTCGTTTGTACATGAAACACACAAGACACAAAAGACTCCAGGAACCAAAACCAGCTTTCATTTCTGACTGACCAGCGAGAGACCGCGGTGGTCCCAGAGCCTCCGCCGGGGAGGGGGGCAGGGGGAGGCTGTGGCCTTTCAGTCCCGGCTCCGTTCTCGGGCGGCCAGCGGGGCTCACTTGCCGGTGGGCTTCGGCCGGAGGAACTCGGTCCTGCCGCGGCCGCCGAAGCTGCGCACGCGCTGGATGAGCCGCAGCTGCTGCTCGAGGGTGGCGCGGATGTCGACCTCGTCGGGGATGTGGACGTAGCGGACGTTCCTGCCGGCGATGAAGAGGTCCTGCAGGCGGCAGGCGCGGCCGTGGCGGTCGGTGAAGGCGGCCTCGGCCAGGCGGACGTTCATGAAGGCGTCCACGTTGACCACGCGGCCCACCGCCACGCTCTCGTCGCGCAGCTCCACGGTGGTGACGCGGCTGTGCAGGCCCTGCAGGAGCAGCACCAGGCTGTTCTCCGCGATGGTCCGCTCCTTCACCGAGTGGCTCACCTCCATGGCGGGCCCCAGACCGGAAGGCCAGCCCGCTCGCCCGCCCGAGGAACCGGAGAGCCCCGCCTCCAAGGCCCCCATGCCATTGGCTGGCCAGTTCGCCCGCCCGCCTCGCAGCGACGCCATTGGCTCGGCTGTGTGGCGGGAGCACGAATGGCTGGAGCGGATATCCTGTCCCTCGACGGAACTCTCACTTTCCGCGCTTGCGCAGGAGGAGGCAGAACGGGGTTGGGAGGGCGCCTGCGCAGTGATTTCCGAAGTGGCTTCCAAAGCTGCTGTCCGGGGCAAGGAGAGGCGGGTCGGGCTTCAGCCCCCCCCCCCCCCCGCTCAAGTGTCTCGTGATGCTGCGGGGGGGTGGTGGGGGGAGGCGCACGGCGCTCTTCCCCGGCCTCTCACCGCCTGTCCCCCGCCTCTTGACGGCCTTCATCCTGGCCAACCGGAGAACTGCTCACCTCTAATTTTGTGAATTTTAATTTTTCAATTTTTATTGGATTTGTATGCCGCCCCTCTCTGAGGACTCGGGGCGGCTCACGACATAACAAACAATACACAGTGTACAAACCTAAAAATACAATTTCGCTAGAAAAAAACTTTAAAACTCTACTAACATTGGTCAACGTCGGGGGGGGGGGGCACACCTGGCATCGCCCCTCCCCAGCCAGCCTCGACCGCTGGATGGCTCTATGGAGAGGTGGCTGCCCTTTTCCCGGCTTCATTACCTGCATGCCACAGACAGACAGACAGACAGACAGACAGACAGACGTCTGAGCGGAGGGAAGGGCTCCCCTGCTTTGCCCAAGAGGGTAACAGGCAGGAGGCAAAGCAGCCTTCAGAGGCCGGACGAAGCCTTTTCCAAAGAAGCAGAAGAGAAAACTAAGGAGAAACTTCCCGACAGAACCAATATGGGGTCAGACATATTTCAGTCATAATTTCACATATAAAATAGCCATTCGTGCTATACACCGGGCGTATTGTTCAAAACTGATTAGTATTATGGCTGATGTTTGACAGCATAAAAGTCAAATATCACAAGAGTGCTGCTTTCTTTGTATGAATGCAAAGCATCACATACCAGGAATAGCCTATTAGAAACATAGAAACAAAGAAGAAAAAGATCATTTTTGGCACTGATGATGGTAAGGGGGGGGGGCTGGGGGCGTCAGAGAAAACATAACACAACCAGAACCTCAGTTGCCTGAAATGCCCTGGGTGTAACAGCTGAAAAAACGAGGCTGTCCTAGAACAATCCGTTTGTTATGGGGCTCCAAGATAATTTTAGTTTTGGACTAGTATATTATGTGAACTCTAACCAACTATATGATACCAAGAAAAAATATACACCTAGGAGAGTCAAATCTGCTCTGGGAGAGTAATAGCTTTCTTTAATCAGATTTCGATTACAAAAACGTACAGGAGTGAGCACTGCAAGGAAACCAGGTTGTCTTATTTACAGCTGCAGCTAAAAGGACTTGTTACTTCATAGTATGTATTTTTATTTACAGAACTTGCCTGGGGATTTATGGGCTTTCTTTTTAACAACACGAGCAGGGCCATCGATAGCACAGGAACAAAACTACTGTCCAGTAGAAGCCCCTCCCACACTGCTAATGCAGGAGAAAAAACAGTTCCAGTTAAATGGATCTCAGGCAGTTCCCAAATTTCATGTCAACAAAAAATGGATCGCTTAAGAATCGATTCTGTTCTAATATCAAGCTTGCATTGCTTGCATTAAAGCTGTGTGGCTCTTCAGGGCTGAGGTTATAGCTTGTCCATCATCGCCAACAAATCACAATCTTTGCTATTTGCCTCATTGTGCTGTTCCGACATCTCAAATTCCCCCATGATACGATCCAGCTCCTCGTTCCGTTGCTGGTTCTGTTTCAATGAATGGGGCAAGTAAGTATGTAAGAATAGAAGTGTGGACAAAAGACAATGTTACCCTAACACAATATGAATGAAAATGGAAGGATTCCAAACATCTTTAAAAAACCAATCCACTCTATCAAGAGCCACAGTGGTGCAACAGCTGGAGTGCAGCCTCACAGGCTACTTCTGCCTGCAGTTGGTCAGATAAAATCTCGCCCTGTGTAGGGTGACCTGCTCCCTCCTGGACGCAGGGGAAGCGGTGGAGTCCTTGCAGGGTGGAGCTGAGGAACTGAATTAGTTTCTCGAGGATGAAATCGCTCAGATCTGGACTGACCTGGACTCCAATTGGGCAGAGTGGACAAGGCCATAGGAGCTGTTTATTGGACCCGTGTCCCTCCTGCCTGGTCTTGGCCAGTAAAGAGGTGACACGAGTTACTTATTTATTTACTTATTTAGACTTATTTATTTGATAGGATTTTGAGCCACGGTGTACTGCCTTCCTTTAATCTAGCTTATTATTAAAAGAAGCTTCTGGAAGTCCTAGCTACATGACTAACTCCCCCCCCTCCCCCATTCTTACAAGCCATGGAGAAAGTGGGGCCTCTCAATCTCTATGGGTTATAATGACTCGCTATGTTTGGGAACAATGCTATATTTCGTCGAATGTCAGTCACAAGGAACAACCAATCGGGACTGGCATGGAAGCTTTTAACTATTTTGCACAGAAACATGACTGTCACACTAATCCACACATACAGTGGAATATTTCTTATGAATGTCTGTTGCTTAAAAAACATCTTGTTTTTGTATATTTATTAACTGGAACAAAAAACATTAAGAGGTATATGAAACTTAAAATATACAAATGAAAGTTGGACCAGTTAAAAGAAAACCTGCGTTACTCATTTTTTGAAGAAAGAATAAGATGCAACAACAAATGTCTACCTGGTCTGCGTGGATATTGAGCACTTGATCGGACGCCTCTTCTGGACGCGTCAGGGCAGCGTGTCTTAAGAGATCAGAATAAATACAACTGGTTAATTCATTCATTCATTAATCTTCATGTATTGACTTCTGGAGTATGACCCCTGGTATTTCCAAAGCCAAGGGCAACTCTGGTTATACGGAAGACCCACCACCATTGCTACCAAAGCCAAGTTTCATACTCTTCCTCCTCATCAGTGGTGAAAAGATTCAGACGGAAACCAGCCTCCTTGGCCAGGGGCTTCTTGACCTCCGAGCCACCCATCAGCCTGGCTAATAAATTCAGCTCTTCTTTAGCGAGAGGGTTGGGAGCAGCATTCTCCTGCATTGACAACAAAATCTCTAAGCTCTATGCAAAGAAACACATAGGTTATACCCTCCGAACTACTGTGAAATGTTATTGGTGCTAATTGCTGGTTTCCCAATTTCTGCTATCTGGAAACCAGCAGGCTTGAAATGCCACTACTTCCCCCTCCCTCCCTCCCTCCCTCCCTCCCACCTTCACTTAGCAAGCAGCCCTGGAGTAAAGCAGAATCCATCTCAACAGTAGTTGTAAGCCGCCTTGAGTCTAAGGAGAAGGGCAGCATTAAAAAAATTGAATAAATCAATAAATATAGTCAGTCCCAACAGAAGTTTTGCAGAATATTCTGAACAAATAGCTCCCAGACAGACAGAGTGTCTATACCAGTGCAGTAATCCAGGGATTTGGAATATTAACCCTGAAACAAACAAATGAACTGAATGAAATGGGAAGCGAAACAGACCCAGGCTCTGTGTTTCCGAGGGTAAATCAAGGACACTGACCTTAACACGAGAGGCCAGGTTTTTGATGGGCCCTGATGCGTCTGTCTCTGCAGGCCGGCTGATGCTGTATCTGGAGATGAATTGAGTGGGCGTCCATAAGAGGCACAGAGGAAAGCTGCTGAAAGTCCCAAGCCGAAAGGCTGCCGACCACACTTACATGTTTGTGCCCAGTCTAGTGACTCTGTCCCCATGAAGGTCAAAGGAGCCTTCCCGATACGGGAGAGCGTAATTCCCGCCACTGCTGAACTCTGTCCTCTGAATTTCATCTCCCTTGGTGTTAAAGAGTCTGTAACATTGGAAAATGTAAATGCTATTTCCTTTTCTCTTATGCAATAGGTGGGAGAGTTTGGGGACTGAAAGATCCACTCATCAACCCAGCTTTGCAAACACACTGCTATCCCCCCAAAGACAGCCTGCAGTATGAAGCTGGGGTTCCACATCCCTGTGGACTGGGGATCAGCACCTGATCCAGGTGAGGAGAGTTTTACGAACAAGGCAAGTCGAAGTGTTCACCTGATGAGCCCAGGGATCTCTGTCCCCCAAGGGACCGGGCCGGAGGTGGGCAGCACAAAATGGCCGTTGGAATTCTGCACTTTGTCTTTTAAGAGAATGGAAACCTACGAAGAAATAATAGCAAGGCTTGTCAATAGAGCTGCTTCGCCTGGGAAATCATTTATGCTAAACGTTTTCCCTTCCACCACTGCCACCCCATGTGAAGTGAAGTGAACACGCAGACCCTGATGTGAATGTCCTGGAAAAAGATGAGCAGCGTTTGCCGGACGAGCTGAAGTTCCCCCGCAGAGAGCAAGGCGTAGGTCTAGGGGAAAGAATAGGAAGCGACAACATCCGGGTGAGTTCGTTTGGCCTGGGACCAGATTATCATCATATTTATTTTGCAAGACCCCAATTTTAAACCAAATCTCTCCGTTCCAATGACAAAACTGTAGATCCCGATGCAGATGCATCAAGCTTATGAGATTTAGAATTTATTTCACAATCTTTTAAATATTTAAGATACACTTTTAATATGGATAGAACTCTGATAAGCATATAGGTAAATGAGGCGATGGTCCCATTTAATCTTGCACTGACGTTGTATCACTCAACCATCATTGCTCACTCTATGCTGGTGATGGTGAACCTATGGCACGAGGGCCACACGTGGCACACATGGAGCCGTATCTGCTGGGATGCGAGCCATTGCCCTCGCTCAGCTCCAACGTGCACGTGTGTGCCGGCCAGCAGGTTTTTGGCTGGCACAGAGGCCCCGGGAGGGCCTTTTGGGCTTCCAGAGAGTCTCCGGGGGTGGTGGGGGAGGGCTCCGGGGAGGGCGAAACATGAGCCTACTGGGCCCACCAGAAGTTGGGCAACAGGCCATTTCCGGCCTCCAGGGGGCCTCCAGGTGTGGACAGGGGAAGCTGTTTCCACCCTCCCCAGGCACTGAATTATGGGTGGGGGCACTCGTGCTTGCACAATAGTGCATGCGCATGCTCTTTTGGCACCCGACGGGAAAAAGGTTCGCCACCACTGTTCTATGCCATGGCTGTTTATCTACAGTATAGCTAACTAAAACATAGTGATTTTATTTAATTTTCCAAGACTTTTGGATGGGCACGAGAGATTAAAGCATAAACTAACTATCATAAGGGCATATGCATAACGTGCCAGGTTGAAGTGGTGAGTGGTTACTTAGGAATTTAGTGTGGCACGAACTCGGCTCATCTGCAATTCACTTCTTCCTTCCATTAACTTTATTCCCAGAAAGCAAAACCTACTGCTGATAAAGCTATAATTCTTCCTGTAATTTTCTTTGCCTTTTATTCTTTTATACTTTTTCTGTATAGAAGGTAGAAGGTGTTCGTACATCAATGAACTTGCGCACGGTAACATCAATTTGGTTCAGAATTTTGGGTGATTCATAGACAAAATCCTTAATGGCATCCAGGTGGTTGAAAGTGATGAGCAGAAGGTCTTTGGGTCGAGGGCAGAGGAGAAGTTGGTACTTGAAAGCCATAGTCATTAGGTCATAAAGCTACAGAATAAGCAAGAGGTGTCAGTTAATCATAGAGGGAGGTCAGGGTGGCAGCATTCATACAGTTACTTATATTTTGTTGGAACACGGTAACTGACTTAGCATTTCATTTTAATACAGCTAGCAGGATTTTACTTGAAGAACACCCAAAATTCTGGCCAGCTTTCAGTGCAACGTTTGTTGAAATGCAGGAAATACACTTCACGTTCATGCCCACGACCTACCAACAATATATTGCACATTATTTATTTAAATGCATATGGTGATGGTTGGGATTAAAGCTACTAAGGTGTACAGATAGTCCTTGACTTGCAGCAGTTCATTTAGTGACTATTAAAGTTACAACGACATTGAAAAAAGTGATTTATGACCATTTTCCATATGACTGCTGCAGCATTCCCAGGATCACAGGATCAGCTTGGCAACTGGCGTGAAGCATTCCAGGATCCTGTGATCCCCTTTGGAGACCTCCTGGTAAGCAAAGCCAGTGGGGAAGCAACAAGACATTCTCTGCATTCAGATATGCACCTATACGGAGATCTTAAACATGTACGTGTATTTTATATAATATAAGTAGGTAAGCATTCACTTACCACGTAGCTTCTTGAAAAAGATTCCAAGTAGTCCATTGAATAATACACACGTAAACACATTGAGGAAATATTCTGATGCTCTTTTCCCTTAGCCAAGAACATCTGGGCAGCTGTTTTGTTCAATAACACGACTGATATGAATGGAAGTCAGCCAAGTGAGAATTGAACACACCTATGAGTGAAGCTGAAGCCGGGAGTTCAGGCTGACGCTGCCATTGGGGAAGGCTGATGGGGACAAGCCATGGGATGGAGCAGCCCAGGGAGGGACGTGTTTCAAGGGCCAAGGCCCTTGATGGTGAAGGAAGCAGAAAAAGACAGGCGGTCTTAAGAGATAAGGCTACAGGACACCATCTTTTGTCCTGAACTGTAAAGCCAGTAGGCATTGATGTGGTTAAATACATGCACTGAAAATCAGTTTCTCCCCTTCCATGTACACTTATGTTTCAAGGTGTGTGAACTTAACAGTGGCCTTTGTTGATTTTTTAAAGAAAAAAAAGGGGGGGGGTTTACCCAGATTCATAAGAAAGGTTTGGCCTCACCTTGTCCATACTGGGGTCATTCAGCCTCATGATGGACGCATGAACCAACCGCTCAAAAACTGCCCTCAGGGCTTTCCTGGAATACAGTTCCTGCGGCTTAAACAGCTCATCCATAAAGTTTTTATTGAAGATGCCCCCAATGATGTCATTCATCACTGAAAAGATAAAACAATCCTAATGGTGAGAAATCAATTGTTTTCATTCCCCCAGGAAGAAGCAGGTGTTTTGCAATTCAGAAGACAAGGGCTGCTGAGGGGGCTTTTTCGCAGAAGACGACTCCCTTATTTCTTGCTGGGGATTTCACTGGACTAATAGCAGTACAGGATTTGGAAAACATTTTCTTATATTTGGAAAGGAGATGCTCAAAACTGCTTCACCAGGTGAAATTCCTTCTTCCAACAAGACGGAAAGGAAATGTTTGCGAAATCCAAGAGGTAGGGGCCTCCTTTTAAACTGGGGGTTCCTGAATTGTTCCAGGCCCTGCAGCAGAAGTCTGCTGCAATTGGCACTCGGGGTGCCCTGAGACTGCCCCCCCCCACAGCAGGCGGTTAAAAGAGAAGAATGCTGCGCCACCACTGCATCGTATCTTTGCCATTCGAAGCCGAGTTCTTTTTAGAAACCTGTTGCTCAAATCTAAGCAAGCTCAGTGTTTTCCCCCCTAAATAAATGATTATCCCCTGCTCCTTGTTTACCTGTAAGACTATGGTACAGCACAGTAAGCGGATCAAAGGTCGGAAGACCACTGGGGTAACCATTGTGGCTGCCACGAGTGCCCACCACAAATGGCAAGGATGCCCAAGGCCACCATTAGTCCATACATCGGATACCGCACCCAAGAGGCAGGCAGGCGTTTGCGTGATCATGCCACACACGCACTATTATTTAGGTCGTCAGAGACAGGCATTGTTGCCGTCTGCTTTGCACCACCATCGGTTAAACTGATTACACAGACACAACGTTTATGACACTATGAACCAATGTGGCAAAGTCATACTGAATGGTACTGAAAAGATCCCCAAAGGATAAATTTCGGGACAGAGCCGATTCCCTGTCCTGGTCTTCCCAGATGCCTTAGAGTGGACATGTCACCACTCCCAACCTTGCCCAAGGTCTCGGAGGAGGATGGAAAGCCAACCTACAGGTCTGGAGGGCACCGGTTTGTGAAGGGGTCAGAAGCAGCAGATTAAGGCAGCGGTCTGCAAGAAACGGTGCCCTGGTCATTAATGCCACAGCAGAAGCAATTGATGGGCCGGGTGCAGCGCGGTGGGGGGGGGGGAACTGGACCAAAACTGTTTGCATTCTGCACATGAACCATTAGACATTATTCATGTAACCCAGAGTGTTTCATAGCATTTTGGAGTTGGAAGGCATCCTTGAGGCCATATGCGCATTACACAGGGCTACATTTGAAAACGTGGAGGCTAAAACTGGGACATAATGCAGTGACTGTATCATGCCTGTACGTATGTATATTTGTATGTATATTTGTATGTACTTATTCGATTTCTATGCTGCCCTTCTCCTGGGACTCAGGGCAGCTTACAGCAAATGTACCGAAGCAGTGGAAGTGATGTGCCGGTGCCTGGAGGCTGTTGGGGCCTGGATGGGTGTCAACAGACTCAAACTCAACCCGGATAAGACGGAGTGGCTGTGGGTTCTGCCTCCCAAGGACAATTCCATCTGTCCGTCCATCACCCTGGGGGGGGAATTATTGACCCCCTCAGAGGGTCCGCAACTTGGGCGTCCTCCTCGATCCACAGCTCACATTAGAAAACCATCTCTCAGCTGTGGCGAGGGGGGCGTTTGCCCAGGTTCGCCTGGTGCACCAGTTGCGGCCCTATCTGGACCGGGACTCATTGCTCACAGTCACTCATGCCCTCATCACCTCGAGGTTCGACTACTGTAATGCTCTCTACATGGGGCTACCCTTGAAAAGTGTTCGGAAACTTCAGATCGTGCAGAATGCGGCTGCGAGAGCAGTCATGGGCTTACCTAGGTACACCCATGTTTCACCATCACTCCGCAGTCTGCATTGGCTGCCGATCAATTTCCGGTCACAATTCAAAGTGTTGGTTATGACCTTTGAAGCCCTTCATGGCATCGGACCAGAATATCTCCGAGACCGCCTCCTGCCGCACGAATCCCAGCGACCGATTAGGTCCCACAGAGTGGGCCTTCTCCGGGTCCCGTCAACTAAACAATGCCGGTTGGCGGGTCCCAGGGGAAGAGCCTTCCCTGTGGCGGCACCGGCTCTCTGGAACCAACTCCCCCCGGAGATTAGAACTGCCCCTACTCTTCCTGCCTTCCGAAAACTCCTTAAGACCCACCTTTGCCGTCAGGCATGGGGAAACTAAACATCTCCCCTGGGCACGTTAAATTTATATATGGTATGTTTGTGTGTGTGTTTGCTATTACATGGGGTTTTCTTAAAGCGTTAAATATTTTAATTAATTGGATTGTTGTGACTGTTTTACTTGTTGTGAGCCGCCCCGAGTCTTCGGAGAGGGGCGGCATACAAGTCCAACTAATAAATAAATAAATAAATAAATAAAGTATGAAAAACACATGAGAAATCTGCAATAAATCTACATTAAAACACTGTCTTGGAGCCCCAATGCAGTGGCACCTCTAGTTAAGAACTTCATTCCTTCCGTCACTGGGTTCGTAAGGAGAAAGGTTCATAAGAAGCAGCAATTTTCCCCATAAGAATTGATGTAAAAGCAGATAAGGCCTGCGAACCCCTCTGTGAATTGTATTTAAGCACCGCCGACATTCTGACCCTTGTTTCGGGGCAGGTGGAGGAAGTGGGTGGGGGGGGTAGAGAGAACGGAGGCTGCGTCACGGGTGGATTGACACTGCCTGGAGTGACCCTGGTTGGAGCTGCCTGGCGGTTTATCAGCCGGCCGGCTGGCCGGCAGGGGTTCTGCCCTCCATGACGGCCCCGCTGCTCTGCCGGCCTTGGCCCTAATCCTGCCTTAAGGGGGCGCGTAAGGGGCCTTTAACCCCAGCCCACCTTTAAAGCCAGAGTCACGAAGGAGGCGAAGGAAGCTCTCCTCTTCCCCATTTGCTCTCTATGGGTCCTCCAGTTTTCACGGAGGGTTTCCAAGCATCATAATCATCATAAAATACATTCATCATAAATCATATCTTAGTGATAATCATAGGATAGTAAATAAGCAATCAGCATAAATCATACCAGGATGCTGAATAAAAAAATAATATAATTCATAAAATACAAGCAACAAAGTTACAGTCATAAGGAGAAAAGGAAATAGATGATGGGAAAGAGGAAAGGGACAATACTAGCAATACACTCCTGCCTGGGCGTTTGACAGTATTGTGGGCACTAGTTGTTTAGCAGAGCGATGGTGATGTTGGTGTGTGATGCCCTATCGTGTTCTCTTGAGGGAAGAAGCTGAAACCACTTATGTCCAGGCTGTGAGGGGTCTGTGGATATCTCCACAGGCCCCTTTCTGGCTAAGAGGCTGACGAGCTCCTCACCGGTTCTCTTTCTTCATTCTGATTCTCCTCCTGGGTCTGTTCAAGGCTTCATCATCTTGGCAGAAAGGGGTCAGTGGAAAAGAAGGCGGCCTTTCTGCGTGGCCAATCCTCGTGCTTTGGTATTTATTCCAAGTATTGACGTTGTACAGCAGTGTAAAAACACTTTTTCCCTGTCGACCTTTGAAGCTTAATAGTGATTGTGTTTGCTACGGATTCTTCCTGTATATATTTTATATAAAATGTGATGAGCATGGTTATGATGTTTCATTAAGTAGGCTTTTACAGGACTCTGACTCTTAAATTTGGTGCTATCAGTTAAATGTGTGAAAGAATTAACTGCCAAACGTCTTATAATGAAAGTGTAAGATGATAGAGGGGATGCTTGTAGTTGTGACTGCGTTTGCTTCAATATCGATCCATACTGATTTAAAATCCATACGTTTGTTCATATGGTGGGGAAAGAGTAACGTGTTAAAGATATGAACATGATTCTGAATTATGTAGCAAAATGCAGAATCTATCATTGTTTTGAAAACTATGTAACTACAAAATGAAGCATATCAAAAATATTACTCTTTTATAATGGAAAGGCAATGCCATTGTAAAATGAGATTCTGGATTTAACTGTTTACGAATGGTTTTCCTTTCAATGCAATGGAAAGCCTGTCCAATAGTACTATGAGTGGCTAATATTTAATGCTGTGTTTAGAATGGGTTTCCTTTTTGTTGTATTTTTTAATGTTTTTCTATATATTTTTCTTTATTTTTAAATATTAAAGCAAATAAATAGAAGAAAACAAGTAGAACTTGGAATTTCAAATATCATCTTAATTCTGTCAGTCTATAGTCAAATTAGACAAAGAGCCGGGGTGGCGCAGCAAGTAGAGTGCTTTACTGCAGGCCACTGGAGCTGACTGTAGATCTGTAGGTCAGCGGTTCAAATCTCATCACTGGCTCAAGGTTGACTCAGCCTTCCATCCTTCTGAGGTGGGTCAAATGAGGACCTGGATTGTGGGGGCAATAGGCAGGCTCTGTTTAAAAAAAAAGTGCTATTGCTAACATGTTGTAAGCCGCCCTGAGTCTAAGGAGAAAGGCGGTATAAAAATTGAATAAATAAATAAATAAAATAAATAAATTAGAGCAGGGAATTTCACTGGCTAAAAAGATCTGATTAAATTTATTGTCAAATAAAGTGCAGACATTTATAAAGCATTATCTTGAGTGCAAGACATATACAGCTAGTAGAATGCTTATTGCCAAAAAGTATATTAAGTACTACTATGAGAATAGGCAGTGTTTTAAAAACAAAATGGTTATTAATTAAAAATATATTTTCACTCCTGGAATTCTCTTTCTTTTTCCTGGGTCATGAATGCAAATTATCACCCTCCAAATTTATCCTTGAAAACTGTGTCCCAATGAGTGCTCTGGCTGCATGAGGATTGGAACTCAACCTCACAAACCTCAGCTGGTGTTTCCGCCACACTGGCTTTTCCAGGCCTGTCTGACTATGTCTGTCTGACCATCTCCAGACTTTGGCTAGAGTCTGAAAGGAGCTGAACTTCATGGCAGCTTCCAGACTGGAGAAGACGGCTAGATGCAGGCTTTTTCTCCCTGTTGCTTTTGCAGCCTATTATGGGAGGTAGCCACTGTTGTCATTATGCTTATTTGGACCCATCATTCTTCCTAAGGGGAAGCCCCCCTTCGCTTCTTCCTGTGCTGGAACCATAATAATCAGTGGTAGGAAATTATTTTCAAAGGGACGGGAGCCACCTTCTGTGGGAAACCAACAACAAATTTCATAGGATATCAACAACAAATACAGAATATAGCATACGTGTTCCTGGATAATCTGCATATCAGACATGAATAGATTAAAAAGCGAAGCCAAAAACAGCACAATTAGTATTTTTACGATGTTTTACAATAGGTCAAATTTGCCATGTCTATTGGCAATATTTAACCTGTCAACTGATTTACACCTTACCTCAAAGTCTTCTTGGAGTAACAAACTGGCCTGTTCAACAATGATTCCAATAATTTTTCTATTTTATTTTTTTGATATCTATAGCTGCCTACCTCAACAAGTTTTTGAGCCCAATATGTTGATGGATTTGCCTTACAATACATAAATAAAACAGACCATATACTTCCACAACTTGAACACAACATTTTTTTGTAATTGAATAACTGCTCTGAAGAGATTTTCTGGCAGCATCCTTCAACATACTGCATATACATAGTTTGGAATCTCAGTGCAGGTCTAAAAATGTTACAGTACCTCGTCTCCTGTCCACATCAGTCCATTCATCTACACGAAGCATAAAACAGAAAAAATGGCGGGTCAAGTACTAAAAACACACTGAGAACAACTCGGAAAAGAGAAAAGAATTGGATGTACATTTTTTTACTCTTCCACTTAATAAGATGTTGCACTGCAGAAGAGTATCCTATTGAGAATATTTTAAATGGCACTGATATAGGTGTCATGAAATGGGATTGTATCACTTTTCAAGCCCATTTCACACTCTGGAGAAGAACTGCATTTTCACAGCATTAAAAATTCCTGAAAATAAAGGAACAGCTAAGCAGCAGTTCAGCTTGAATGGTGTCCTACCACAAACAAACACATTATTCCCAGAGAACCAAGCTAGGCTGAGACATCCTCAGATCCACATGGATGGGCTATTGTTTTAGACTCTGAAATTTAGAGTGATTCCATGTTTCTCAACAAGAAGAATCTGCAGAACCCAATTGTTCAATTTCACCCAAAGAGGTAGAAAAATGAAGCACAACCTGGTCAAACAACCAAACTTTACTGTTTTGTTATTTTTCAGTCTCTCCATTTCTCATAGAGTTTTGTTTTCAGAACAAGTACAGAGGTAAAGAAACAAGAGTTTGCCCAGCAGTAAACAAAGCTAAACTAAGCTCAGGTGGTTTTGGATCCAGAGATCCTGAATGACTGGAAACTAATCAAAGAGAGAAGCAACCTGGAATTAAGGAAAAACCTACTAATAGTGAGGCCAATTACAATCCACAATCTCTTGAACCAACTACAGCCCAGCCCAGCCCCAATCTGTACTGGCCCCTGGCTGGAGGAAGGCCTTGGAGACCTGACTTTGCTGGCAGGCCTGGGGGCTGTGAGAAATGGACACTTCGCAGCTCCGGCCCCAATATGGTAGGATGTGGTATGTATGATATAGTAGGACGGCATTAACGGGATACTATTTTATCCTTATAAGCCGCCCAGAGCACACACATCTGATTAATAAACAAATAAATAATAATCATTTGGCCCGTGGACCATCTCGTCTCCAGAAACCACGCAGGAGGCTTCATCCCTGGGTGGCAAAAGAAGAGATGGGGCCGTCGCTTGCCTGAGACCGAGGCGTGGATGGATGGGACCTCTAGGCCGCCCCTCTCCGAAGACTCGGGGCAGCTCACCACGTGTAAGAAACAGCGGTTGCAATAAAATTGAATCCAATTCAATGAAACGCTACACAACCACCTGAAACCCCCGGTGGAGCTTCTCCTGCGCGAGGCCTCCGCGGCCCCTTCTCCCAACCGGAGCCCCGCGCGTGTGCGGAGGTCTTCCCGCGAGGCCCCTCCGTTCGCTCCCGACTCCCCCACCCCCCCGGGCGGCCCCCTGACCTTGGCGCGCCTTGTCTCCCGGGATGCTCTGCGCGCGCAGCCGCTGGTCCACGATGTACAGCATCTCCCCGCCCAGATTGAGGACGAGCAGCGGCAGAGTCCGCAGCGACATGGCGGGCAGAAAGCAGCCCCGGCCGGCGTCCCGAGTCGGCGAGAGGGGCGTCGCGGCGTCGCCAAGGCAACGGGAGAGGGCTTCCGGTCGAGGGAGGCGCGTTTTCTTCCGGGGCGGCCTGAGGGAGAAAGGAGGGGGACGGAAGAGGAGGAGTTAACGAAGGCCAATCGGGCGAGAAGGGGGCGGGGGCCATCCTCCCCGCCCCCTCCGGCTTCCCACCTGCTCCGCTGCTTGTATTGCGGGGCGTCTCCGACTTGCGGCCACCCGGAGCGTCGTCGTCGTCGGCTGTTAAGGGAGCTCGGCCCCGTTTTGCGACTTTTACGGCCGCGCTTGTGGAGCGGATCTCCGCAGTTGCTCCTTTAGCCCCGCGGCTGCCGAGAGAGTCCGTCCGCCCCGCCGGCGTTGCTGCTCAGGGGGCGGCGCGGTCCGCAGCGCCTGCAGGGAAGGAAGGGCCATGGCCGGAGCGACGCAACTCACCTGACAGCTGCCGGGCTCTCCCTCCGGGGAAGGCAGCCTTGCTGGAGCGGAGGGCCCGCTTGGTGGTGGCACCTTCTGACCCTCACTCCCCCCCCCGGGCGTCCCGCTGGGCCCTTTAGGGTCGAGAGCGAGTGTGCAGATCTGCCCCCAGCCACAGAGGCACATCGGGAGCCCTGCACGGTTCAAGCCAAGGAGAGCGGGTCGGGTTCGCAGGCTTGGGCCTCCTGCGCGCACAGTCAGCCGGGGGCGGCAGGAAGCCCCCTCTCAGGCCCTCACGGGGGAGGGGAAGTGCCAGGCGTCTTGATTGACGTCTCTGCTCTTCCAAGAGCCGGGGAAGCATCTGAGCGAAGGCTGACCAGGCCCATTCAGGCAGACCACCCTCTCCACCTGGGAATTCCATGGAGTGGCTAAGATCCAGCATAAATTTAGTCCCGTTTCCCCTACAAAGCCCTGCTTAGAATACCTGGAGAAGCATCAGGGAGCCCATTAACTAATTTTTACAGCTGGAGACAGGAGAGGAAATTTGGGGATGCTCCCCAAATTTCACCTATTTCAGCAGTAGTAGGTGGCTCAGTGACTAAGACAGTGGGGACAATTAACCAGTGGAACGACTGGCCTCCAGAAGCTGTGGCTAATCTGTCACAGGAGGGTTTTAAGAAGAGATCTGACAGCCATTTGTCCAGGATGGTACAGGGCAGTGAAGGTAAGCCTGTGGCATGTGGGCCAAAGGTGGCACATAGATCCCCCTCTGTGAGCAGGTGCGCATGCCGGAACCCAGAAGAGGAGAGGGCCCCCGCACGTAAAGGCACCATGCAGCTGCCCTCTTCTGGGTTCTGGGGCACGCATGCGCTCCAGTTTTGGCACTCGGTGTGGAAAAGGTTCTCCATCCCTGGTACGGAGTCTCTAGAAGACCTCCAAAGTCCTTCCAACTCTGTTCTAGGGCTGCAAAGACAGGGAAGTAAAAAAACCTAAGAAGGTAAATATTTTGGCTTGAGCATTTCCAGGTTTTTCCCCTTAATTTCACATTATCATCTATTGAAAATGAAAAAGCAAGTTTTGTGAAATAAAATCCCTGAGACATCCAATAGGCCCTGTGCAAAAAAAGAGAGAGCCTTGGTTGTGCTCCTATTTCTTAGGCTGCATCCGGCCATGTTTTTCAGTACTTTAATATGGGCTACTGAGGAAAACAATGAAGCTGGAATATTTTTGAGTCGTAAATTAAGGCTCTCCACTTCCATGTCAAAAAGGAAACAGAGGCTTACAAGAAGAAGGGGCCACTGGGCCGAGTCCTGCAGGACGAGGACAGAGAATCAAAATGCTTTGGGTGAAATCAAATTTGGTGGTTCTCCTGCCCGGGACTCTGAGAATGGCAGAACAATCTCCATTAATATTTAGGTAACTGGAACACTAAGTAATACCTAACACGAGGGTCTCTGGACGTGGCAATTTTAAGACTTGTGGACACTGGGGAATTCTGAAAGTTAAAGTGCACAAATCTTAAAATTAACAAGTTTGAAGATTCCCGATCTAACATCCTTATTACTGCACCATATGCATGAAGTTAAAAAAAAAAGAGGACATGTGCCCATTTGCGCACAGAGATACAGATGAAAAACTGCTACTCAATGTTTTATTATCTTTTAAGATTTGTTCCTTGGTTTACGCTTTTCCTCCCGTCAACCTGGGGTCTCCTCCTTCGGCTGAGCCTGCGCCTTTAGTTCTTCATCTGGATTTTCCATCTGCTTCAATCTTTCCAGAGCTCTTAACTTTTGCTTCTCTTTGTAGACCTGCATATTAATGGGGAGAGATTTAGTGGGGAGTTTAGCTGCCCTGGAGAAGCCTGTGCTTCCACTGCCACCATACATGGAAGGTCCCCATCCCTTCGACTGCAGCTGCTGCAATGGGACAGAAAGGACCAAGCCATACGGAGCCTGCTCACCCCAAGCCCCATCGCCAGCCAATTCCCTACGCTACAGAAGCTGCCGGGGCCCAGGCTGTTGGCGTAGGTCCCCTCCGGCCAGCCCTTCTTAACCTACCAGATCTCGAAATTCCTTCTTGATAGCTGCGCGCCGTGTGATTTTCCGCCGGTATTGTGGAGGAGGCGCGTACTCAAGTTCCAGCTCCCGGCACGTCTTCTCAAAGATCTCATAGCGGGTGTTACGTAGGTATGTCAGCAACACGGTCCGCCGGTCAGTGGCTATCATCATACGGTTAAGGTTCTCCTTGTCCTAGAAAGTTGTAGCCTCTTCAGTGAATTATCCATGGATCCAAGTCTTTTAATTTTAATAACTTTCTGGTTATTAATTTAGTGGCAACATTTGCAAGTTTATTGAAAGACCAACACAGTGAACAGAAATAAACAACAGCAGTCATTCACCCTTAGGACCAACCGCAGAGACAGTGCAATATTTCCCCTGCCTATTTGCCCCTCCCCCTCACCGCCCCGAGACTCACTCGCGAGGCAAAGATCCCCATTATCAAGCCAGCCATCTCCTCTCCAGCCGTTCTCTGCCGGCTCCAGGAGCTCCGGTTGCAAAGCAGTGAGAGCAGGCCCGGAGCAGGACGAGGGCCCCCGAAGCCTCCTCCAGACTCACTGAGGCTGCCTGAGCTGGGCACTCAATCCGCCTTTGGAGCGCCAGGCAGCCTCGGTGAGTCTGGAGGAGGTTGGGATCGCGCCCCTGTCGGCTTCCATTCTCTATACGTCATGCCAAAAGCTTTTGCTCTGGAAAGTGGAAGCCTGCAGGGGAGCAAGATTGCGCCCTCGAAGGCTTCCGTTCCCCAGATTGGTCACACACGGCAGAGAATGAATGAAGATTGAATTGCAAAGTAAGTATGTGAACGGGTTGTGAGGAAAGGAAGACCAAGGGGAGCAAGACAAGGTCTAAGGCAGTTTAGGAAACCCTCAAAAAAGGTGGCTGTTGAGACTCTCAATCATCCAGGTTGGTTTTTTTCCCTTGAAGGTGTTTTGCTTCTCATGCAAGATAACTTCAATGAGAACTGAAACATCTTCAAGGAAAAAAGGAGGAGGCCCAGTTGCCTTTTGAAAAAAAGCACCTTTGGGTTCTCAAAACGGAAAAGCTCAGAATTTTAATGAACAATGTCCAACAAAATGATCGATGGACACGATGGAAGCAAGTACAGTTTGCAAGGTGAGAACACAGTGGTCAGCAATGGCCATTGGTTTCACTTCCCCCCCTTCTCTCACGCCTCCAGCTTTCTTCCCTTAAGGAACGTCACCTAACTCCCCAAGAAAAGGACGGTGTGGTGGGTCTGCCTCTGTGGTGGATGTGGCGAGGGTCAAGGATGAAGGATGAAGCACGTGGCGCCTGAAGATACCTGCATTCAGTAAGGGCCGCCAGAAATCCACCTCCCTGCCCCCCATTGGTTCCAACAAAATCTGCTGACTTAGAAGACAGAGTTTAGGGAGGCTGCACGACTGGCAGCTTAAACGCTGTGGGGACTCGTACCTTGGGGTGCAGGTGCAGGTGTTCTTTGAGGGTGCAGATCATGGCTGTCAAGTAGGCAACTAGAACATTGAAGAAAAAAAGTTAGAAAAGCTGCCGTTACATTTTCTTCTCCTATTCGAGAGGGTGCACCCGAACGTCAGCAGCCAGGCACACCTTGCAGAGGCGGGATTTCTTCCTGGGGAAAGGAAGTGACACGTGGGAATAGAATCCCCGGTTGCTGCTTCCGCGTCCTGCTGAAAGGAGGCAGAGCGATTCGCAACCATCGCAAGCCACACATTCTTCAAGGACCCTGTGTCTTCTTCCTTCTCCAATTCCTTCCGTGTTGCAATTTTTTGATACAAAAAGCATTGAGATAGGTACAATTACGATTGATTTTATTTTTCAAAATTAGATTTTACATCCTTTTTAACAACATTTGTGCAAGATGATGCACACCATGCTCCCACCTCCTATTTGCCCCGGAACAACAACCCTGTGAGGTGGGCTGAGAGACAGTGGTGGTCCCAAAGTCACCCAGATGCCTCTGTGCCTCAAGAAAGACTTTAATTGAAACGGTATTGAAACTGACGGTCTTGTATGTGTTTTCAAGAAATTGTTTTGGTTGAAGTTTACAGCCAACCTTCCAAGGCCGGATCTAAGGTTTACCTAACCAGAGGCACAAAGGGGTGGGGGGTGGGGCTACCACACCCCTCCCCCGCCTTGAATGCCCTGCCAATGTAATAAGCCTCATCACCCATGGGGTTAATGAGGACGACTGCAAGCTTTCTACCGCGTCTCCCTTCCAGTGAGGAGGAACAGCAGATGAACCCCAAGCACAATTTTCAGGTCCAATTTCTAGTCACTGCATGCCAACAATGTAGGAGGTGGGGCACAGATGGCCTAGCTGTGAGGGTGACACTGGTGTGGGGCACGTGGGCCCAATCCACCAAGCCCCTGCCTCGCCTCATGGCTGCAACACTGGATGTTGCTCAGCCTCCCGCCCCACGGTGGCTGCAAGCCAGCAGAAGGAGTGGGCCTGGGTGGGGTTGCCGGAGCCGCTGGGCTGAGCCAAGGCAGAGGTCAGAGCTTGGGTGGCCTGGCTGCGGAGGCCCCGAGGGGAGCCCATGCAGGACATGTGTGGCAGCTCCACCCCACTGCCTCACAGCAGACGCGCCACATGGCCTCCTGCCCCACTGCAAGAAAAGAATGTCGTGTACATGCCGCGGGGGGGGGGGGGGGGAAGGACAACTCACCCCCCCCCCCCAAAATAAAATAAGACCTCTTATTTTCAGGGAAAGGTAAGTAACTTTGTGATTTTACTCAAATCACCTACATTCTAAGCTTAGAGGCCATGAAAACATATACCTTCTCATTAGTCACAGAAGGCGACTGAATCCAATTACACTGACAGAAGTGCAGACCATGAGATTGGGAAAATAGAAAGAAGACATATGAATTCTTTTATATGAAAAGGAGTGAGTCAACTTCTAGAAGTTTCCAACAATACTTCACATCTCACCATTCCACAGATATTGCCGCTACTGTGGTGGTGTTTTTCCCCCTTCTGCTTGACCAGTTTCTGAGAACAGTAAGAAATGGAAAATCAAAACTGCCCAGATTTCCACGATGCCCTTGCAAACACAATGAGGTGACGCCAACCGTCTCCCTGGCAGCCATGGAGCGAAGGGGGAAGAGGGACAGCTTCCTCTTTCCTGCCTACCTTGAACTTCTGCAGATCCACAGTCATTGCTGCTCCTGCGCACTTTGGCTGCTAGCTGCTCTTTCTTCATTTTCACCTTTTCCTTCTGCAGGCACAAGCAGACGTTGGGGAATGGAAGTCAACAGATAAAAGGAAAATGCAAGTACACTTTCTCAACAAGTGCCGTACGTTAGTACTTCTCCATCTAGGGCTTCAGATGAAAATCCTGAGCGAAAGAGCCTCAAAGTTACTTGGTTACTGTAGAAGAAAGTGGGAGTTTTTCTGTCCTAGAACTCATAAAATTATGCTCAAACTTAATCACATCTGTTGCAACTGAGATTTGTAAAGCATGCTAAGATTCTTTTCATTCAAAAACTTTCATTACAACTGTTCTGGCTTGGTATTACTGTACTAACCAAGCTTAGAATTAAGAAGAATGATACAACTCAGAAATGGGTTGATTTGATCACCTGATTGTGTTCTGCAAACACAGTCACGAAGGACAATGAAGGGTCACAAACATCAAGGCTGTTGGTATACTGTAAAGGTTACAACAGCAATTGGGACCAGGAATTCTGTTGCTATGCAATGCAATTGTAAAGCATGTGACATAATCACAGCATTTAACAAGAGCAATTCCAGTAGTCTTGGCTATTATTGTGAGGACTGCAATTATAAATTGTTGATTATAGATCAAATGGACCTAGTATGTAAAATCCGGCATTAAACTTTAGTATTAATATAGCCTGATGCCTGTTTTCTATCCAGATCAGGCACTTACCTGAGGCCATATAATTGTAATCCAGTCCTCCTGCTGCATTATGCCGGCCAAAAATGGGCTGAGAGAGGCTCTGTGCAGCTGCAGCGTGGCCTGTTTTCAGCTGGCAAAGTGCTGCAGGAGGTTGAAAATGGACCATAGAGGGGTTGCACGCAGCCCCTCTACCCCCACAGCCCTTTTTGGCTGGCAGAGGCACTGCAGGGCAGTCCCTTTGGTATTTCCAGGCCAGCCCCCACAGGCCTGATTTAAGCATCCCGTGGGCCACATCCAACTCACATTCCTCGAGTTTGACACTCCTGCTCTAAAACAATAAAATAAGTGTTTTGGTAGCTCCTGTGATGTTTGTTCCCTGACCTAAGGTGATCTGAAGGGTTATTGGGTAGCAGTATTTGCTCCTAAATCTCAAATTTTCTATAAAAGGAAAACAAAAACTAACCTGGCTTGCCATTTCCAGAGACAGCATTCTTTTGACAACATCATTCACCCTGCAGGAAAGCACAGAGTTTCCCTGGATTTATTTTATTTTTTTAATTTCCTGAGAGGCTTAGCATTTGCCAGCGGCCTCAGATGGTTTTACAATATGGCAAAGGAATTAAAAGTAACGCTGAAGGGACTATTTTTTCCAGAGAATATTAACAGAGCTTATATTAAGGGTGGGTATTTTCTGAGCTTGTATTGCGGGAGCTCTTGTTCTTCCAACTGTAAAATAAGGTCACTAAGAGGCATTAGAAACCACACCCCCTCCACACCCATTTCCCTCTAATCCCTGCAAATCTTACTTGTCTACAGCTGAGACATTGGCGTAATCTTTCCTCAACATTGTAACAGGCAGATCATCCAGATGACTTGGGGTAGCTGAAAAGAAAGAAAGAATTGCTCTCCTGCTATACATTTTTGTTCAGCAATTATTTTTTCAATACTGATCAATATCTGTACTCCCCAAAATGGAATTTCAATATTTTCAAGATCCTTCTCAATTCCCTGCTGGCAAGGAGAAAGAAGGAAGTGGAAGAAAATTCCTAACTAAGACCAGTTGTTCAGAGGTCAGAAGTAAACCCAGCTCTCCAAATTTTGGAGCCAATGTGTCTGTTGATATGAAAAGGAAGGGAGGTACCACAGTTTACTTCTATCACCTTTTATTTTCCCATTTCGATGGATGAGGGTTTGGGATTACGAACAATGTTCAAATCCACAAACGAAAACATCCTCAGCAACCTAACTCCAAAGCAACCATCGTTTATTTAATTTACGGTCTTTCCACCCAGAAGGAACAATGAGGACCAAGCAGAACAATTTATAATACGTACCTTCTTTTTTTTTCCGGACAGGCCTGGCATATTCTCTGACTATTTGGAGAACAGGGCTCTTCCCTGAAAAGACAAAACATGCAAAACCAGTTCAGAACACCACACTGGGCAATGCAGTTCCATCTTCTTGCTGTAAGTCATGTAGTAACAAAAAATGTTACTTGACTCTCTCTTGATGTCTGCGGACATTAAGCAGCCTGTCCATCCAAGACAAGCACCACACGGAGAGCATATTTTCCGGTTTTCAAGAACCGGCTGTCGCCCCCCCCCCTTGCCTGCCGTTCTAAAACGCGGAGAGGAAGAAAAAAAGGCTTGTTTGGAAGCTCAGGGCGGCGTTTTCGAGACAGCTTTGCCCACCGCCGAGGTTTATTCAACGAAAGCGCCGGCGGGTTCCCGGAGACGCGAGACTGAAACCAGGCAGGGGTTAATCGGCTCCTGCCCCCTTTCCACCAAGCCGACGAGGCGCCCAGGGATGAGAACCGCCACGAGCCTCCCTCAAGCCCACCAGGCCGCGCTACTTCCCGCCAGAAATGGGGCAGCTCCATCGTAGCCCAGGCCGAAAGGGCCCCTCCGCCCGCCCGTCCTCCCCCCCCCGCATCCGCCGCTCGAGGCAGGGCAGAGGGGGCCGCCCGCCCGCCCTTCCTCACCGAGCCCCTGGCGCGCCTCTACCCCCGCCACGAGCTCGGGGCGGCTTCCCCCGGCGAGCGCAGAGGCGCCGCGCAGCACCAGTCGCAGCATCGCCGCCGGTCACGGACTGGGCGCCGCCATCTTGCGCGTCAGACGGCGCGCCACGAGGACCGAGTGCGGCGCGTAGAAAGGGCCGGCGGGGTCGCGCATGCGCTCTGGTTCAGCGGGAGGCGGTGGGAGGCGGCAGGGAGCGTCTCCTTGGGCGCCGTCCGTTGGGAGGGGCCTCGCCGGTCATCTAGTCCAGCCCCGCAGGGTCCCGTCAGCGGTGGCGGTGGGCGCAACCCTTTTAGGCTTCCCGCGCACGAGGAGAACTGGGGCCGCGCATGTGTGTGGGCCTTCCGTCCCTCCCCTGACTGTTTCTTTATGTTTACCTGTTTCATGCATTTGAACGTTAAGACATTTACTTGTACCTCCTTGTATGTTAACATTATATGACAAAATAAACATATGCCACGCGGGCGGGGGGGAGGGGGCTTTCAGAGCTGCTCAGGTGGGGCCTGGCCAGGGGGGGCTGCCGAGGTGGACGGGGGAGGTAATACAGGCGATGACCCCAACCTCCCAGATAGTAGCTAAGGCCCTCACACACTCTCGGGTGAAGAACGACCCCTCCACCCTAGATAATGCCTCATTACCACAGGTTTCAAAAAAGCCTTAGAAAGGGATGAGTGGTTAATAAACATACCTGCATAATAAAAGAGGAGTTAGATTGGGTGGGGAATAAGTTGTATGTCCCAGCTAGGGAAAGACTGAGAAGTATGCGAGCTTGTCAGGACTCCAAATTAGCTGGTCACTTTGGTTTTGCAAAAAGATTACATTTACTGAAATGGCAATTCTGGAGGCCTTGAGGGCATAGAAAGTTGATTAGCAAATTGTCCATTTGCGCCACCACTAAATGCAGGCAGGGAGCATCTCCCCCCCCCCCCCCAGGGTCTACTGCAGCTGGTGGCCGACTCTTCAGCACCATGGAGAGAGGTCTCCATGGATTTCATTGTTGAATTGGATCTGGGTGGCCACAGACCTTTTCTCAAAACAGGTTCATTCCATTCCATGCCAAAAGATCCCTACGGCTAGCGTCTTGGCTAAACATTTTAGTCCACATTCACTGCTTGCATATTTCAGGAAGAGAGGTCCAATTCACGCCCCAAAATGGAAGCTTTTGAAAATCTAGTTCGAACTGAGCAGGGAGTTCATTCTCGTCATAACCCAAATGGGGCCATGGAACGAACACACTCAGTTCTGAAACAGTACATGCACTGCTTTATTAATAACCGGCAGGACAACTGGACCGAACTACTGCCTTTTGCAGAAGTAACCTATAATGCAGTTCACGCTAGCAGAGGCTTTCCACAGGGCGAGAATTTGATGCTATGCCTGTGTTAGCCTCACACGAAGCAGCTATACTGCCTTTGAAACATTGGATCAGTCATTTGCAAACCATATGTCCAGTGGTCTGCAAATGTGATTTGCCCAGCTATCTTTTTATTTTTTAACCTGACAGGGAAGGAAATGTGTGTGTGTGTATGTGTGTGTGAATTCAGCAAACATACCTATCACGCCTATTTCCCCCACAACAACCCGGTGAGGGAGGCTGGCCTAAGAGTGAGTGATTGGCCGAAAGTCACCGGCCAGCCTTCACATCCAAGGGAGCCCAGAATTCAGTCTCTTGGTTTCTAGGCCGGCATCTCCTGCACGGCACCAAGTGGACTCTTTTGAACTGTTTACCTGAATGATACTGACAGAGGACGTGGTGGGGAG